>NC_087156.1:13706996-13769496 GCF_035594125.1 Scylla paramamosain
ATACAGATGGAGTAGAGCATGTAATGAAGAGAGGAGAGGTGAGAGTGAGTGGAGAAATAATGACAGGCAGAGGACCGAGACGACGGAGACGGAGAAGTGACCAGTCACAGGAGACGCTGGAGCAGCTGTAGCTGCTGGAGAAAAGAGATGACTAAGATACCCTGCAGAAGTAAAATTGCATGCCGATGTAACCATGAAGACCACAGGTCCTGGCATAGTACCAGAGACAGGTTTGGAAGGAGTAGCAGCAGGAGGAGAAAGAGGAATCAGCACTCTAAGTTGGAGGGCCAAGTGAAAGCACTTTTAACCCTAGTTGTGTAGTAATTATTCATTTGATGCTTTGTGATGAGTTTATACCCCTTGTTTGAATCTGCTGATGTGCTTGATTAATTTTGTGTTGATTTTGAATTTCTTGTGTGTTCCTAAATTTTTTTAAAGATTTGTATATCTTCCGAAATTTTTTGCTTATGAGGGGGCGTGTTGTGTGCAGCGAGATAACGCGATATATAACGAAGAAAGTAGTAAGAACGAATGAGAAAAGAATAATGAAAGAGGGGAAGGAAAGAGACGGAGAGATGAGAAGAGAGACAGGCTGGGGACAAGACTTAGACGTGTCCGTGTCATGTAGCTACCCCGCCTGAAGCTTCTAGTATATTATTTATTCATGCAGTCACTCATATTCCTCACATAAATTCCCTTACTTCCCCTTATCCATTCAGTCTGAGTCTCACCCAGTATTTAGTAACAGGGTTGCTCTTGACAGTGAAGTAATCAGTATTCATCTAGCCTCCCTAGTTTGATCATTACACTTTACAGAAGTAAAGTGTTTTATTCACTTAAGACACCTCTAGGAGCAGAGAGTGCAGCACGCAAGTGTATGTGTGTATGTATGTCACCACTCCACCCCCCCCCTCTCTTGTACACCCCCACCCTTGTAGCAAAGTGAGAGAGTGTTTGGCACATTTTCCTCACTACTCAGCACTTAGAGCAAATGTATTGAGATAGGAATTAATATCTGATGGAGACTGAGGCAAGATAAGAGTTAGGTCAGTTACTTTATGGGGCTAAGTGAGTCATTACCGGCTATACGCCCTGGTCTACTTACATAGTATAGGAGTCCCCATAGTACCCTGCCAGGGAGGGTAGTTGTGTATAACACACTCCTTACCCAGGGAAGTGACTCCTTGGCTGCATGTATGTGCGGGCCGAGTTCTCGTACAGTGAGCGGTGAATGACCCTCTTGTGTGTTCTTGGGCACTCGTTTGTAATCGTGTCTCTTGTTAGTGAGTTCGTGTTAAACGCTACTGTTGGCTGAAGCTGATCAGCCACAAAGGACTTAAGTAACTAGCTGTGTAGTAAACTTTAGTCCCTTCTAAGGTCCTGACAAAGCCTGCTGTCCAGGAGGCAGTAAATGACATTACTTAGCTTGAGGCTATAACATGCTGTTGAACAATGGGAGAACTTGTTACAAGGGCGATTGTCCAGCAGGGTTTCATACCTCGACCACATATGTGTTATTGCTTGTTATAATTGTTTCTTCCTAGACGTGGTTCTCGATTCTTTCACAGCTGTGGGAGTTATTTTTTATTAGAGTATTTCCTTGTCTGTAGGTAGGTAAAACAGACTGGCGACCTCAAATAGTGTGACTTGGCATTACGGCTGTTCTGAAAAGGGTGTAGAAGCCAAAAGGGACTCTGTACAACCATATTTCAGCCCTGCATTCCACATAGGAGATGATTCAGGAAACCTAGTCCAGATCTGGCAGCTCTGTGAAGGGACTGCGAATTGTAGTCATAACAGTATATATATATATATATATATATATATATATATATATATATATATATATATATATATATATATATATATATATATATATATATATATATATACATTCTCCAACTAGCCAAAAACTCCATTAACAGAAAGTGTCAAAATTTTTCAAGATCTAGCTCCCCTCATGACTTATGGCATCTAGCCAAAAATGTCTTCAATAATTTAATTCTTCTTCCTTCCCTCCTTTGTTTCAACCAGATGGCACCACTGCTATCACATCTATCTCTAAAGCTAAACTCTTCGCTCAAACCTTTGCTAAAGACTCTACCTTAGACGATTCAGGGCTTGTTCCTCCCTCTCCTCCACCCTCGGACTACTTGATGCTACCCATTAAAATTTATCACAATGATGTTTTCCATGCCCTCACTGGCATAAACTCTCATAAGGCTTATGAACCTGATGGGGTCCCTCCCTTTCTTCTCCAAAACTGTGCTTATGTGCTTGCACCTTGCCTACTCATACTGTTTCAACTCTCAACATTTACCTCTCCTTCTTACTGGAAATTTGCCTACATTCAGCCTGTTCCTAAAAAAGGGTGACCGTTCTAATCCCTCAAACTACCGTCCTAATGCTTTGACTTCCTGCCTATCTAAAGTTTTTTAATCTATCCTTAACAGGAAGATTCTTAAACATCTATCACTTCACAACCTTTTCTCTCTGAACGCCAGTATGGATTCCATCAAGGCTGCTCTACTAGTGATCTTCTGGCTTTCCTTACTGATTCTTGGTCATCCTGTTTTAGAAATTTTGGTGAAACTTTTGCTGCTGCCTTAGACACATCAAAAGCTTTTGATAGAGTCTGGCACAAAGCTTTGATTTCCAAACTACTCTCCTATGGCTTCAATCCTTCTCTCTGTAACTTAATCTCTAGTTTCCTTTCTGACCGTTCTATTGCTGCTGTGGTAGACGGTCACTGTTCTTCTTCTAAATCTATTAACAATGATGTTCCTAAGGTTTCTGTCCTGTCACCCACTCTCTTCCTATTATTTATCAATGATCTTCTAGACCAAACTTCTTGTCCTATCGATTCCTACACTGATGATACCACCCTGCACTTTTCCATGTCTTTTCATAGACGTCCAACCCTTCAGGAAATAAACAGTTCAAGCAAGAAAGCTACAGAAAGCCCGACATCTGATCTCTCTAAAATTTATGACTGGGGCAGAGCAAACTTGTTCAATGCCTCAAAAACTCAATTCCTCCATCTATCAACTCGACACAACCTTCTAGACAACTAACTCCTCTTTTTCAATTACACTCAACTGTCCCCTCCTCTACACTGAACATTCTCGGTCTGTCCTTTACCTATAAACTAAACTGGAAACTTCACATATTATCTCTAGCTCCTGCTCTGACTATAAGAAATTCTTTGACTACTTAACTTCCAATGTGGAGCATATTCTAACTCTCTTCCCTTTTACAGAGATCTCCATTTTTGGAGACTTCAATGTTCACCACCAGCTTTGGCTTTCCTCTCCCTTCACTGACCATCCTAGTGAACTAACCTTCAACTTTGCTATCCTCCACGACCTAGAGCAATTGATGCAACACCCTACTCGTATTCCTGACCGTCTTGGAGATATGCCCAACATTTTTTTACCTTTTCCTGACCTCTAATCCTTCTGTTTATGCTGTTACCCTCTCTTCTCCATTGGGCTCCTCCGATCACAATTTCATATCTGTATCTTGTCCTATCACTCCAATCCCTCCTCAAGATCCCTCTAAGCAAAGGTGCCTCTGGCATTTTGCCTCTGCTAGTTGGGGGGACCTGAGGAGGTATTTTGCTGATTTTTCTTGGAATGAATACTGCTTCCGTCTCAGAGACCCATCTTTGTGTGCTGAGCGCATTGATTGTGTCTGGCATGCAGGTGTACATTCCTCACTCTTTTTCTCGATCTAAATCTTCCAAACCTTGGTTTAACACAGCTTGTTCTTGCTATACATGATAGAGAGGTGGCCCACAAAAGGTACTTAAGCCCTTCATCACCAGAATCTCATTCACTCAAACCTTTGCTAAAAAGTCTATCTTGGACGATTCTGGACTTGTTCCTCCCTCTCCCCCACCGTCTGACTACTTCATGCTACCTAGTAAAATTCTTTGTAATGATGTTTTCCATGCCCTCGCTGGCGTAAACCCTCGAAAGGCTTATGGACCTGATGAGGTCCCTCCTATTGTTATCCGAAACTGTGCCTCTGTGCTTGCACCTTGCCTAGTCAAACTCTTTCAGCTCTGTCTGTCAACATCTACCTTTCCTTCTTGCTGGAAGTTTGCCTATATTCAGCCTGTTCCTAAAAAGGGTGACCGTTCTAATCCCTCAAACTACTGTCCTATTGCTTTAATTTCCTGCCTATCTAAAGTTTTTGAATCTATCCTCAACAGGAAGATTCTTAAACATCTATCACTTCACAACCTTCTATCTGATCGCCAGCATGGGTTCCGTCAAGGCCGCTCTACTGGTGATCTGGCTTTCCTTACTGAGTTTTGGTCAACCTCTTTTAGAGATTTTGGTGAAACTTTTGCTGTTGCCTCGGATATATCAAAAGCTTTTGATAGAGCCTGGCACAAAGCTTTGATTCCCAAATTATCCTCCTACAGCTTCTATCCTTCTCTTTGTAACCTCATCTCAAGTTTCCTTTCTGACCGTTATATTCCTGATGTGTTAGACGGTCACTGTTCTTCTCCTAAATCTATTAACAGTGGTGTTCCTCAGGGTTCTATTATTCATCAATGACCTTCTAAACCAAACTCCTTGTCCTATCCACTCCTACGCTGATGATACCACCCTGCACTTTTCCACGTCTTTTCATAGGACGTCCAACCCTTCAGGAAGTAAACATTTCATGCAGGTAAGCCATAGAACACCTGACTTCTGATCATTCTAAAGTTTCTGATTAGGGTAGAGCAAACTTGGTATTGTTCAATGCCTCAAAAACGCAATTCCTCCATCTATCAACTCAACACAACCTTCCAGACAACTATTTCCTCTTCTTCAATGATACTCAACTGTTCCCCTCTTCTACACTGAACATCCTCGGTCTGTCCTTTACTTATAATCTGAAATGGAAACTTCACATCTCATCTCTAGCTAAAACAGCTTCAATGAAGTTAGGTGTTTCTCACCCCCACAGCTGCTACTTCTGTGCTACTTCCGTCCATGTATGGAGTATGCTTCACATGTCTGGAGGGGGTTCCACTCATACCGTTCTTCTAGACAGGGTGGAATCAAAAGCTTTTCGTCTCATCAACTCCTCTCCTCTAACTGACTGTCTTCAGCCTCTTTCTCATCGCCACAATTTTGCATCTCTATCCATGTTTTACCGCTATATTCGTGCTCTTCTGATCTTGCTAATTGCATGCTCCCGCTCCTCCTGTGGCCTCACTACACATGACTTTCTTCTTTCTCTCATCCCTATTCTGTCCACCTCTCTAAAGCAAAAGTTAACCAGTATTCTCAATCATTCATTCCTTTCTCTGGTAAACTGTGGAACTCCCTGCCTGCTTCTGTATTTCCACGTTCATATGACTTGAGTTCCTTCAAGAGGGAGGTTTCAAGACATTCATACTTCAATTTTCGACAACCGCTTTGAACCCTATTCAGGGACTGGTATCTCAGTGTTCTTCTTTTTCTTATTGGATTTTTGTTAGTCTTGGCCAGTGTCCCTTCTTCATAATATATATATATATATATATATATATATATATATATATATATATATATATATATATATATATATATATATATATATATATATATATATATATATATATATATATATATATATATATATGTATGTATATATATATGACTATAAATTCTACCCTGCTAACTACAGTCTTTACCTCAGCTCACCTCCCCAAGTCACCACCTAGGTAACTTGGTGCAGGGCTTAACTGTGGGTTACAAAGTCCCACTTGATTCCTGGACTTTGTACACTGACAGTTGCAACACCAGGTTCCGTTCCTCTTCTTGGCTGCCACTACCTGAGTTAGCCATTGTACCCTGTCTCCTGCGCAGCGTAGTGTGGAGCTCACCTCAAGAGGGTCTTTTTAGCCTCTTGTGGTGAATTACACAACTGAGGTCGTTAGCCTGTTTCACCCACCAACAGGCAAGGGAATATTATAACAGCACAATCACTCTCAGGAACTGAGAAAGAATCAATACCCATGTTCTTGGAAGCACAGCTACGACAAACAAACAATAAATAAATATATAAATGAATAAATAAATAAATAAATAAATATATATATATATATATATATATATATATATATATATATATATATATATATATATATATATATATATATATATATATATATATATATATATATATATATATATATATATATATATATATATAAGGAAAATAATATTCTGTGGAATACCGCCCTTTCAAACTACAAGACTACTATCCACCCATACCCATAGAACATTTATTCTCTTTCCTCCATGCAACACCATGAGTCCTCTCAGAAGACGAAACACTGCCAGATGGGATCAACCAGGCTTGGAGAAGAAACATACCACAGCACCGCAGAAACTCAGATGTCCTCTAAGCTCAGAGCTCCCTAAGGAACACTGGAATTTAGTAACATTTAACAGCACAACAATGTACACACAAACAAGCTGTCCCCAAACAGAAGAGAGGATCTACTCACCCTCACTGACATGCCAAATATTCAACTAATACAGCTGAGGAGTCGTCGTGGGAGGTATCTCTTTACTTACTGGGTACTACAATCACAGGCAAGCTCTTGGAGACAACTATCTCTCACTTTACACCAGCAGGGGCTTATTGCTCTACTAGACAAATAAGATCATATTAATCAAATCGCCCTCTAAATATAAATAGCACAAAGTCTCCAAGCCTCCTCTTGCCTAAACTCGTACGTCCTCACCTCCCAGTAACCAAACAATAACGGAAGCACCCACTCTACCCACGCACTTCTCAGAGCAGGGGAAGTCACTTGACAAAGGAGAGGTGCAAGTGTACAGGGATGGGACTGGGGAGTGATGTATTGTACGCACCTGCCACATACTCAGAGCAGAGAGATTTTAATAATTTTCCTTGTTACACCTCTTTGAAGCAGTTAGTGGCAATTTAATTGTCATGTTGTTTATTACTTTATAATCTTTCTAACAATATCACTCCTAACATGGTGCTCAAAAGAGGTGTGTAGGGGGAGACAAAACAACAACTGCAGCCTACTAAGCATGCTTGTGGGGGTGAGGGTCCCCTCCTCCACTTTGGACGCTCTTCTCATCTCTCCTTCCCTCTTTTTCTTATTCGCTATTTCCTCTTCTGTTTTCTGTTTATATATATATATATATATATATATATATATATATATATATATATATATATATATATATATATATATATATATATATATATATATATATATATATATATATATATATATATATATATATATATATATATATATATATATTATTTTTATTTTATTTTATTTTATTTTATTTATTTATTTTTTTTTTTTTATGTAGGAAGGACACTGGCCAAAGGCAACACATAAAATCAATAAAAAAAATGCCCACTAAAATGCCAGTCCAATAAAAGGGTCAAAGCAGTGGTCAAAAATTGATGAATAAGTGTCTTGAAACCTCCCTCTTGAAGGAATTCAAGTCATAGGAAGGTGGAAATACAGAAGCAGGTAGGAAGTTCCAGAGTGTACCAGACAAAGGGATGAATGATTGCGAATACTGTTTAACTCTAATGTTAGAGAGGTGGACAGAATAGGGGTGAAAGAAACAAGAAAGTCTTGTGCAGCGAGGCCGCGGGAGGAGGGGAGGCATGCAGTTAGCAAGATCAGAAGAGCAGTTAGCATGAAAATAGCGGTAGAAGACAGCTAGAGATGCAACATTGCGGCGGTGAGAAAGAGGTTGAAGACAGTCAGTTAGAGGAGAGGAGTTGATGAAACGAAAAGCTTTTGATTCCACCCTGTCTAGAAGAGCAGTATAAGTGGAACCCCCCCCCCCGACATGTGAAGCATACTCCATACATGGACGGATAAGGCCCTTGTACAGAGTTAGCAGCTGGGGGGGTGAGAAAAACTGGCGGAGACGTCTCAGAACGCCTAACTTCATAGAAGCTTCTTTTAGCTAGAGATGAGATGTGAAGTTTCCAGTTCAGATTATAAGTAAAGGACAGACCGAGGATGTTCAGTGTAGAAGAGGGGGACAGTTGAGTGTCATTGAAGAAGAGGGGATAGTTGTCTGGAAGGTTGTGTCGAGTTGATAGATGGAGGAATTGAGTTTTTGAGGCATTGAACAATACCAAGTTTTCTCTGCCCCAATCAGAAATTTTAGAAACATCAGAAGTCAAGCGTTCTGTGACTTCCCTGTGTGAAATGTTTACCTCCTGAAGGGTTGGACGTCTATGAAAAGACGTGGAAAAGTGCAGGGTGGTATCATCAGCGTAGGAGTGGATAGGACAAGAAGTTTGGTTTAGAAGGTCATTCATGAATAATAAGAAGAGAGTGGGTGACAGAACAGGACCCTGAGGAACACCACTGTTAATAGATTTAGGAGAAGAACAGTGACCGTCTACCACAGCAGCAATAAAACGGTCAGAAAGGAAACTTGAGATGAAGTTACAGAGAGGAGAATAGAAGCCGTAGGAGGGTAGTTTGGAAATCAAAGCTTTGTGCCAGACTCTATCAAAAGCTTTTGATATGTCCAAGGCAACAGCAAAAGTTTCACCAAAATCTCTAAAAGAGGATGACCAAGACTCAGTAAGGAAAGCCAGAAGATCACCAGTAGAGCGGCCTTGACGGAACCCATACTGGCGATCAGATAGAAGGTTGTGAAGTGATAGATGTTTAAGAATCCTCCTGTTGAGGAAAGATTAAAAAACTTTAGATAGGCAGGAAATTAAAGCAATAGAACGGTAGTTTGAGGGATTAGAACGGTCACCCTTTTTAGGAACAGGTTGAATGTAGGCAAACTTCCAGCAAGAAGGAAAAGTAGATGTTGACAGACAGAGCTGAAAGAGTTTGACTAGGCAAGGTGCAAGCACAGAGGCACAATTTCGGATAACAATAGGAGGGACCCCATCAGATCCCTAAGTCTTCCGAGGGTTTAGGCCAGCGAGGGCATGGAAAACATCATTGCGAAGAATTTTAATAGGTAGCATGAAGTAGTCAGAGGGTGGAGGAGAGAGAGGAACAAGACCAGAATCGTCCAAGGTAGAGTTTTTAGGGGAGTTAGATCTTGAAAGGTTTTGGCACTTTCTGTTAATGAAGGAGTTTTTGGCTAGTTGGAGAACAGACTTGGCATGGTTCCGGGCAGAAATATAAAGTGCATGAGATTCTGGTGATGGAAGGCTTAAGTACCTTTTGTGGGCTACCTCTCTATCATGTATAGCACGAGAACAAGCTGTGTTAAACCAAGGTTTAGAAGGTTTAGGACGAGAAAATGAATGAGGAATGTACGCCTCCATGCCAGACACTATCACCTCTGTTATGCGCTCAGCACACAAAGACGGGTCTCTGACACGGAAGCAGTAGTCATTCCAAAGAAAATCAGCAAAATTCCTCCTCAGGTCCTCCCAACTATCAGAGGCAAAACGCCAGAGGCACCTTCGGTTAGGGGGATCCTGAGGAGGGATTGGAGTGATAGGACAAGATACAGATATGAAAGGAGCCCAACGGAGAAGAAAGGGTGACAGCATAAGCAGAAGGATCAGAGGTCAGGAAAAGGTCAAGAATGTTGGGTGTATCTCCAAGACGGTCAGGAATACGAAGAGAATGTTGCACCAATTGCTCTAGGTCGTGGATGATAGCAAAGTTGTAGGCTAGTTCACCAGGATGGTCAGTGAAGGGAGAGGAAAGCCAAAGCTGGTAGTGAACATTGAAGTCTCCAAGAATGGAGATCTCTGCAAAAGGGAAGAGGGTCAGAATGTGCTCCACTTTGGAAGTTAAGTAGTCAAAAAATTTCTTATAGTCGGAGGAGTTAGATGAGAGGTATACAGCACAGATAAATTTAGTTTGAGAGTGGCTTTGTACTCGTAGCCAGATGGTGGAAAACTCGGAAGATTCAAGAGCGTTGGCACGAGAGCAGGTTAAGTCATTGCGCACATAAACGCAGCATCCAGCTTTGGATTGAAAATGAGGATAGAGAAAGTAGGAGGGAACAGAAAAGAGGCTACTGTCAGTTGCCTCAGACACCTGAGTTTCAGTGAGGAAAAGAAGATGAGGTTTAGAAGAGGAGAGGTGGTGCTCTATAGATTGAATATTAGATCTTAGACCGCGAATGTTGCAGAAGTTAATGAAGAAAAAGTTGAGGGGGGCGTCAAGACACTTAGGGTCATCGACAGAAAGGCAGTCCGACCTGGGGACATTTATGGTCCCCTCCCCAGATGGGGACTCCGAGGCTGGTGTAGGAGTCGCCATGATGATTTTAAAATTTAGTGAAGGGTGTGTGTGTCATTAGGTGCTTGTAGTTTTGTGTGGAGAAAGAGAGTTGTCTTTAGATGGCAGGCTGCTACTGCCCCCTTGTGTTGTGAGACACAAAGGGAAACGTTCAGTGAGGTCGCAGCTTGGTTTAATGATAAGTTCACAGCACCCCCTGAACAGTGCTTTAGACCTCACTGGGAGTAATTATCGTTTCGGCAGGTGTCTACTGCCTCCTCCAATATATATATATATATATATATATATATATATATATATATATATATATATATATATATATATATATATATATATATATATATATATGCTTGTGTGGCCAGGCAGAATAGTTTCTTGAAGGTATACGAGGTTGAAAGCTAAAGCTATAGCACACTCTCCTTTATTTATTTTCTTTTGTACGGTTTCTATTTGCCGTACTGTTTTTCAGTAAACTTCAGGTAGTCGTGTTAGAAGTTGGGTGAAGGATGGCGACGTTTTGGAACCAACATGTTCCATCTTCAGACTGAATCTGATGGCAGTGTGTGTGTGTGTGTGTGTGTGTGTGTGTGTGTGTGTGTAGAGATTGTTACCTGGGGGGGTCCTTTTGGTTTGGCTCAGAGTGTGGTGATAGGCTCCATATATATGGTTTTGCCGGATCAAGTAAGCTGTGCGACTGTTAATGTCAGAGTGTGGACAACAAGTGCATGTTTCTTACTATATTGTACGCACATCAAGAGAGGAGCGGTTGAGAATAGAGAGAACTGAATACGTAGCTCGTGGTTGTGTGTGTTTGGTTTCTGGCAAAATTTCTGGGATGGTGAGAAATGAGTGTATCTGGGAGGAACATCGTCGGGCAGGGACTGCAGAACATTACTTGAAAGGAAGATGTCTGAATAAGAGCAAAATAAGTAAATGTGTGTTTGATGTAAAGTAATACATGACACGATTTTCTTTTGTGCCTTAACCCAAACTTTGAATTGAAACAATTTAAATGAGGGAGAGATCCATTGTATTGTGAAGTACCAAATGACGTAAGGTTCCCAATACTCTTGTATTCTATCTCTCAACGAGGCTATTCAAGGGTGGATGGTACGCCAAAATGTACACTTTCTTGACATTATACTGCTGACATTTTACCATTACAACTGTCTTCGTTCAAACCTTTGTTAAAAGTTTCTTCCTCTCTCTCACTATCTGACTGTTGCATGCTACCCATTAAGATACTCCATAAGGATGTTTTCCAGGTCCTCACTGGCCTTAACCCTCAGAAGGTTTATGGACCTGATGGGGTCCCTCCTAATGTTCTTAAAAACTGTGCGTCTGTGCTTGCAGGTTCCTTAATCGGATTCTACAAACTCTGCCAATGTCTACCTTTCCTTCCTGTTTGCCTACGTTCAGCCTGTCCCTAAAAAAAAGGTGACCGCTTTAATCTCTAAAACTACAGCTTTAATTTCCTGCCTTTATTTATTTATTTATTTTTTCAACGGGAAGACTCTTAAACATCTATTACTTCACAACTTTATTTATGATCGCCACTATGAGTTCTATAGTAGCCGTTCTATTGGTGGTCCTTTTGCTAGGATTTTTTTTTTTTTTTTATGGAACTTCTGCCATTCCCTTAGAATATGACAACAATTTATTTGGCACGAAGCTATGATTTCCAAGCTATCCTGCTACAGCTTTTACCCTTCTCTCTATAACTTCATCTCAAGTTTTCTTTCTGACCTTTCTATTGCTGCTATGTTAGACGGTCACTGGTCTTATCTTAAATTTATCAATCAGGTAAGGTGTTCCACAGGGTTCTGTCCTGTCACGCACCCTCTTCTTATTATTCATCAATGATCTAAACCAAACCCCTAAGCTGATAAAACCCCTTTGCAGTTTTCCACGTTTTTCTTAGATGTCTAAAAGCTTTCAGGAATTAAACAGCTCAATTTTTTGACTGGGACCGAGCAAATTCAGTGTTGTTCAATGCCTCAAAAACTTAATTCTTCCATCTATCAGCTCGATACCACCCTCCTGATAACTATCCTCTCTTCTTTAGTGATATGCAACCATCCCTGTCTTCTACAGTGAACATCCTCGAAACTGGAAACTTCACATCTCGCCTCTTGTTAAAACTGCCTATGTGAAGTTAGGTGTTCTGAGTCGTCTCTGTCAGTTTTTTCATCATTCCTCCCAGGTGATAACTTTGTACAGGGATCTTATCCGCCTCTCTACGGGGTGGGAACATTTAATTCTTACTGTTTTTTTTTTTTTTAACAAAAGTATTCTGCCTTATAAACTCTTTTCCTCTGACTGTCTGTCTTAAGCCTCTCTTTTCATCCCGTGGACTTACTGCAGAAAGACTCTCTACCTTCTCTGACTCCTATTCTATACATCTCTCTAATGCAGGAGTTACCCAGTTTTCTCAGTCTTTCATCCCTTTCGTTGGTAAACTCTGAAACTGCCTGTTTCTAATTTCCCCCATCTTACGACTTCAATTTTTTTGAAGAGGGAGGATTCAAGAAACTTCTCCAATTTATGATGATCCTTTTGGCACCTTTTTTTTTTTCTGTAGGATCTTTCTTTTGTACATTTTTGTAGCCCTTGGCCAGTAGGCCAACCCCTCTCTCATAAAAAAAAATTATCAATGTACTCGTACATATAGGCTGGCATCTAGGAAGCATTCGTAACGGCAGTCTCTTGACTGGCTGCACATTTCCCTCACTCACTCACTTTCCTTTTCATTCATGTTTGCTTCAGTGCTAGATGTTTGGCTATTCACTATAGTTCATCCCCTGTTCAAGATAAGCCACTTTGTTTGGTACCGTTAGATTTTAGAATGAATGTGCAATTTATATATAGTTGTCTTAAATAAATACCCCTAAACGCTAAGGAAATATTTCAAATTAAATTGATAAGAATAGGAATAAAAGTAAATCTTGTAGATTGAAGAAGGCTCTAAGCGGATGACAGACTGGTTTAAGCGTCAATTAGTCACTGGCGTTCTTCCATAACAGTTGTTAAAAAATATTTCCCAAAATTCCAGACTATACTGTAATAGAACAGCTGCAGCTGGTAAAAACGAAATGTTATTACAAGATTTGATACTGGTGTCCAAACTGGTGCATTACAGTCACTTTAGTTCTTGTGTTTCCTTAACCTGTTACGAGCATTTATTCCAGAAATTGACAATGCTCTGGCGTACATTCAAACAAAAGGCTTGAATATCAAACAATGTGATCTGAAACTGAAAGCCTTGAAATCCTCTTTGCTTGAGAATAAGGATGAACCAAACAAAAACACCTCCTAAGACTTGAGAATTCAAATAACCATGCCAAAAAGGAAAGGAAGGTAAAGTAAATTCTTGATAAAGCTGAAACAATAAAAGATGTTAAGTTGTCACATGAAGCTGAACTAAGATAAGAATTTTTTTTTCTCTCTCTCTCAATGGATAAAGTAATTTTCGAGATCCTAATAGCTTCATCACCTTCAGCCTTTCTCAATAGCATCTCTGGGTATCTTCTACCGCTATTTACACGCAAACTGCTCTTCTGATCTTGCTAATTGTAAACCTCCCTTTCTCTGCAACTTCGCTGCATAAGACTTTCTACTTTCTCTCACCCCTATTCTGTTCACTTCTATGATGCAAGAGTTAACCAGTATTCACAATCAGTCATCCCTTTCACTAAACTCTGGAGCTCCCTGCCATTTTCTATATTTCCCACTTCCTATGACTCGAATTATTTCAAGAGAAATAATTATCTCAAGACACTTCTCCAACTCTGGAGAATCCTTTAGGATTTTTTTTCGGGGACTGGCACTTCAGTAGACCCATATATATATATATATATATATATATATATATATATATATATATATATATATATATATATATATATATATATATATATATATATATATATATATATATATATATATATATATATATATGTGTGTGTGTGTGTGTGTGTGTGTGTGTGTGTGTTATTGACCTTAGTACCCTTCTTCCCTAAAAAAAAAAAAAAAAAAAAATCAAGGTTCATGGAGACTGCTGGGTTGTGGCGGCGACCCATGATACGCGTGCTGGCGGTTGGCGTCGAGGAGGAGGCAAGAAAGGCACTTCTCCACCCTAGCCTTCGTAACACTGTCCACGCCCATTTCCTCGCCCTGCAGCACGTACATTCCGTTAGCATGGAGCAGAAGAAAGGCAAGGAAATGTTTCATAATAGATACTTATCAGCTTTGACATTGTTTTATTATTATTATTATTATTATTATTATTATTATTATTATTATTATTATTATTATTATTATTATTATTATTATTATTATTATTATTACTATTGTTATTATAGATTGCATGATAGATGAAAATGTGTAACATATTACATGTCCAAAATATGTAATTAATCAATGAATTTATTAATTAATTCATTAATCTATTTATTAATTTATCTATTTATTGTTACTCTGGAGGTGGCGGTGAGAATGAAGTAGTTTTAGAATGTTTATCCCGTGTTATATCCCTCCGTGTCCTCTCATGAATGGGATAACAACGGAAATGTCCAAAAGAAAATTATTTTTAAAATAGTTCCCCTTCGTTATATCATTGAGTTTACTTTTATACAAATAAATTAAGGGATACATAGATATAACATTGTGAGACTGATTGAAATGTCGCAATTTTTTTTTCTAGTTATTGTTAATCATTTTAACTGATTACTCTTATTCGTTATGATATAAAAATAATTGTATATTGTGTTGCATGCGAGTGTATATTTTTTGTAGGCTTGGCGAGAGTGGCAGTGTACGAGCGGTGTTTGTTCTGTGGCGAGGGCGGGGAAGCTGCTGTTTACAAGATACACGCTCAGGACAGCCAATTGGAACAGCCTTTTCAGTCATCAGGTGAGATATGTGTTGAATGTATAATGCAACTCTTGCGTTGATATTGGTATACTGAGGCGCTTTGGTGCTCTCTTTTCCTCTTTGTCTATATGTCAATCTGTATGTTTGTTTCTGTATGTGAGTACGCGCTACATACATGTTTTGTAATGACAGGAGGCTCAAACACGAGCTAAAGCAGGACAGGCTAAAATTTGTCAGATCTGGGTTCGGTCCCTGGTCATATCCACCTCTATTATTCATAATAAATTAATTTTTCTGTTTCATAATGAAGAATGTAGTTCTTCCTGACATTGGTCGTGACATTGGAGGCATAGAGGGTGGGATGGTCTTGTGAAACTTTGAAGGGAGCGGAATTTGACTTGATTGTGCGGTATTTCTTAAAATCTTTTTCAAAGTGCCATACTTCTTGACCTACCTCCTGCTGCACTATCTCGTTGCTATTTCACCTTCTTAAGTTTCTTATTTTGATATCGAATATCCCTCCCTTCCCTCCCCTTATGGGTGCAAACATGAGGTGTTTTCTTCCTGTCTTCCCCTTACACATTTTCATTACCTCATCTAGGACTGTCTTCCATTCATCTAACCTTATCAGACTGTTCCATCCTCCTTCCATTAATACTGCTCTTTTGAACAGGGTGAAATCAAACGTATTTAATTTAATCAACTCTTTTCTAACCGACTGTCTTCAGTCTCTATCACAGCAAGGTCTTGCTATTTTTTATCGCTATTTTGATACTAAATAACTGCTCTTGTGATCTTGCTAACTGCATGTCTCTTCCTTTCCCGCGGCCTCAATGCACAAGGTTTTTTTTACTTTCTCTCACCTCCATTCTGCCCACCTCCCAAACACATGATTTAATCTCAGTTTTTCATCCCTTCTACTAGTAAATTCTTGAACTATTTATGTACATCCTACTGCACATGACTTACAACTTTCAAGAGCGAGGTTTCAAGACACTTGTCGTAATTTTAGGTATCATTTTTTTTTTTTTTTTGGGGGGGGGTGAGGGGAATTATCTTTAGCTTCTTAAACATTTTTTTCTTTTTTTGTCTTTCTGTTGCTCTTGGTGAGATCCTCTATTAATTTTTTTTTTTTTTTAAACTGCCAGACTACCTGCCGAGGAAACTCACTTAGCTAGAGAGTAGGAGAATCATGGAGTGTTGTTGCTGTGGTTGTAGTTGCTGCTGTGGTTGCTGCTGTTGTTGTTGCTGTGGTTGGTGTTGTGGTTGTGGCTGGTACTCTTGTTGCTGTGGTTGTGGCAAGTGCTGTTGTTGCTGTGGATGTGGTTGTGGTTGGTGATCTTATTGTTGCGTGAGACAATGTCCTGGAATCTTCCAGATAGTGTGGATATGGATGGCTGATTTAAGTTTTAGCAACCAAAATCGAGAACAAAAATTATGTACAATATATATATATATATATATATATATATATATATATATATATATATATATATATATATATATATATATATATATATATATATATATATATATATATATATATATATATATATATATATATATATATATTAGGTCTCTAGGAAGAAGAGCATAAGGAAATCAAGGGTTATCAGGAGCAGAGAGTGCTCAAGTCTTGTCGCTTTGAGTAATGGTGAAAGATAATTGGAACCTTCACTACGCAGCACCACTTTATTGCACCACAGACCTGAAAAGAGCCCCTTGACTCTCCTACGTTGGTGTAAGAAGTTCATCAATGTATCACCACACAAAACTGATGTAATCAATGAACTCAGAAACAAAAAAAAATAAACGTAAAAAGATAACTAAAGTTATTATATTTCAGAAAGCTAAGCTATATTTGCAACATATTGCAAAACTTTTTTTTTTTTTTTTACTGTTATGAAAAATATATAAATGAATTTTGCCTGACCTCTAAAAAAAAAAAAATTCAACTTCAAGTTTTAGATACTAATTCAATTTTAACACGTCTTCATATCTTTTGACATACAGTTAATGTAAAGCACTGTACAAAAAATGAAAACTACGAGGCAAGTGAGACCAGAAACAATCTTCAACAGAGGAGATCTGTTGCTTTAGTGTTTACATCTTTACTACATCATACTACTCTCTGCACCGTCGACGTCTGTCCCTGAATCTCATTACCCTGGTGTATTAATGGTGGATATTGCATGCAATTAACCTTGTTTTCGGAGGCACCTTTTGAATTTTTCCTTGCCGCCGCCTCGTGTGTAGCGGGTTAGCGGTGGAAACAAATAGCTACACGACTTATTCGAGCGGAGGGCCATTCGACTTTCTTTTTTTTATTTTTTCACTGTATTTTTTTTTCTCTTGAATCTGTCCTCCTTGCCGCTGACTCGTGTGTAGCGGGTTAGCAACGGAAACTAATACACAGCCATTCGAGCGGATGGCCATTCGATGTATTTTTTTTTCTTCTTTTTTCTCTGGCTTTCTTTCACTGTACTTTTCTTCTTATAGGCAAAGAAAAATATTCTCTGCATCTTTTTAGCCCACAAGAATATCAAATTATCTTTAAATTTTGATGAAAAAATACGAAGTTCAGAAAAGTAACGTCAAGCATGTTTCTTTTAGTTAGAAAGGAGTATTTACATTTCATCACCAGTTCGTTTCGTCACCACTACTGTCATCCGTTTCGTCACCAGTATGAGTATTTCCACCCGTTTCATCATCACTATTTTTACCCGTTTCGCCATCATTATTTTCATCCGTTTCGTTACCACACTTTTTGTTACCGTGTAAATATCTTCATGACTGTTTTCATGGAGACTTCTGCGAGAAAAGAATGAAATAAACATAGAAAATTATCAGATACATAAAATGGCGTTGTTGCAAAACTAAAAAAAAAAAATCTTGAAAGACAACAATCTAAAAATTTTGGTCGAAAGTGACCACAATTTCAGTGAGAACATGCGCAATAAGACACTGACAGCTTCTCAGAAATTTAGCAGTGATAATGGGTTTTTCCTTGCATGCATCCCACAACTTCCAGACACAGACCTGCTTACCATGATTTCCTTTCTGGTGTGTGCTCAACAACTAACTTGCTGTAAGTGTAAATCAACCGTCTTTGCTTTTCTGTGAAATACATGGAAAGATTGTGTTTTGTCGTTCGATGAGTTATTGATGCGTGGGTAACAGCCCTTGAAGTCATTGTTTTTTTTTGTGAACTAATTGTCGGAAAGCATACCAGTTGCCCACTGACCAAACGGTGTTATCAGGTCATGTTTGGATTATATAATCAGCGAATTATCTTATGTGTTCGCATGACTGATTTTTCTTGGAGTTCTTCAAAGGTTGGTCGATTATATCATTTAGGCAGGTCGTGAAGAACGAGGAGTTGACACACAAAATCGTATACTGTCCTTACTCTACACTGTATAAGCGGTTGGCGCTAGGCCAACCTCCTGTATTCTCCGTCAGACGGCTTGAGGCCAATGAAAAGTGCACCCATGCAAATGAACAGACGGTTATACTTTTCTGATTACATTGCACATTGCTACCTCAAAATCTATTATAATACTTCAACATCTGATCTGGCTCCATCAACTGCTTAATGGCTTGGGACATCTGTACATAGTCTTCCTGTCTTTTTTTCCAATCATCAAAACAAACCAGAGGGACACTTGTTTTATTTATTTATTTTTTCTGCTTTAAGGAAGGAATGTATGGACAACAGATAATAAAAGTGTTTCCTGACTATTCAGAATGTTCCATAAATATACCACTGCTTAGTACTGCTTATAAGATGAAGTTGATTTTCGTTGAAGTTGATTTTCGTGCGCCATAATAATGTGAAGAGAACTAAACTGGTTGACAATATTTCTTATCTTGACATTTGCTGGAATAAAATCTGGTGAGATACTTGGAAGGGTTCAAAGTTAAGATAAGATGGGTGGTGTGGCCCTTGAGACTGACAATGTCTGTTACTCTCATAAGGCTGCTTTGTTTGGATAGCTGGTGGGAATTAGAGCGGCCATGTTTGTCACGTGAGGCTAATTCCTTTTTCTACAGTATGGGCAGCAGAATTAAAGTAATTTCATGCACATCGCTCTTTATCGGCTACCGATAATGTGGTTGCAGCAAGTCCCGGTATGGCGTGATGCCTGTGAGTGCATTGTTCTGGCTTGATGTTTGCACCTCTCTGAACTACATTAGCTGAACACTTCGTACTCCTCTGACGGATGCTGCAAGTCCAATACATTAGGGATTCAGCTTCTTTTCTCAATGTGCACTTGCAGCCATTAAAACCGCACGACCATGCTTCCTGCATTTTGTATCACCAGGAACAACTTCCTAAGTTCATAACAGTATGTAACACGATATTTTTTTTTTTTTTGTCTGACAAGCAAGTGTTATTTTCCAACTCTTTTCATTGCAAAACAATAGAAAATGTCCATTATTCCTGTCAGACTTTAATTTTTGTGTTTTTTTTTTATTATTTTATCTTCCAAAATAGCTAAATTTCTACATTCTCACCATTTTTGGAGAGAAAAAAAATTCAATTGACAAAAATTTATTTTTGTGTCTCCTTCTTCTGAAACAATTTTTTTTTAGGATTAAAAATTAACAGTTTTCTTGATTTGCGTGAATACAACAAATAATTTTCAAGTATGAGCTCCCAAACGTAGTCTCCCATCATGATTTCATTGAAGGATCCTTGATATCTCTGTTCAAAGTTCATTATATCTTCATGGAAGCGCTCCCCTTGTTCCTCTGAATATGCTCCCATATTCTCCTTGAAGTTGTCAAGGTGAACATCTAGGATATGGACCTTCAAGGACATTCTGCAGCTCATGTCACCATTGCTTTTCACTAAAGCTTCAACCAGTTCCATGTAGTTATCAACCTTGTTGCCAAATAAGCTCTGTACTACAGCAATAAAACACTCTTAAGCTTTTTCTATCCTTTTCTGTGAGCTTCTGTAGAAATTATGAGCACTCCATAATTTTTCTTACTTCTGGTCCAATGAAGATACCAGCTTTCACCTTTGCCTCTGAAAGCTTAGGAATGAAGTCTTGAGGATATCTGAAGGCAGCAGACTCCTTGTCAAGAGCTGTAACAAACTATTTCAGGAGACCCAGTTTGATGTGTAGTGGAGGAAACAAATCTTTTTGAGGATTCACCAATGTGCTCCCACTGTACTGTCAGTCCTGGGAGGCCAGTGTCTCTGGTAATATTCTGCTCTGTCTCTACTGTCCCAAAAACAAAGAAAACAGGGATTCTTGGTAAAACCTCCTTGCAGTCCCATAAAAAAAAAGCCACCATCTTGAAGTCTCCAATAACTTCCTAGCCATACATGTTGTAGTTCAAAGTTTCCAGTAGAAGCTTTACACTGCTGTAGTCCTTCTTAAGATGCACAGAATGAGCAAGAGGCAGAGATGGATACTTGTTTCCATTGTGCAGAAGTACAGCTTTCAGGTTTTTGAAAGAGCTGCCAATGAAGAGTCTCCATTCATCTGCATTTCAAGCAATTCCAATAACATCAAACAAGCCTGATACATCATTGCAGTAGCATAGCTTGTCCTCCTTTGCAAAGAAGCTAGAGAAATGTTTGTGACATTTTCTTTGAGTGGTCACTTGCACACTGTCATCAAGTAAATCTCATTCCTTCAGCCTTGAAATTAAAAAGCTCATCATTTGACTGTTAAACCAAGATCTCTGATGAAGCCATTGAAGTCTCTTTGGTTCGAGTGGTAAGGATTCCTCCTAATTACAACTGTATCTGTGATGTCACAGTCTTCCTCTCTGTTTAGCTCATCTTCTGACTTGCTTATTTCTTCTGATAGTTGACTTCTTTCTGGAGGAGTTGGTATAGAAAGATCAGCATTGTATGGCACTGGTGCAATGGAAGATGAAATGTCTTGATAAAAAACAGCAGGTGCATTTTTCCCAGATCGGCGTTTAGAAGGATCTACCATGCAGAAAAAGCAGTCATTTGAGTGATCACGCCATATTCTAGGGATAGCAAATTTCATGGCTCTGTTTCCCTCTATTAACAATATGAGTTTCTGTAAAACTTATTTTATTTTTATTCTTAATTCTAATTGGATTTTACTCTTGAAAAAATAACCACTATTTTACCTTCTAGTGTTCTCTTACAATGCTCAGAAGCAAAATGAGGTGTCCTGGTCTTGTCTTGGTTCCCAGCTGGCACAGCAAAATATACTTTGTAAGCTTCACACATTTTTACAGATGATGTCACAGAGAACTTCTTTGCTCTTGTCTTGATTAATTGACCACATATGTAGTAAAATGCATCTGGAGAATGATTGCAGCCTCTTGATGTCATTTCACCTCTTGTGATGTGTCTTCTTAGGCAGCCAAAGCAGAACTGATTGAAGGTATGGAAGCCCCTAATTTTATATTGTCAAGCAGTACTCTATCTAGTCTTTCTAGAATGTGTTCCAGAATGTTCTCAATCTTTCTAGAATATTCCTGAATTCAGAATATTCTGAATCATTCTAGAAAATTCTTGTAGATTCTAGAAAATTCTTGATACTTTTACATATTTCTACTGTATTCTAGAAAGTTCTTTCACTGTTATAACCTATTAGCAACATTTCAAAAGCAATTAGATAAGCAATTGAGATTTTGCAAGGGTCTTTACCTAACACAAAAAGCAATAGTAACCCATACTATAATGAAATAAAGCAAAAATGTAAATTCATTGTTCTAACCACAAAAGCAAAGTTTTAGGATCAAAATAACTTTTTTTTTCTATTTTGTTTATATGGAAATAACTCGAAAATTATGGTTTTGGGTAAAGAACAAGACAAAAGTGAATTTTTGTTACATAGTGTAATCAAATCGATTTTCTTATAATAGTGGTTCATTTTCTATAGACTTTTCTTGCACTGGAATGACTGGATCAGTGAATAAAGGAACTGTCAATATCCATTCCTTTCAACATTATCATAGTCTTCCACGTATTGCACAGAAGCAGTAGAAATCACACCACTGATTATAGACTCAAAAGATCCATCCTCAGAGCGGTCGGTCGTTCGTAGAATGACAGCCAGCAGCCCCTACGACGGGACACTCAAGAGATTCTGAGACCGGTGAGTTGTGGGGCATTCAGGGCAAGTCTAATCAAAGGACCCACACTCCTCTAAATGTTTGTTTGTCAGCCCGTAAGTAAGCGTTTATTGACCATAATCAACACAAACAATAATAAATTAGCTAATAGAATACGTATAATATTAGTAATACATTACTTATTATGTTTGCATTTCACCTGTACGTCTCTTGAGTCACGTTTCTGCCACACACCCCGTGTCTCCTCTTTCTTATCACAAAGTAGAACCTGCTGCCGTGATCGTACTTCTTTTTCAAAACCTTAACAAGGGAGCCAAGCTCCACTACTGAATGCCATCCTTAGATATTTGGCTTGACATTGTGAAAACTGCCATTGGTTTCGATCAGGTGATCTAATTAACTGATAAGAATGTCTGTCTGTCTCATTGTCAGTTTTATCAGACTGAGTGTTGAATGAGGAAATCACTGCTGTAACTACTCATTTTAGAATAAATTTATGCCAAAAGTTTGTATGAGCATAACGTTATGTGTGCTGATAATTTGATGAAAAGCTTCTTGCCTGAAAGTAGGAAAGTCAACGTAATTAGGAACTCTTAAGACCATCGTCTTTGCATAGAGGTCTCCCTTTTATTTTTTATTTATTTATTTATTTTTTTTCCTTGACCAGATATCTCTTCGGTAACTAATATCGTCATGCTTTATTTTTTACGGTGCTTCAGAGTTTTAGTTTAATCTCTTATCAATTTCATTTTGCTTTTGTTTTTACTAGCATTTGATAGTGATAATATTTCATAGTTACCTCTTGAAATGCTTATAATTTCGGACATGGGTAAAAGAAGCTGCATGATAGGACATAATAGGATAGATTTAGACAGATTGTGGAAAACGCAGTTTAATATTAACAAATGTAAAGTATTTAGCACAGGTAGAAGAAAACCCCACACAATTTGTAAAGAACGAAGCTCTGGTAAGCTCGGAGAACGAAAAGGATTTAGGAGTTATAATTAGCTCTGATCTCTTTGAGAAGACAATGCATAAAGGTCAGAAATAAAGCAAATTGGTTATTAGGATTCATTTAGGAGTGTTAAAAGTAAAATTCCCGAAGTAATATAAAAGTTATGTTTAGCGCTGGTCGGACCTCATCTAGATTATATTGTACGGTTCTGGTCACAATATTACAGGAAGGATATAGGTCTCTTAGAATCAGTACAAAAGAGAATGACAATGAGGATACAGGGGATGAGGGATATTCCTTGCGAAAGGAGACTAAAGCTTTTAAATACACATTCCTTAGAGAGGCATAGTTTAATAGGGGACCTGAAAGAGGTCTTTAAGTGGTACAGAGGATATACATAGCAAGGTGATGTAAGCGAAATTCTCAGAATCAGTGATCAGGTTACAATAAAAGATACTGGGTTCATGCTTGAAAAGTTAGATTTAAAAAAAAAGAGAGAAAGGAATTGGCTTTCAAAATAGAGTAATAGATGAATGGAATGGACTCAGTAATCAGGTTATTAATGCTGACTCATTAGAGAGCTTTAAAAGATTAGGCAAATTTATGGATGGGGATGATAGGTAGAAACAGGTAGGTATGTTTCATACAGGGACTGCCACGTGTAGGGCTGATGGTTTCTTGCAGCTTCCCTTATTTTCTTCATATGTTCTTATGTTTCTATTTGGAAAAAAAAGTGGCCGCCTATCACTGTAGCAATGTAATGACCAGAAAAGGAACTTGAGGAAAAGGTGCAGAGAGATGGATAGCTTACTTTCAGGTAAGCTTAAAAAATAAATATGTATGCCGGACTCTATCAGATGTTATTCATATGCCTAAATGGCCCAAGGAACACCCTTTCAGGCTCCGGTACTTGTGTTGAGCATGGGCCTCTCCAGTTACACTCTCTCTCCTGGGCCTTATACCATCATAACCACCCCCAACCCCAAACGTCACAGTTTGAGTTCAAATATAATTAAGCTAAAAATAAAAATTTTAGAAGAGTATTAAACTCATTTTCCCTGGATGTGTTTATTGCAAGTTCTGAGTGAAGGTACCGGAAACAGATGATAATCAATTAATTATTGAAAATTAATAAACTAATGTAATTGTTATTTTTATTTTGAAGCAAATGCATCAAAAGAAATAATTTAACAAGCTGCTTTCACGGACTCCCCAAACTGCTGGACCCTGGGAAAGTAGTACCCCTTCCACCCCTGCATGCCTATGAAAGCAAAGCATGCTTCACCGAAACTGCAAAGAAAGGACGACCAAGATATAGAATGGAAAGATAAAAGGTAAGCCTTTATAGAATCCGTGCTGACAATGATGGAGACTGTGAGTAGGTAAATGCTTAATAATCCTTCTGTTGAAGATAAACATTCTTAATAATTCTTCTGATGAAGATAAGCCCAAATCTTTAAAAGATAGGAAATCAAAGCTATATGTTGATATTTTGAAGTATTAAAGCGGTCACCCAAGTTGAACAGGTTGAATGTAGGCAAACTTGCAACAAGAAGGGAAAAATATAAACACAATGAGGTACTTTCCAAACTCTGCCACTGTGGCATCGCTGTAATGGCCTGAGGAGAGTACCATGACTTTACTTCCCTTAGTGCAAGATCTTCGTCAAAGTGTTAGCACAAAAAAAGAAAAGGATGTAGTAAATAAACTTCACAGCAAAAAATGTAGATGACGTAAAAGATAACTGTCTAAAAGAAAGATGACCATACTTGTTGCACCGAAACTAGCGAAGATAAGCTACCGGTCGGCAGGAAAAGCAGAGCGAATGCGGCTCTAAATCCTCCATACACAAAGGCTTGCTGCACTTAAAACGCTTCCTGTGCCGCATGGTAACACACAAGGAAGGCAACAACGAAAGAAAGATGCAAGCAAAGGGTTGCTAGTAGAAATTAACCGACAGCTGGTCGATCCCAGACTTTCAGGTCAAAATCATCGTACAGACTCACCAAAAATTATCGTATTTTGACACATTATTATACACCGACATTAATTTACTAAGTATCAATGTGATGGATTAATTATCCCCATCAATTTTGAGGCACTTTTGGAAAACAACAGAGATATATATAGGAGGAGGCAGTAGACACCTGCCGAAACGATAATTACTCACAGTGAGGTCTAAAGCACTGTTCAGGGGGTGCTGTGAACTTATCATTAAACCCAGCTGTGACCTCACTGAACGTTTCCCTTTGTGTCTCACAACACAAGGGGGTAGTCACAGCCTGCCCTCTAAAGACAACTCTCTTCATCCACACAAAACTACAAGCACCTAATAACACACACACCCTTCACTCAAAAATTTTAAAATCATGGCGACTCCTACACCAGCCTCGGAGTCCCCATCTGGGAAGGGGACCATATATGTCCCCAGGTCGGACTGCCTTTCCATCGACGACCCTAAGTGTCTTGACACCCCCTCAACTTTTTCTTCATTAACTTCTGCAACATTCGCGGTCTAAGATCTAATTTTCAATCTGTAGAACACCACCTCTCCTCTTCTAAACCTCATCTTCTTTTCCTCACTGAAACTCAGGTGTCTGAGGCAACTGACAGTAGCCCCTTTTCTGTTCCCTCCTACTTTCTCTATCCTCATTTTCGATCCAAAGCTGGATGCTGCGTTTATGTGCGCAATGACTTAACCTGCTCTCGTGCCAACGCTCTTGAATCTTCCGAGTTTTCCACCATCTGGCTACGACTACAGAGTCATTCTCATACTAAATTTATCTGTGCTGTATACCTCTCTCCTAACTCCTCTGACTATAAGAAATTCTTTGACTACTTAACTTCCAAAGTGGAGCACATTCTGACCCTCTTCCCTTTTGCAGAGATCTCCATTCTTGGAGACTTCAATGTTCACCACCAGCTTTGGCTTTCCTCTCCCTTCACTGACCATCCTGGTGAACTAGCCTACAACTTTGCTATCCTCCACGACCTAGAGCAATTGGTGCAACATTCTCTTCGTATTCCTGACCGTCTTGGAGATACGCCCAACATTCTTGACCTTTTCCTGACCTCTAATCCTTCTGCTTATGCTGTCACCCTCTCTTTTCCGTTGGGCTCCTCCGATCACAATCTCATATCTTTATCTTGTCCTATCACTCCAATCCCTCCTCAGGATCCCCCTAAGCGAAGGTGCCTCTGGCGTTTTGCCTCTGCTAGTTGGGGGGACCTGAGGAGGTATTTTGCTGATTTTCCTTGGAATGACTACTGCTTCCGTGTCAGAGACCCGTCTTTGTGTGATGAGCGCATAACAGAGATGATAGTGTCTGGCATGGAGGCGTACATTCCTCACTCTTTTTCTCGTCCTAAACCTTCTAAACCTTGGTTTAACACAGCTTGTTCTCGTGCTATACATGATAGAGAGGTGGCCCACAAAAGGTACTTAAGCCTTCCATCACCAGAATCTCATGCACTTTATATTTCTGCCCGGAACCATGCCAAGTCTGTTCTCCAACTAACCAAAAACTCCTTCATTAACAGAAAATGTCAAAACCTTTCAAGATCTAACTCCCCTCGTGATTTCTGGCATCTAGCCAAAAATATTTCCAATAACTTTGCTTCTTCTTCTTTCCCTTCTCTACTTCAAGCAGATGGCACCACTGCTATCACATCTATTTCTAAAGCTGAACTCTTTGCTCAAACCTTTGCTAAAAACTCTACCTTGGACGATTCTGGGCTTGTTCCTCCCTCTCCACCCTCTGACTACTTCATGCCACGTATTAAAATTCTTCGTAATGATGTTTTCCATGCCCTCGCTGGTCTAAACCCTCGGAAGGCTTATGGACCTGATGGGGTCCCTCCTATTGTTCTCCGAAACTGTGCCTCCGTGCTTGCACCTTGCCTAGTCAAACTCTTTCAGCTCTGTCTGTCAACATCTACCTTTCCTTCTTACTGGAAGTTTGCCTACATTCAACCTGTTCCTAAAAAGGGTGACCGCGCTAATCCCTCAAACTACCGTCCTATTGCTTTAATTTCCTGCTTATCTAAAGTTTTTGAATCTATCCTCAACAGGAAGATTCTTAAACATCTATCACTTCACAACCTTCTATTTGATCGCCAGTATGGGTTCCGTCAAGGCCGCTCTACTGGTGATCTTCTGGCTTTCCTTACTGAGTCTCGGTCATCCTCTTTTAGAGACTTTGGTGAAACTTTTGCTGTTGCCTTGGACATATCAAAAGCCTTTGATAGAGTCTGGCACAAAGCTTTGATTTCAAAACTACCCTCCTACGGTTTCTATCCTTCTCTCTGTAACTTCATCTCAAGTTTCCTTTCTGACCGTTCTATTGCTGCTGTGGTAGACGGTCACTGTTCTCCTCCTAAATCTATTAACAGTGGTGTTCCTCAGGGTTCTGTCCTGTCACCCACTCTCTTCTTATTATTCATTAATGATCTTCTAAACCAAACTTCTTGTCCTATCCACTCCTATGCTGATGATACCACCCTGCACTTTTCCACGTCTTTTCATAGACGTCCAACCCTTCAGGAGGTAAACATATCACGCAGGGAAGCCACAGAACGCCTGACTTCTGATCTTTCTAAAATTTCTGATTGGGGCAGAGCAAACTTGGTATTGTTCAATGCCTCAAAAACTCAATTCCTCCATCTATCAACTCGACACAATCTTCCAGACAACTATCCCCTCTTCTTCAATGACACTCAACTGTCCCCCTCTTCTACACTGAACATGCTCGGTCTGTCCTTTACTCATAATCTGAACTGGAAACTTCACATCTCATCTCTAGCTAAAACAGCTTCTATGAAGTTAGGTGTTCTGAGACGTCTCCGCCAGTTTTTCTCACCCCCCCCAGCTGCTAACTCTGTACAAGGGCCTTATCCGTCCATGTATGGAGTATGCTTCACATGTCTGTGGGGGTTCCACTCATACTGCTCTTCTAGACAGGGTAGAATCAAAAGCTTTTCGTCTCATCAACTCCTCTCCTCTAACTGACTGTCTTCAGCCACTCTCTCACCGCCGCAATGTTGCATATCTAGCTGTCTTCTACCGCAATTTTCATGCCAACTGCTCTTCTGATCTTGCTAACTGCATGCCTTCCCTCCTCCCGCGGCCTCGCTGCACAAGACTTTCTTCTTTCTCTCACCCCTATTCTGTCCACCTCTCTAACGCAAGAGTTAACCAGTATTCTCAATCATTCATCCCTTTCTCTGGTAAACTCTGGAACTCCCTGCCTTCTTCTGTATTTCCTCCTTCCTATGACTTGAATTCCTTCAAGAGGGAGGTTTCAAGACACTTATCCACCAATTTTTGACCACTGCTTTTCATTTCAGTGGGCTTTTTATTTTTTATTAGATTTTTGTTGGCCTTGGCCAGTATCCTTCCTACATAAAAAATAAAAAAATATGTAAACATGCTGATTTGCATCTTGATAAAAATGTTACAAGTATATTGTAAAACACTGCACACAACTCCTCTTTGCCCAAGCGAATGCCAATAGTGCTCTGTTAAGGCGTTTTTACCAGCGCATCAGAATATCAAACACTGATGTTTCGGCTGGGCTTTTGGTAAACACGACTACTGTGCTACCAGACGACTCTCGCTCGCAACGTCTCGGAAAAACTGTCGTACGGATCATAACACAGACAGCAGCCGTGGTGGGAAGTTTGAGTATCAACAAAACCAGACTACGAGAAGTGAGTCAAGGGACGAGATAATGGACAGCAGCACCGACTCTGATACTTATCTGGAAGATGAGGAAAACCAGTCTCTTCTATCAGGACCTATGATGCCTCTATTGGCAGTTGCAAGCGTGGCAGAGATGCAGCCAGAGGCAGATATGGGTGCTGTAGCAGTAGCAGCAGCAGTAGCTTGTGACTTCATGGAAAGGTAATTATTGTCGACCAATACTAATTTTAACTATTTGTATACTAAGGGTTCTCTGGAGATTTGTAAAAAAGAATATGTTAAATTTACGCTGCTTTGATGCATTAACATTGCAGTCACTGACAATAATGAAAAACCATTAGAAGTACCGGTATAGGTCTAAGAGTATACTCATACACTTTCTCATGGCTTTCTGATAGGAAACAGAGAGTAGTATTAAATGGGGCAATGTCTGAGTGGAAGGAAGTGGCTAGTGGGGTACCCCAAGGATCAGTGCTAGGACCTCTTCTTTTCTTGGTGTATATTAATGATTTAGATATAGGAATTAGTAGAAAAGTCTCAAAGTTTGCAAATGATACTAAGATAGCATGTGCAGTACAGGGTGAAAAGGACAATTACAGAATACAACGAGACCTGGACAGGCTGATAGCATGTGCAGTACAGGGTGAAAAGGACAATTACAGAATACGAGACCTGGACAGGCTGATAGCATGGGCAGACAGGTGGCAGATGGAGTTTAATTCTAAAAGTGTCAGGTTATGCATTTAGGTAAAGACAACAAACTTTAGCTATGAGATGGAGGGATGTTGGCTAGAGGCAGTAGAGGAGGGAAAGGATTTAGGTGTAGTGATAGACAGGACTATGAAATTTTCAAAGCAATGTTTAGAAGCAAGAAATAGGGCAAATAGGATCCTGGGTTTTATAAATAGAAATGTTAGTTATAAAAGTAAGGAAGTGGTGCGTAGCTTATATAATTCATATGTTAGACCCCATTTAGAGTATTGCATACAAGCCTGGTCACCCCATTATAGGCAGGATATTAACATGTTAGAAGCAGTTCAGAGAAGAGCAACTAGGATGATACCAGCATTAAAGCGCCTGGAGTATAGAGATAGATTAGAGGAATTAAACATGTTTTCATTTGAGAGGAGATGTATAAGAGTGGATATGAAAGAGTTATTTAAAATGTTCTGTGTTATGTTAAAATGTGGAATGAAATCGTCGTGATGCTGCTACACAGAACAGTTACAACAATGGAGCGTCCATGATGTACGCAATGTTCGTGTTATCGCAGTAGCATTTCAAAACAAATATAATTTCTCTGATATATTTGCTTTAATACTGATATCAGTAGCATACAGCAATAAGGTAATCCTTTAATTCTTTTTTTTTCAGCAAGTATTATACAGAAATATAGCATAAACTATATCAAGTTCACATAACTGGAAGACGAAGTCACAACCACATGAACTGCCACGGACGTCCCTCACTAGACATGTCTGAACAGTGTTGACGTATCACAAGACGACACAACCATTTATTTCAAGTCTTATGGACAATTCTTTTCAATTCTAATGCCAGGAACAAGTTACTACTTTGATCTTCTTTTCATATAAAACAATTATCATAATCCTTAGAGCCTCAGAATCGTGATTATTAAATGTGAAAGGAATGGCAATACCTTTCAGCCAATCACAGTGCGTGTTTGCTATTCTGAGCAGATTCGCTGACGCATATGAAACGTCTGTCCCAGGCGTTTGGTAAAACCAAGCAAGAACATCAAACACTGTTTGATAGCGTTTGATATTCTGATGCGCTGGTAAAAACGCCTATAAGTCGAAAAAAGTAGTGGATGCCTGATGTGTGATAAGTCATACCCGTGCTCCCTACATTAGTATTAAAACTTACTCGCTCCCACCCAATTTCATTCCCCTCGAAAATTTACCAGTTTTCCTTTGACCCCCAGAGTTGAAATTGATACATAACGTAGAAGAGTTGCCCTTCCCTCCCCTCCATAAAACTATTAAATTTAACACAGATCCTATAACAAGCTTATAATGTGTTTTGTAACGTAACGTTCTGTTTCAGGCGACACAATGAAGTGAGCTGAAGTGTGCGGGAAAAGTTCATTCTTACGCCAGTCGATGCTTGGACCTCCCAGGAGTTAGACGAGGGAGAGGCTGGGAGACAGCAAGGAAAATTAGAGGGATATATCTGTCACGTGCTTTGTAATTTTGGAGGGCATATGTCTTACCGTTTTAATAGCAGTCTGAGAGAGAGGTCATTCAACTATCTGCAGTGGGTCAGCTGTTGTGCCCTTGTCTCCTGAGTGTCGTGCATCATCCAGAGCTTGTTACTGTGAGTTCTGTAACTAGAGGATCTTGTAATATTCTGCTAGATTGTGGCTGTCTCTTCCCTCCCCGGGTTTCACCAGTGTACTGCGGGTAATTGTCCATCTTCTAGGAGACTGCAGATAGGGTGATCTCGAGTAGGAGGATATAATATTCTGTTGGCAATGGGTGGCCTGTCTTGTAGCAGGTAGTTCACAGAATATTATAAAACTCACTTTTATGTGTCCTTTTGTACAGTCTGTGCTCCCTATCCCTAACACATGGTTCACTATCCTTTCTTAGCTTGTGGGTTCGTTATACTCCCTTCCCTGTTGGAAGGTGAAACAGGGTGACAATCTATAGAGGCTTGATTGCTGGTGACCATCAGGTGCCTAGATTCGCCTCGTTTGTGACCTACACTAAGCTAGAAGGAGCTAGCCTAGGAAAAGCTGATCCGAGGTAGTGGTAGCTGTGAAGGGGGCGGTAGCTGTTTGTAACATAAATTCATTGCTGGAGTTTCGTAGCCATGTGAGGCAGTTGAGTGTTGTTTGTTTGTTTGTTTGTCCTTTGTGTGCAAGTACTGGGCCTAAACCACGGAAGGAAAGACTGGTAACAAGAGTGGCTCGTGACCTGAGTCCCCTATCTCTACATAAGAACATAAGAACATTAGAAATAAGGGAAGCTGCATGAAGCCATCAGGTTTACATGTGGCAGTTTTGTATGAAATATACCTACCTATTTCCATCTATTATTCCCACCCATAAATCCGTCTGATCTTCTCTTAAAGTTCTCTGTTATCTTAGCACTAACAACTTGATTACTGAGTCCGTTCCATTCATCTACCACTCTATTTGAGAACCAATTTCTTCCAATCTCTTTCTTAAACCTAAATTTTTCAAACTTGAATCCATTATTTCTTGTTCTACCCTGGTTGCTGATCCTAAGAATTTTGCTTAAGTCCCCCTTGTTATAACCCTTATACCACTTAAAGACTTCTATCACGTCCCCTTTAACCTACATCTCTCTAAAGAATGTAAATTTAACAGCTTCAATCTCGCCTTGTAAGGAATACTCTTCATTCCCTGTAGCCTTTTAGTCATTCTTCTTTGTACTGATTCTAATAGACCTGTAATGTGAGGTCCAGAACTGCACAACGTAGTCTAGATGAGGTCTGACCAGCGCCAAATATAACTTTAGTACCATTTCGGCCCTTCTACTTTTAACACTCCTAAAAATTAATCTTAATACCCTATTTGCCCTGTTTCTGGACTCCATGTATTGCTTTTTTAGACATAATTTAGAGCCAACTATAACTCCTAAATTTTTTTCGCACCTTGAACCTACCAGTTTGTCGTTGTTTATTGTGTACTTACTGTGTGGGTTTCCTCTACCTAAGCTAAGTACTTTGCATTTGTTGATATTAAACTGCATTTGTCATCTGTCTATCCATTTGTTCATCCTATCTAAATCTGCCTGCAAGGCGATGGCATCCGATTCTGACCTAATTAATCTACCTTTCTTCGTGTCATCCGCAAATTTACTAACATCACTACTAATTCCACTATCCAAATCATTGATATATATATATATATATATATATATATATATATATATATATATATATATATATATATATATATATATATATATATATATATATATATATATATATATATATATATATATATATGTTAAAAACAACAGTAGTCCTAATACTGATCCCTGTGGCACCCAACTAATTACATGACCCCCTTCGGATTCAGAGCCGTTTATTACAGCTCTCTGTCGCTTGTCGCTTAGCCATGATCTTATCCAGCTTAACACCTTCCCATCTATCCCGTGCGCCCTAACCTTTCTAAGGAGCCTCTGATGGAGTACCTTGTCAAACGCTTTACTGAAGTCCAGATATAGGATGTCATATCTATCACCATTATCTGCTGCGTCGTACACTTTACTGTAAAAACTTAAGTTCGTCAGGCAAGATTTCCCTTTGTGAAGCCATACTATAACTGATTTACCAAGTCATGTTTGTCAAAATGCTCCCTAATGTTCTTTGCTATTATTGACTACATTATTTTACCTACAACAGAAGTTAAGCTGACAGGTCTATAATTAGATGTTAAAGTTTTATCTAATACACTAGCCTGGCTCCACATTACCGGTACCACACGTGACTCAAGTGACTTCCTAAAGACAGAAACTAACGGCTCACTAATAACCTCTAATAACCTCTCCTTAACCTCTCCTTTGGGATATATTTCATCTGGTCCTGGTGTCTTGAACATTTTTAGCCTATCTATCTCCTGTTACACTGTCTCCTCAGTTATGATAATATCTGTCAGCTTCTCATTCTCATCTGCTCTAAACATCTTTTCACTATTTGGCATATCCTACATGTTTTCCTGGATGAAGACAGTTAAAAATATTCATTCAGAACTTTACTAATCTCCTCCCCAGAACTAACCAGGTCCCTCTATCTGCTGCCTTTAATGGACTTATTGTTCTCTTATTCTTAGTCCTGTATATCTGATAAAATCCCTTGGGGTCCGTCCTCGCCTGGCTGGCAACCTTTAATTCATAATTGTTTTAGCTTTCCTCGTTAATCTCCTGACTGTTCTAACTGATTCATTATATTGTCGCCTTAGAACATCTTCCCCTACCTTCAGTCTCTTATATACACTTTTCTTCCGCCCTATATTGTGTTTTAACCTAAAAACCTAAAAGCATTTAGGGTCATTTTTTCTGTGTTCGTATTGCTCTATACAGGATGTTTGCTAACTGTCCTGTATGCAATTTATCTACGAAATATTTATACAACTCATCTACATTTACTTCACCTAATTTTCTCATCTCGGCCGCTTGCATTCTCTCCACTGCCTCATCTACTTGCCTCGACCTCACCTCTCCCATCTCAGCATGACCTGATCCTCCAACACAGTCATGCATATCTGACCCTCTCTCCCTCCTCCGACCAATCCGGACACTTCTTCCCTCCTCTTGCCCTACACTCTCACATCCCACCTCACCTCCCTCATCCTGCCCTATCTCTCACAACTCCGTCCTGGACCTGACCTCACCCTGCGTCCTTTGCCAGTCAACTCCTTGGAGGTGCTTCTTTAATCCCTCGAAATCTGCTCTCCTAAAGTCAAGTATTTTACGAGTGTTTTTGCTTCTAAAAGTTTCCTCCCATTTTTATTTGTACCTAATTTCCCAAATTGGCACTGTTACCTAGCTGTCCTCCGTAATGTAGATCTGGCACACAGTTCGCTGTGCGGACATCCGCGAGAAGTGTCCATGGCCGTACTAGTCCCTTTCGGAGCATAAGGGGAATTTTCCGAGACAAAAGGAGATGAAAATTAAATTGGAGATGAGGATACTGGAGATGGAGGAGGTTAGAGCAGCTAAGGGATTGGAGGGAGAGAAAGAGAGGAAGATGAAGAGGTTTGAGTTGGAAACCGAAGCTAATTCAAGGAGATTGAAAGCTGAGGAGCCTAGGGAAGCCAGGAGACTTAAGGCCGAGGAGAAGGAGGCGAGAATGTATGAGAGAAAGAAGATGAAGATATTTGAGGCAGAGAGAAGGAAGAGGGTGAAAAGAAAAGAATAATTGAATATGAAAAGAATCGAATAGAGGTTAACTCTCCTCAAGGTATGCGGAGAGGAGAGGTAGTGAAGGAAAATACAGTAGAAAACCAGATGGTGAGAAGTCTGAAGTTGATACCTGAGTTTCATGAAAAGAAAGTGACATAGTGGTATAGGAGGTTTGAGAAGAAAGCAGCCAATTTCGACAGTCTCAGGAGCGTCGTTACAAATATGCTGAAAGGCAAGGTGCTAGAAGTCTATAACAGGATTTAGTATATGACTTAGAGGAATATAATGTGTTTAATATTGATATCCTTAGAGCCTACAAGCCGCGGCCCGAGGCCTACAAACTACAATTCCTCAAATGTAAGAAAAAGCTTCGAGTGTGCTCGCTCCGGGAAAAGAGGTTTAAAAGCCTAAAAGAGGCAGCTACTTGGGCTGATGACCATGTATTAGTCCATCCAGATATCCCTCACCAGGGGGAGCGGAGGAATTAAGGGAACCGAAGATAAATGGTTGGAAGGTAATGGCACTATTGGTCCGGTGGGCGAACCCCGTCATAGTGGTGGGTTTGGGAAGCTCATTATACAACAGGCCTCCTATACAGCCAAAAAGGAGGACGATGGGGAATATGATTCATAGTACCCTAAAATTCAACAATCAGCCCACCTGCTACCAATACAAGGGCACTTCCGTTTTAATTGCTCCAAGCTGGTTACGACTTCAGCCCCCAAGAAATCAGTGGCCTTACTGGTTTGGCCAGACCAGAGTAGGAAGGTGGAGAGCTTGAGACCGGCATATAGTCTAGTTGGGGGAAAGACACTATCAGCACCTCACCTATGTCTGTGAGGTAGGGGTGGATAGTACTCGGTAATTTGAGTACTCGCGAATCCGAGTACCTAGGCTGGCGGACTTGCTGTACTCGTCCCGCTCTCCTAGGGTAACCGAGTGGAGAGCACGCGTTGAGCACCAGATATTGATTGGACTCGGCGGATTCGCTTGACTCGATTCCGTAACCGAGTCTCGTTCTCTTTTTTTTTTTTTTCTATGTAGGAAGGACACTGGCCAAGGGCAACAAAAATCCAATAAAAAAATATGCCCACTGAAATGCCAGTCTCATAAAAGGGTCAAAGCAGTGGTCAAAAATTGATGAATAAGTGTCTTGAAACCTCCCTCTTGAAGGAATTCAAGTCATAGAAAGGTGGAAATACAGAAGCAGGCAGGGAGTTCCAGATAACTGGGTGGAGAGTGCACAGTGAGCACCAGACACTGGACTCGGCAACCCGCTGCTTAATGAATCCCAATGTAGTGCCGTGTGAGGCAAGTCCATGAACCGAGTCCCACATCCCTCAGAGAATCTACTGGAGAGCATGAGGCGAATACAAAATGCTGGATTCGTCAGTCTGTGGCTAAGAAAGCTGAGCAGGAATCGTGCACATCTTTAGTACAGTATTATTGATTACAGAGATTTAAAGATACTGAATGATTACTTCACTTGATCTTAATTTCCTCACTCATACACAGATATCTACCAATGAACTCGCGAAAAAAAAAAAAAAATGCAGATACATATGGCAACACTAAAACGCTGCTGCTGTAATTTTTTGCTCGATTTCATTAATTTTCGATGTTTGGACACCATTCTCACATGATTATACGTTCTACTTCGTATTTACAGAACTTCTGAAACATATTCTATGTTAGTAGTTCTTAAATACATTATATAATTTGTGATGTATTCAGACACAGCATTAATTGACATTCGTGAGGACTCTGTTAGAAATCGGATAGCAGATTTCGGACTTGGATCTCAAGCAGGACTCGTGGTGGACTCGCCAGACTCGGTTCTGGACTAGAGTCTTGCCCAGTTCTAGTATAAGGTCTAGTCTGGATTGGTGAAGGTGACAAACCACGCGGAGGTGTAGCGAAGGTGAGGTGCTACTTGGCCGCCCGGAAGTTGCTCAAGCGAGAAGTGTAGGCTCCCAACTATGACTCTTGGTCATAGCAGTGTTTAGTCCTTGAAGGGTAACAATTTCCATTGTCATAACAGTGTAGCTCTGGCAAAGGAAATTTAGCCTGGGTATTCTCTGTTTATTCAGCAAAAACATGAACAATATATACAAAAATTACCTAACATAATAAATGAAATATACAAAATTATAGAAAAAGAGAGTGTATGTGTGTGTGTGTCTGTGTGAAGAAAGGAGTAATAAGATGTATTGAGAAGATGTGTAACACATGTGTCAAAGAGCGTGCACAGAATGTGTACAAGTAAGAAATATGTATAAAGTGAGGATAGAAGAGATGAAAGACAAAAGTCTGTGCAGTAGAGAGAGTGAAAACGGAAGGGTGAAAATATAACAGAAAACGGAGTGCTAGGAGCGGTGACTTGTGTCCCGCTACAGTATTCCCCCCCTAGTGACGAGGGAGGAGGAACGTAACCGTCTTCTGGTGCCGAGTGGTGTTGGTGGCGACGTTCTAGCCGATGGTGTTGATGACGGCCGGGTCACTGTGAAGGAGGTAGGCAGGCTTGACTCGGTCGATGGAGATGGTGTCAGCCTTACCATCCTTGTCCACAGTGACCGTCTTTCTCCTCCTGCTCAGGACTTTGAAAGGGCCTTGGTAGGGCTGCTGCAGGGGCTTCTTCACAGCGTCAACCCTGACGAACACGTGCGTGCAAGTGTCCAGATCCTGGCTGACAAAAGTCTTGGAGGGAGACGTGCGAGGCTGGACAGGCTGCAGACGCTGCATGAAGTCAGAGAGGTTGGCAGCAAAGTCCTGAACGCTGCAAGGAGTAGAGCGAGGTGCAGGAGTTAGGAGTTCGCCAGGTAACCTGAGCTTGGTACCATAAACGAGCTCGGCGGAGGAGTGGTGTAGGTCTTCCTTTAGTGATGTCCGTATGCCAAGGAGGACGAGAGGAAGTGCCTGGAACCAGTCTGCACGTGTGGCAGAGGCAGGTAAGGAAGACTTCAGCTGACGGTGGAATCTCTCAACGGTGCCGTTTGCCTGCGGGTGGTAACTGGCTGTCCTGAAGCGTTCGATGCCTAGTAGTGACATCATCTTGTACCACATACTGGACTCGAACTGGCTGCCACGGTCAGAAGTGAGGCTGAGAGGGACACCGAACTTGGAGATCCAAGTAGTGATGAAGGCACGTGCGACGGAGTCCGTTGTGATGTCAGCCAAAGGTGCAGCTTCCGGCCAGCGTGTGAAGCGGTCGACGCAGGTGAGAAGGTACCGGTAACCGTCAGAGTAGGGTAGTGGTCCAACGAGGTCGACATGCACGTGGTCGAACCGTGAAGAGACTGGAGTGAAGGCGGCCGCAGGAGAGCGTGTGTCGCCACACCTTGGAGGCTTGGCACTTGACACATGTGCGGGTCCACAGCCTGACGTCTTTGTTGATGCCAGACCAGATGAAGCATGAGGTCATCATCTGCTGAGATGCTCGGATGCCAGGGTGGGAGAGGTCGTGCAGCTGACGAAAAACACGATACCGGTGGGTCTTCAGCAGGTAGGGCCGACAGGAATCGGTGGAAGTGTCAGCGTAAACGTGCACTGTGGTTCCTGGGAGTTGTATCTTCTTCATCTGTAGTGCGGGGTTGTCTTGGAGTTGCCGCAGCTCTTCATCGTTGGCCTGGTCAGCAGCGATGGCAGTGTAGTCGATGGGAGAAGATGACACAGCAGAGATGTTGCGCGAGAGAGCATCAGCTGGGGCGTTGTGTTCACCTTTGACGTAGCGGAAATCCGTGGTGAACTGCGAGATGAAGTCGATGTGACGCAGTTGTCGCGGTGAACAGGAGGTCTTGATGTGCAGGGACTTCGAAGTGAGTGGCTTGTGGTCGGTGTATACGTGGAAGTTGCGACCTTCCACGAAGTACCGGAAACGCTTGATGGCCTTGTAGACGGCGAGAAGTTCCCTGTCGTAAGTACTGTACTTGGATTCCGCCTTGTTAAATTTCTTTGAGAAGAAAGAGAGCGGTTTCCAACCTCCGTCGACATACTGCTGTAGAACTGCTCCGATGCCGATGTCAGAAGCGTCTGTGGCGATAGAGATGATGCCATCTGGGGCAGGGAAGCTGAGAGGTGAGACGGAGCTGAGAGCTTGTTTTGCTGCTGTGAAAGCTTCCTCAGTGGCTGGAGTCCAGACTAAGGAGATGGACTGTCCTTTCTTGCAAGGCTTGATCATCGCGTAGAGCGGCTGAAGAAGTAGTGAGCAGCTGGGGATGAAGCAGTTGTAGTAGTTCAGCATCCCCAGGAATTGCTTGAGTTGGCGCTGTGTTGTAGGCTTGGGGAAGTTCTGGATGGACTCGCACTTTTCTTGCAGTGGAGTGATGCCTTCCAAGGAGACAGTGTGGCCAAGGAAGGTGATGGAGGGGACCCCAAACACAGACTTGTCGACGTTGACTTGCACCCCGTAGTCTTGCAAACGGGTGAGTACTTGCTGGAGATGCTGTTGGTGCGTCTCTGCGTCAGGACTGGCGATGAGGAGGTCGTCGATGTACGCGAAGCAGAAGGGGAGACCTCGAAGGACTTCGTCAATGAAGCGTTGGAAGGTTTGAGCGGCATTCCTCAAACCAAAGGGCATCTTGACGTACTCGAACAATCCGAAGGGTGTGATGAGAGCAGTCTTCGGAATGTCCGCTGGATGGACGGGGATGTGGTGAAAAGCTTTCACAAGGTCGATCCTCGAGAAGTAGGTGCATCCGGAGAGCTGAGAAGAGAACTCCTGGATGTTAGGCACTGGGTACCTGTCCTCGACGGTGCGCGAGTTGAGAGCGCGGTAGTCTCCACATAGTCGTAGTTCGCCATTTTTCTTAGGCACGATGTGGAGAGCGGAAGACCAGTTGCTGGAGCTGGGCCGTATGATGCCTTGCTGAATGAGGGACTCGAACTCTGCCTTGGCTTGTCTGGCGCGCTCTGGAGCTAGGCGGCGGGCCTTGGCGTGGGTAGGAGGTCCCTTGGTCTCGATGTGGTGCGAGACGTGGTGTGTGACCGGCTTGCTGGCTGAGTACGGCTGCGTCAGCGTAGGGAAGGACTTCAGCAGGGAGGAGAACTGGTGGTCTGCCTTGACGAGGGAGATCTGTGTGCTATCAACATGAGTGACCTGTCCCTTTGTTGTGACTGAGGTGAGAGGATCGAGCAGCTTCCGACCCTTGATGTCCACTAGGAGACCGAAGTGTCGGAGGAAGTCAGCACCTAGAATTGGTTGCGTGACAGCTGCTACGTAGAACGTCCACTCGAAGGTATGGCGGAGGTTCAGGTGAAGTTGCAAGGTGCGTCGCTTGTACACAGGAATCTCCGTACCATTGGCGGCGTGAAGGTGAAGGAGGGGAGGCAACGTCCGGTGTACACCAGGGGCAGGGAGAATACTGACGTCTGCACCAGAGTCGATGAGGAACTTGGTCCGGGAGAGAGGGTCATACAACTTCAGTAGCGCAGACGAGGTGTCGCGAACACTATGCGCCGCTAGTGCTCGCTGTTGGGGTTTGAAGACTTGGCGAAGGTACAGGGAGCCTTACAATTTCTTGCGTCTTTCCCGAACTCTTCATGGTAGTAGCAGAAACTAGAAGTCTCCGGCGTCTTACTCTTTGAACGCTGGCGGCGCCGGAAGTGGTGTCTGGAGGAAGAACACGAACATGAGCATGAGCGTTCTCTGAGCTCTCTCCGAAGATCTCTCACTTCAAGTCTAAGCTGTGAGATGAGCTCAACAAGTTGCTTGGTACTATCTTCTGCTGAGATGGAGGCTACGGAGTCGACATCATCAGGCATTGTGCTGAGTGGACCACCACGTGACTGTGTAAAGTACACTACAGGCGCCGGAAAGTCCGGGAGCCACAGCGGTGAGGAGTGAAGGCGTGAGGCGCCGGTGTGACCGGGTGCCACAGCGGTGAGAGATGCCGAATTGGGGCAATGTCACTTCACTCACCACTGAACGAACTGTACGTTATCCTTGGCACTGCACTCACCACTGAACGAACTGTACGTTATCCTTGGCACCGCACTGTAAGTAATCCACGGATGACAGTGTTAATCCTGGGCGATGGACCGTAGGTAATCCCCAATGAAGAGCTGTAGATGGAGGCGGGACGAGGCCAGTGGGAGGGCTCCAGGTAACAGCAGGAAACTGGAGGGGCCAGCAGAAGTTACGTGGAGGAGCGTCCGCGACTGGGAGAGACTGCTGGTCAGTGGCGAGGGCCAGCTGGAGAGTGCCGCGTGGGGGGGGGGCGCCGTGAGGGCGGCCGGGCGGCGGGGGGTGGCATACGGGCGGCTGGGGGCGGCGGCCGGCGGGGTGGCGGCCGGGCAGCGTCGAGGCGGGGGCCGGGGTCTGCTGCTGGAGGCGGCGACACCGGCGAAGGGGCAGCTGCCGGAAGATTCGCCCGTAGCCGACCGCGTCGCCTTGGCCAGGTGGTTGGAGGATAGCAGCAGGGTGGACTTGGCTGCTCACTCCGGAACAACGGGGTCACCAATTGTAGCGAAGGTGAGGTGCTACTTGGTCGCCCGGAAGTTGCTCAAGCGAGAAGTGTAGGCTCCCAACTATGACTCTTGGTCATAGCAGTGTTTAGTCCTTGAAGGGTAACAATTTCCATCGTCATAACAGTGTAGCTCTGGCAAAGGAAATTTAGCCTGGGTATTCTCTGTTTATTCAGCAAAAACATGAACAATATATACAAAAATTACTTAACATAATAAATGAAATATACAAAATTATAGAAAAAGAGAGTGTATGTGTGTGTGTATGTCTGTGTGAAGAAAGGAGTAATAAGATGTATTGAGAAGATGTGTAACACATGTGTCAAAGAGCGTGCACAGAATGTGTACAAGTAAGAAATATGTATAAAGTGAGGATAGAAGAGATGAAAGACAAAAGTCTGTGCAGTAGAGAGAGTGAAAACGGAAGGGTGAAAATATAACAGAAAACGGAGTGCTAGGAGCGGTGACTTGTGTCCCGCTACAGAGGCATGGGTCGTCTCATACTCATTGCGACAGCGGAAAAGATGTCGCTCCCGCTGCTCCACCAGACTGGGATTTTCCACTAGCAAGTGTTGTACTGTAAGGGGAGCTAAGCAGTCATCACAAAATGGTTGGGTTTCCCATAAGACGAGGTAACCATGAATGAGGTGTGTGTGACCATCCAGAGACCAGTGCAGTCTCTGAGAGGCGCTCCTGCACATGGACATATGTCTATGGACGGAAAGTTACAGAAGTTATCTCACCTATCTCAGTGGTGGCAACCACATCTTCCCACCTGCTCTGCCAACTGGCAAGAGCTGCCATCCTTATTCTGGAGTAGAAATCATGAAAGGGAATGGGGGTGGAAGGAACAACCCAAGTTGGCGCCTCTTTAGCGAGCCTATCGGCCTTCTCATTCCCATAAACCCCCACATGTGCAGGTATCCAACAAAAATATGAAATGCTCTGCGCTGAAGCAGATCAATCCACCCTAAAATAAATAGAATTAGGGGAGGGAGAGAGGGGAAGTAAAATACTCCAGAGCAAACAACGCACTATTGGAGTCACTAAAAATAGTAAAGCTTGAAACTGGTAAGGTAAAAGTTATTTCTAGGGCAAAAATAATGGCAGATAACTTTTCCGTAAAAAACAGAGGCAACTCTCAGAAGGCTACCGCCTCGACAGAAGGAAAGGAATATAACACTATATCTTACTTCTGCATCAGACTTTGAACGATCTGTGCAGACAGGGATGGAACCAGAGTGTGTTGAAGAGTGTTCCAAAAATAATGCTCGAGACTCATACTGTAATAGTTATTAATAACAGGATCGATACTCACGAAAACTGTCAGTACCCAACCCTTGGAAGGCGATGGGGGCAAATGTAGATCCAATGAATCCAATGTAGGTCCAGTGGAAGGACACCAGCATCCACCAGTAAGCTAGGGATTAAGGATGAGCAGAACGCACCAGTTGCCAGGTAAATACCAACATGGTGCACCGAATCCAAAACAGGAAGCCAAGCCTCAAACATACGAATAAATTTCACAACCGAACTCCAGTTTAGAAAGAATAAGACTTCGGTGCAAGAGGAGGAGGGTCTCTCCTTCGGCGTCCCAAGAAGTATGAGCCAAAACTCTAAGGAATGACAGCGCCTTCATACATGCTGCCTTAGTATACCCAAGTTAGGCGACTGTCAAATATAAGTCCCAGGAAACGAGTTTCCTCCACACAAGAGATTCTTCTATCATTTAGATACAAGTCTGGTCAGGATGAACACAACCGAGGCGGTAAAAATGCATGGCCAAAGTCTTCGAAACCGAGAAACGAAATCCCTGAGTTGCGGACCACTGAGAAAACTGTCAGTTAAGTGTTGTACTTACCACCTGCAGCTTCCTCTCAATCAATGACATCCGTGCAGTAGAAAATGAGATAGACAAGTCACCAACATATAGGCTACCACGAACTCCTTTCAGAAGTACACCAATGACACTGTTTATAGCTACAGCGAAAAGTGTGACACTAAGTATACTTCCTTGCAGCACGCCATCTTCAAGTGGGCGAACTTCTGACAGATCGCCACCAACCCGTACCCATAAAAGACGATGAGATCAAAACTGTTATATGAAAATAGGGAGTCGGCCACGGAGACCGAACTCGAATAGACTAAGTAAAATGCCATGACACCAGGCTGTGTCTCTATATGCAGCTTTCTCTAAATCAAAAAAAGAATGTGATATGGTATTGTTTATTATCAAATGGCTCACAAATGGAAGATTCCAGAAACAATAAAACATCAGTCATAGATCGCTTTTTTCCGGAAACAGTAGTGAACAGGAAACAAGTAATTGCCTCTCTCGAAGAACCACATAAACCTGACATTCACCATCTTTTCTAGTAACTTATAAATGCATGAGGTTAAAGAAATGGGGAGATAATTGGTCGTTAGCTGATTATCTTTTGTAGCCTATGGAATAGGGATAATAACATCACCCCAAGAAGATGGAAAATCACCGGTATTCCAAATAAAGTTACAGAGGTCAAGTAAAAAGGTAAAAGCTTCATCGGACATGTGGCGCAAAAAGGAATATGGAATGTCATCGGGATCTGGGGATGAATCATGGCACTGGGACAAACACATCAGTGCCAACAGAGTCCAAATGTCGACGATGAAGTAACATAGGTGTAGTTGGATCCTTCCTGGAGACACTTGCAAAGTGGTCAGCAAATAGGTCGGCAACTGTCTTTGGGTCTGCCACTGTCCCCCCATCATGGGTGCAGAGTACTTCCCAGATATTCTGTGGACTCTGTTGAAGACCTCGGTGACTGGAGTGCGTAGGTACTGTGATGGAAGAGACATAACTCTTCCAAGACTTCGCCGAGCAATCTTCAAGGTGCGAGGCGCACGGGCACACGCTTGTCGAAAAGCTTCCAAGCAGTGTACGATGTGGTCGAAGGCAGAAAAAAAGGCAGCACACTTTTTTTCGAATCGCAGCTGTACAATCTGTTCCAGGGAACAGGACGTTTAAGAAACCGACCAAAGGCCTTTGGGACGGATTGAAGACCAGCGGAGTGCAAGACATCAGCGAAGTATGTTACTGCCTCATTATAATTTCCTATCTCATCTACTGAGAAGGCATGGGTGCTGAGTTCCGTGAATAGTTAGTTGCCAATCTGCCTTATCTAGACGTCATTATGGAGGACGAGACTGTGGTGCAGAATCAGTTGACTCTTGATAAAATTGGGAAGTGATCGCTTCCATATAAATCTGGAAAAATACTCAAATTAAAATTAATAAAGGAATTAGAGGTATAAAGAGAAAGTTATATTGTAAAAGTATCGGTTTGGCTATGGAAATTTGTAATGTCTCCAGAATAGACTGATGATTAGATCTATGGTTGTGAATGTTGCAGAAACTAATACAGGAAATGATAAAATGTATCAAAATACATATCTTGAATTGTTTTCTCGAGAAAATCTTGTCAAGAGGAAATTTGTATCTTGTAGCCTCCTCTCTGGATGATGATTCTGATAATGTGAGTTGTAGAGCAATTTTCGTAATGATTTTGATGTGAAGATTGTATTCGTATGCATAACTATATGTAATGTACTGTGCAGAGGAATTATTTTTAGAGTGCAGGCTGCAACCACTCTCTTGTAGTAGAAGGTTCTAACAGCAAGCTTGCGGCACTCCCACACCCACCCCTCTCCGTGGGAGTATTGAATCACTGTAGCAAGCAGGTATAAAGTCCTTACTACTGTAAATGTAAATTTGTGTGTGTGTGTGTGTGTGTGTGTGTGTGTGTGTGTGTGTGTGTGTGTGTGTGTGTGTGTGTAATAAAGAATTATAGTGATAATACAGAACGGGAACTAATTTAAAGGCTTAATTTAGAAGTGAAGCATTATATGGTGAAAATTAACATATATGCTAAAATCATGAAATCATAACAATGAAATATGTGAAGTGGAAAACCTCAAGCACAGGAAAAAAATAAAATAAATAAATAAATAAATAAAAACGTAGTCCATGAATTACTAAGGTCTTGTTCACACGAAGCGTTTTCCACAGCGCAGTTAGTACCACATAATCAGATGGCAGGATCAGCATTTAATGCTGAAGACGAAACAAACTATTAAGGCCAGAGATAGGTAGGCTACGCAGACTACTTTGTTGATGAAGGGAAAAACGAGTGGCTAAACGAAATTTTATGATTAACGACTAAGAAAATAAATCAGTATATATATATATATATATATATATATATATATATATATATATATATATATATATATATATATATATATATATATATATATATATATATATATATATATATATATATATATATATATATATATATATATATATATATATATATACACTGTGGATACTCTTAAAATATTTTTGCAATTTCCTCCCAACATTTTTGCGTAATGTTTCTGTCTTTGTATTAAGAGGAATTCGTATCCCATACAGCTGGCTACTTATTACTTTTATCAATAAACAAGTCAGTGCCATAGTGGTCCCTAACACTCCCATTATCTCGAATGCACCTGTGAAATACAACTTAGGTAGACTCTAAACTCTGGTTGCCATGAGAGCGGACGATCGCTCTTCTCACTGGTTCTTTTAACGAGCCACAACAGCCAATGAGGTGCGCCCTCGCCTGGAAACCACACCAGTAACCGCTGTGAGTGAAGCTGTGAACGCTTCAGTGTATATCCATGTATCAGCCTAACAGCGCAGTAGCAAGGGAAATCTCAAATGGCTGTAGTTCGCTTTCCTGCAGGAAAAAAAAAAAAATGCTCGTTTGTGTGGCCATCTCCACAGACTGTCAGACTTTATTCACAATTGCGTGGTGGATAACGCCCAGTGTGAACAGAGCCTAGGGGCTTGATGGTTGGCGTGTGCAGAGCAAGGAGCATTCGTCTTTAATACATCTCTTGTTTTAGCTCACAAGCAACCTTGTAAAAGTTAACAGGTCTGCTGCTTTTAGGCCTTTCTTCATGTTCCTCTGTAAGTTATATCTTTCACACGGTAACCTCTAGCATGTTACCTCACAGCGTCTCACTTGGACCTTCGGGGACATCTGTTAAGAGTGGTGACGATGATAGACTACATACCTTTCATCGCCATGCAGCGGACCAAAAATTCCCCTCTGCTTCTTCCCCTGGACTGTGTAGACCTGCGTGTAATAAACGTCTTGTCACGAAGTCTGAATTTCACGTGAGTGTTGCTTCTAACTAATTTACTTCCTTGGGATTTACCGTCGTTAGGGTGTAAAAGTTTTGTATCTATATATGCCGTCTTCTACTTACCATGATCCGTTCCAGATCACTGATCTGGCTGCGCGGCCCGTGTTCTGTTTACATCTTGATCTGGATTTACCCTGATCTGAGTGATCCGGATCATGATCTGGGTGATCTGTATACCTCTCAACTAATTCTTTGCAATGATGTTTTCCATGCCCTCGCTGGCCTAAACTTTTGGAAGGTTCATGGACCTGATGGGGTCCCTCCTATTGTTCTCCGAAACTGTGCCTCCGTGCTTTCACCTTGCCTAGTCAAACTCTTTCAACTGTCAACATTTACCTTTCCTTTTTGCTGAAAGTTTGCCTACATTCAGCCTGTTACTTAAAAGGGTGACCATTCTAATCCCTCAAACTACCGTTCTATTGCTTTAATTTACTGCCTATCTAAAGTTTTTAAATATATCCTCAACAGAAAGTTTCTTAAACATCTATCACTTCACAACCTTTTATCAGATCACCAGTATGGGTTCCATCAAGGCCGCTCTACTGGTGATCTAGCTTTCCTTACTGATTCTTGGGCATCATCTTTTAGAGATTTTCGTGAAACCTTTACTGTTGTCTTAGACATATCAAAAGCTCTTCATAGAGTCTGGCACAAAGCTTTGATTTCCAAACTATCCTCCTACAGCTTCTATCCTTCTCTCTGTAACTTCATCTCAAGTTTCCTTTCTGACCGTTCTGTTGCTGCTGTGATAAATAGTCACTGTTCTTCTAAATCTATTAACAGAAGTGTTTCTCATGGTTCGGTCCTGTCACCCATTCTCTTCCTACTATTCATCAGTGATCTTCAAAACCAAACTTCTTTTCCTATTCAATGTTATGCTGATGATACACTTTTCCATATCTTTTCTTAGACATCCAACCATTCAGTAAGCAAACAGTTCATGCAGGGAAGCCATAGAATGTCTGACCACTGATCTCTCAAAAATTTATGACTAGGGCAAAGCAAACTTTGTATTGTTCAGTGCCTCAAAAACTCACTTCCTTCACCTATCAACTCGACACCACCTTCCAGAAATCCCCTCTTTTTCAATGACACTCAACTGTCCCCTCTCCTACACTGTACATCCTCGGTCTGTCCTTTTCTTATAATCTAAACTGGAAACTTCACATCTCATCTCTAGCTAAAACAGCTTCTATGAAGTTAGGTGTTCTGAGACGTCTCCGCCAGTTTTTCTCACCACCCAGCTGCTAACTCTGTACAGGGGCCTTATCCGTCCATGTATGGGGTATGCTTCATATGTCTGGGGTTGTTCCACTCATACCACTCTTCTAGGCAGGATGGAATCAGAAGCTTTTCGTCTCATCAACTCTTCTTCTCTAACTGACTGTCTTCAGCCTCTTTCCCATCGCCACAGTGTTGCATCTCTTGTTATCTTCTACCGCTTTTTTCATGCTAACTGCTCTTCTGATCCTGCTAACTGCATGCCTCCCTTCCTCCCCTCCTCCCACGCCTTCACTGCACAAGACTTTCTTTTTTCTCTCACCCCTATTCTGTCCACCTCTCTGATGCAAGAGTTAACCATTATTCTGAATCATTCATCCCTTTCTCTGGCAAACTGTGGAATTCCCTGCCTGCTTCTGCATATCCACCTTCCTATCACTTGAACTCCTTCAAGACGGAGGTTTCAAGCCACTTATCCTTCAATTTTTGACTGCCACTTCAAACCCTATTCGGGCACCGGCATTTCAGTTTTTTTTTTTTTTTTTTTTTTTTTTTTTGCCCTTGGTCAGTGCCCCTCCTACATGAAAAAAAAAAAAAAAAAGACACGGAACCCAGTCTTGTGCTCCCTGGGTAGACATGTGGCTGAGACAAAGGCCCCAGGGGTAGCCTACTTGGCACAACTTCCTCAGGAAAGATACAGTAGTCTTCGTTGACACTTCCTTAGAGCACAGTGGCGAGCATCAACAGCCTACTGCTTGTGACAGCTGGAGAGTGACATGTTTGTATTGTTATTGTTTTGATCAGTAATGGCCGCAAACGTTCTTTTCACCCCGAGCGAATTCAGATCTGATCCAGAAACCAGATCCAAATCAGTGATCTAGAGCTGATCAGTGTTGTAAATAGAAGACGCCTATAGTAATTTCAAGTGCAGCTACATTATTGTAACTTTTAAATCTACTCTAGTATAAGTGTTGTCTATAATTTTGAGGCTACTCCAGTAAGTAACAGTATTGTAACTGAGGCTAGCAAGTAACAATGTTCTAACTTTTACACTAGCTAGTAACTTCTTACTTTGAGACTAGTAGTCTAGCAAGTGTTAAACAGTGAGATTAGTCTAGCAACAGTGCTGTAACTTTGAAACTAGCCAGTAAGTACTAGCTAATAACAGTATTATAATTTTCACTCTATCTGGTCTGACCATTTTGAATTGAGCGTTTAGGCATTGTCCTTTCCGGGGATTCCCCAGCCTGCGGCGCTGCCACACTTATACCAAGACATACCTCATGTCAGGTACTTCCTACCTCAAAATTAAATGGTATTATAGTATATATACGGTATAAACACAGTGATGCTCTAAAAAAAAAAGGCAAGTTGTAGCTGAGCTATCAGTGATACTTGCATTTTTTTTTTTTCATGTTTCCTCCAGACGTTGTCGCATCTCCATGGGTGACCGAATGAGGTTACATGGTTACAGTGACTGTGTCCATCCATGGTCAATTTCTCTCGCGCCACCAACCAGGATGGAAGCTACCTCTCCCACTCGCTCTCATCACCTCCACACCCGAGAAAGAGCTTATTTACTCAGTAAATTAGTTTTTTTTTGGGGGGAAGAAAAAACTAAGAGGGGGTCATTTACTTGACCCTTCAATAGCTGTTGTCTGAAAAGCGAAAGCTACCAACTTGCCTTGACTTCTACATTGATAGTGGTGTGAAAAAATGTTAAATAAAACTATAACATCATAGTTTTATGGAATATCACATCTAAAAGGAAACCTATCACATTTAAACGAAATTCACAATGGAGAGAGAGAGAGAGAGAGAGAGAGAGAGAGAGAGAGAGAGAGAGAGAGAGAGAGAGAGAGAGAGAGAGAGAGAGAGAGAGAGAGAGAGAGAGAGAGGGGGGGGGTGAGGAGCGAGGTTATCAGTGACACATAGGGTTTAATCTGTTAAGTTTGGCAGGGCTGTAGGCCAGAGAATCCCTGCAAAAGGACAACGCCTAAACACTTAATTCAAAATGGTCAGACCATAGAAAGTGTTGTAACTTTCATGTTAGTTAGTAACTGTTGTAACTTTGGGCCTAGTGACTGAATTTAGTGTAATTATAGTAATTTAATCTGAAGCTAAAACTAGTAACTGTAAATTTTAAGGGAGAGGCAAATCTAAGACTTTGAATCTCATTACCGAGAATCTAATTTAGTGACAGCCTTTTGTTTTATAACAATATTGTAATTTTAGTGTAATCAGGATATACCAGGAAGAGGCAGTAGACATCTACCGAAATAGTAATTACACCTAGTAAGGTTTCAACCGGGATTAGGGGGTGCTGTGAACTTACGTATTTATGACCGATCTGTGACCTTCCTTAACGTTTTCCTTATGACTCATAGCACAGAGGGCAGTCACAGCCTACCCTCTCAAGACAACTCTACCTTTACACAATATGCATGCACGTAACACATGCACACCTTTTACCCAGAATGTAAAATTAAAATTTCTCATTGGCGACTCCTGTACCAACTTTGGAGTCCCCGTCTCGGAGGAGGTCACAAATGTCTTTGGGTCATACTGCTTTCCTGGTGTCGACACAAAGTGTCTTAACACACTCCTCAAGTTTTTGTTCATTAACTTCTGTTCATTAACTTCTGCAACATTTTCAGTCAGTGGAAAATCACCTCTCCTCTACTAAACTTAATATTTTTCTCATCAAATAGCAGGTAACCCTTTCTATGTTCCCTCCTACTTTATACTTACTTTCAGTACAAAGCTGGATGTTGAGTCTATGTGCGCAACGATCTAACTTGACCTCATACCCGTGCTCTTGAATCCTCTGAATTTTCTACTATCTGACTTCGACAGTGTCACTCTCAGACTAAATTCATCTATGATGTATACCTCTCACTTAACTCCTATAACTATGAAAAATTATTTTGACCATTTTAATTCCAAAATGAAACACATCCTGACTCTCCTCCCTTTCGCAGAGATCTCCATTTTTGAAGACTTCATTGTTCACCGCCAGCTTTGGCTTTCTTCTCCCTTCACTGACCAAATTGGTGATCTAGTCTTTAGCTTGCTATCATCCACGACACAGAGCATTTAGTGCAACACCCTACTCCTGATTGTCTTGGAGATACGCCCAACATTCTTGACCTTTTCCTAACCTCTAATCCTTCTGCTTATGTTTGTCACTTTCTTCTTCGATGGGTTTCTCCGATCACAATCTCACATCTGCATCTTCTCCTATCACTCCAATTCCTCCTTAGGATCCCCCAAAGCAGAGGTACCTCTAGCGTTTTGCCTCTGCTAATTAGGGTGACCTCATTCAGATTTTCCTTGGGATGGCTATTACTTCCATAGCAGACACCCGACTCACCTCTATGTACTGAGTGTATAACAAGAGGTGATCGTGTCTGGCATGCAGGTGTAGATGCCTCACTTTCTCCACACTAAACCTTCCGAACTTCGGTTTAATTCAGCCAGTTTTCGTGTAATACATGATAGAGAGGCGGCCCACAAACGATATTTGAGCCTTCCATTACCTGAACTTCATGCATTTTATATTTCTGTCCGAAATCATGCCAATATCGTTCTCCAACTGGCCAAAGACTCCTTTATCAACAGAAAATCTCAAAATCTTTGTAACTCTAACTTCCCTCGTGACTTTTGGCACCTCGCCAAAAATATTTCTAACATTTTGCTTAATTTTTCCCTCCTCTGTCTCAACTTGATGCCATCTCACCTATCTCTAAAGTTGAAGTCTTTGCTCAAACTTTTGTTAAAGACTCCACCAAGCATGATTTTGAATATTTTCCTCCCTCTTCTCCGCCTTCTAGCTATTTCATAACTATCATTAAGATCGTTTCTAATAGTGTTTTCCATGTTGTAGCTGGCCTCGGAGAGCTTATGTAGAAAGTACTGATAGGGTCCCTCCTATTGTTTTCCGAAACTTCCTCTATGTTTGTACCTTGCCTAGTCAAACTTTTCCCAAATGCCTGGCAACGTCTCACTTTCCTTCCTGTTGGAAGTTCGCCTACATTCAGCCTGTTCCTAAAAGAGTTGACTGCTCCATTCCCTCAAACTACACTCCTATTGCTTTAATTTCCTACCTTTCTAAGCTTCTGAATCTTTTCTCAACATGAAAATTATTAAGCATTTCACTTCAGAATCTTCTATCTGATCGCAAGTATGGATTCTGTCGTGGCCGCTCTATTGGCGATCTTCAGGTTTTTCTTATTGAGTCTTGGTCATCCTCTTATAGGGATTTTGGTAAAACTTTTGCTGTTGCCCTAGAAATGTTAAAAGCATTTGATAGCTTCTGGCACAAAAGTTTAATTCCCAAATTACTCTTCTATGCCTACTATCCTTTTCTCTGTAACTTCATCTCAAGTTTCCTTTCTGAATGTTTCATTGCTGCTGTGGTAGAAATCACTATTCTTCTCTTAAATTAATTAACAGCGGAGTTCCACAGGGTTCCGTCATGTCACTCATTCTCTTTCAATTATTAATCAGTGATCTAAACCAAACTTCTTGTCATATCCACTCCACTCTTTCTCTATGTAAAACGGGCACCGGTCAAAAAAAAAAGAAAAGGGCCACTGAGGCGCCAGTCCCCAAACAGAGGTCAGAACGATCATCAAAAATTGAAGGATAAGTGTCTTGAAAACTCCATCGTAAAAATAGTTCAAGTCATAGGAATAAGGAAATACAGAAGCAGGCAGGGAGTTCCAGAATTTACCAGAAAAGAGGGGGATGATTAAGAATACTGGTAAACTCTTGCATTAGAGATGGAGAAATTAAGGGTAAGAGAAAGTAGAAAGTCTTGTGCAGCAAGGCCGCGGGAGGAGAGGAGCCTTGCAGTTAGCAAGATCAGAGGAGCCGTTAGCTGTAAAAGATAGCAAGGGATTCAACATTACAGCGATGAGAGGGAGGTTGAAGACAGTCGCTTAGAGAAGAGGACTTCATTTTTTTAAATGCCTTCGGTTCCACTCAGAAGAGTGTTATGAGTGGAACCCTTCTCCCCCTTACATGTAAGGCGAACTCCATACATGTCTGTGTACAGAGTCAGCAGCTATAGACGACTCAGAACGCCTAACTTCATAGAAGGTATTTTAGCTAGAGATGAGATGTGATGTTTCCAGTTTAGATTATTAGTAAAGGACAGACCGTATATGTTCAGTGTAAAAGGGAACAGTTGAGTGTCATTGAAGAAGAGGAAATATTTATCTAGAAGGTTGGTTCAAGTTGATAGATGCAGGAAATGAGATTTTCAGGCATTAAACGACACTAAGTTTGCTCTGTCCAAACAGAAATGTTAGAGAGATCTGAAGTCAGGCGTTCTGTGACTTCCCTCCGTGAGACGTCTAATTTCTGAAAGGTTGGATCGTCTATGAAAAGAAGTGGAAGAGAGCAGGATGGTTTCATCAATGTAGAAGTAGATAGTACAAGAAGCTTAGGTTAGAAAATCATTGATGAATAATAGGAAGAGAGTGAGGGACAGAACAAAACCCTGAGGAACACCACAGCTAACATATTTTGGAGAACAGTAGCAGTCTACCACAGCAGTAATATAACGATCAGAAAGGAAACGTAAGATAGTTACAGAGAGAAGGATAGAAAGAAGGGTAGTTTGCAAATCAAAGTTTTATGCCAGACTTTATTAAATTATTTGTTATGTCTAAGGCAACAGTGCAAGTTTCACCAAGATCCCTAAAACAGGATGACCAAGAAACAGTAAGGAAAACCAGATCACCATTAGAGCGGCAATGACAGAACCCCTACCGGAGATCAAATTATAAGTTAGTGAAGTGATAAATATTTAAGAATATTCCTGTTGAGAATAGATTCAGAAACTTTGGACAGGCAAGAAATTAAAGTAATAGGACGGTAGTTTGAGAGATTACATCCGTCACCCGTTTTAGGGACAGGTTGAATGTAGGCAAACTTCAACTGAGAAGGAAAGACAGATGCTGATAGACGGAAGACTTTAACAAACCAAAATGCAAGCACAGAGGCAGAGTTTCGGAGAACAATGGAAAAAACCTGATCAGCTCCATAAGTTTTCCGAAGGGCATGGAAAATATCAATGCGAAAGATCTTAATGGATAGGATTAAATAGTCCAAAGACTAGAGAGAGGAACAAACCCTGAATCATACAAGCTAGAGTTTTTAGCGAAGGCTTGAGTGAAGAGTTCAGCTTCAGAGATTGATGAGATGGTAGTGGTGCTATTAGGCTGAAATAAAGGAGGGGAATATGAAGAAGCAAAGTTATTAGATTCTTTTTTTACTAAATACCAGAAGTCATGAGGGCTGTTAGATCTAGAAGGATTTTGGCATTTTATGATAAGAGATTTTGGCTAGTTGGAAACAAACTTGTCATGATTCCGGTCAGAAATATAGAGTGCATCAGATTCAGATGATGGAAAGGCTCAAGTACCGTTTGTGGGGCGCCCCTCTGTCATGTATAGCAGAAGAACAGGATGAGTTAAACCAAAATTTGGAAGGTTTAGTGCGAGGAAAAGACTGAGGAATGTATGTTTTCATGCCAGACACTATCAACTCTGTTATGCGCTCAGCACACAGATAAGGGTCTCTGACACGGAAGTAGTAGTCCTTCCAAGGGAAATCAGAATAATACCTCCTTAGGTCCTTCCAATTAAGAGAGACAAAACGCCTGAGACACCTCCATTTGAGGGATCGTGAGGAGAAATTGGAACGACAGGACAAGATGAGGTTATGATCAGAAACCCCATCGGAGAACGTGACAACATAAAGAGAAGAATTAAAGGTTACGAAAAGGTAAAAATATCTGGCGGATCTCCAGAACGGTTATGAATATCAGTAGGGTGTTGCATTAGTTGTTCTATGTTGCAGAGGAGAGCAAAGTTAAAGGCTAGGTTCGTCAATATAGGCAGAGGAGAACCAAAGCTGGTGGTGAACAATGGAGTCTCCAAGAATGGAGATCTCCATGAAAGGGAAAAATCAGGATGTGCTCTACTTTGGAAGTTATTCGAGGATTTTTTTTTTACAGTTTAAGGAGTTAGATGAGAGGTATACAGCAGAGAAAAAAAATTATTTTAGAGTGACTGCAGTCACAGACAGATGGTAGAAAATTCGGAAAGTTCAAGAGCGTGGGCACCTAACCAAGTTAGGTCGTTGAGCACATAGACGCAACTTCCATATTTGGATTGAAAATGAGGAAAGATTAAGTAGAAAAAAAAAAAGATAAGTTCACGGCACACTCTGATCCAGTGCTTAAGACCTCACTGGGAGTATTTATCGTTTCAGCAGTTGTTTACTGCCTCCTCCTTATGCTGATGAAATCAGTCTGCATTTTTCCACATCTTATTATATACTACGACATATTCAGGAATTAAACAAGTCTCACCAGAAACCCACAGAATATTTAACTTCTAAACTTTTTTTACATTTTTTTGATGTGGTAGAACAAACTTAGTGTTGTTCAGTACGTCAAAAACTTAAGTCTTCCATTTATCAACTCGAAACAATCTTGCAGATAACTATCCCCTCTTCTTCAATGACACTCAACTGTTCCCCTCTTCTACACTGAACATTTGTTTACGTTCTATCCTCTTTTAATAATCTTAACTTCTTTAAAGTTTCTGTTAAGTTAGGCGCTCTAAATCGTCTCCACCAGCTTTCTCAATTATAACTGCTAACTCTATACAGGGGCCTTTTCCGTCCATATGTAGAGTTCGCGGCACATAAATGGTTGGGTTCCACTTACACGCTCTGCTAAACAGAGTGGAACAACATATGTTTCATCTTATTAACTCATCTTCTCTATCTGACTGTCTTCATCTTAATTTCTTTGCCACAATGTTGCATCTCTTGCTATCTTTTATCTCTGTTTTCACATTTACTGCTCTCCATGTCTCCCTCCTCCCATGGCCTCGCTGCAGACTTTTTACTTTCCTTCACCCTTATTCTGTCCACATCCCTAATGATCTTTCATTCCTTTCACGAGTAAACTATAGAAACTCACAGGGTGTTCTGTATTCCCCCTTTCTACGACATGAATTTTTTTTTTTTAAGAGGGAAGTCTCAAGACAAATCTCCAGTTTCGACTAATCCTTTTGTCCATCTATGGGGATTTGTATCTCAGTCCATATATATATATATATATATATATATATATATATATATATATATATATATATATATATATATATATATATATATATATATATATATATATATATATATATATATATATATATATATATATATATATATATATATATATATATATATATATATATGGACTGAGGTACAAATTATATATATATATATATATATATATATATATATATATATATATATATATATATATATATATATATAAAATGTTATGTAGCGCATAAATGAAGAAGGGGACGAAACAAGTATGAAGGGAGGAAGAGAGAGAGAAGAGTTCGGCGAATACGAAGTAAAGTTGACGCATCTCTGACAGGTAGTTAAACCCATTACCAAATTAAGTGTAAGATTCTCTGCGCGGTCACTTTTCTTCCCCACATAATTTCCCTTACTTCGAGTTGTCCTTGTTGAATAGTTCCCCTTGCTTATAAAGTAATCAAAATACATCCAGCTCACAATAATTTTTTGTAAATAACAGCCTCTTAAGCTCGCCGCTCAGGGTGGGTTTGTGGTGGGCCGCGCGAGACATCACTCCCCTGTCCCGTCCCTGTACCACCCAACATTCTTCTTTGTCATGTGACTTCCGTCCTGCTCTGAGAAGCGCGCGATTGGAGTACCGTCCCTTAGGTGTTGTCTGGTTATTGAGAGGTAAGGATGTGCGAGTTGAGGCAAGGCAAAGCTTGGAGACTGCGATTTACATATAGAGGGTAATTAGATTCATGTGATATTATTTGTGTATTATAGTAGTAAGCCGCTGCTGATGTTAGGTGAGAGATAAGTGTCTTTCAGAGCCTGCCTGTGATTGTAATGCCTTGTAAGTAAAGAGATACCTCCAGGGCTCCTGGACAGTACAGTCTGTGGAGTGGACCCTCCCCGTTCTGTTTTTGGGCAGCTTGTTCGTGCATTCGTTGTTTTGTTACACATTACTGTATTCCTGTGCTGTTGTCAAGTGGCTGGACACACATGATTATATACAAACTACCATACAGTGAAGTTTACTTATTCCTCAGGCCCTGCCATTGTGTGGGTGGTAGACTCTGTCTTTCAGGAAGCTGTAAACAACAATACTGATGCGCAGAGGGTATAATAATTTGTTGGGCAGTGAGCGGTCCGTTTTCAAAGGTGGTTGTCCAGTGAGATGATATTATACCTTGAGCTCTTAAGTGTGTGTTCTTTGTTGTAATTGTTCCCTCCTTGAAAGTGGCTGGCGATTCTTTCCCAGCTTTTGGAGCGATTTGGCAATAGTAATACTCCCTTACTTGTAGGTGGGTGAAATAGTCTGACAACTTCATTTGTGTAGTTCACCACAGGAGGCCAGAAGGACTCTGTGAAGCTGAATAGATCTCTGGACCTTATTTCCCATAATTCGGCCCTTCATTAAGTTACCTAGGTGGTAATTTAGTGAGGCGCACCTACATGAAGGCAATCATTAAAGGGGTGGGATTTGTGGTCGTGACAGAAATGGGCGACCTTGCCAGAATAGCTGGAAGCTTCGTAGCTACATGGGAGGAAGACTGTTGCTTGTTTGTCTATCTGCACTCAGTTTACGCCATGGAGGGCAAGGCTGGTAGCCGAGGTGACTCGCGATCCAAGTCTCCTGCTTCTACCAGGAGTGGCAACGTAGATAAGACACAGGTTGGTGTCAGGACACAGAGTCACGTAGAGAGTGTCCAAGAATGTGTCAGTCCTGCCCTCAGTCTTGGTGGATTTTCCCTGACAGAAGGTATGTCGGAGGAAATCAGATTTAAACTGGAAATGAGGAGAATGGAGCTAGAGGCTGAGAAGGAGGAGAGAGAATTGAGAAGGCTCCAGTTGGAAGCTGAAGCCAAGGAAAGAAGATTGAAGAATGAGGAGGCTAGAGAAGCCGAGAGGGAGGCCAAGCGGCTTGAAGCTGAGAAGGAAATGAGGTTAATTAAGGCGGAGAAGGAGGCGAAGATGTATGAGAGGGAAGAGGCTGAGAACAGAATGTTTGAGTTGGAGAGGACTCGAATAGAAGTTTATTCACCTCATGGCTTGAGGAGAGGCGAAGAAGTGAAGGAAGATACAGTAAAGAACCAAATGGCGAGGAGTTTGAAATTGATTCCAAAGTTTGATGAGAAAAAGGTGAGATTTGAGAAGAAGGCTTCGAAGTTTGATTGGTGTCAAGAGCGATGGGTTGGTTTGGTAGCTAATATATTGAAGGGCAAGACTCTTGAAGTCTACGATAGGATGTCAGTAGAGGATTTGGAGGATTATTAAGAGTTCAAGGCTGAAATGCTGAGAGCCTATGAGCTATGGCCCGGGGCCTATGAGCTACAATTCCGTGGAGGGAAGAAAAGGTCTGATGATTCCTATCTCGATTGTGCTTGCGATCGTTCGAGAAGTGGATTGCTAGCGAGCAGGCCACTTCCTACCATGAGTTAAAAGAACTCATAGTAATGGAGAAATTTGTAAACGTAACCAAGAAAGAACTGGTACCGCTGCTCCGAGAGAAGAGGTTTAAAACCTTGAAGGAGACAGCTTTGTGGGCAGATGACCACGTGTTGGCACACCGACCTGTGCCACGTTGGATTGGTGGTACATCTGGCGGGCTGGGGATTTTGTGGCGTGATTCTGTTGGCGTGGCAGGCGCCAGTTTTCGGGAAGTCAGCAGTGGCTTTGGTAATAAGTCGGGGTGAGTCAGCCCTGTAGGTAATAAGTCTCCACCCTGCCCTCAACAGAGACAGACTTGAACCATGCAACACAGCACTCCCAGGTACAGTATGCAACCTGTGTCATTATTGCAAAAATACTGGGCACTTTAAATTTAGTAATCCAAAGTTAGTAACAGCCACAGCTTCCAAGACCCCCCAGAAGCCGGTGGCTTTGATTGTGTCTCAGGACTGGGACCAGTAGTGTGAGGAGGTCCGGTTGGTGTTTTGTCATGAGAGTATAAAGGCAGAGAGTACTGCCCCCTCATCTGTTGTTACCTCACCACCTCCTTGAGGTCTGGTTTGGACTGGTGCTGTCCATTTTTAGAGCACTGTTGAGATTCATGGGGTTGAGTACCCAGTAACTGTTTTGAGAGACACAGCCGCACAGCAGTTGCTGTGCAGGAATGTGACTGGATGGGTTGCCTCGGATAAGGTATGCTGCCAGGGAATTGACGCCGTAGAAAGCCTTGGTACAGCAGAGATGAGGCTTTCATGCCCTCTAGTGGCTGCAGAAGCGCGGGTAGCACTATCAGAGAAACTGTTCAGTGTCTGGTTTCTCTTTCCTCCTACGGAATGAGCTGACAGAAGGAAGAGTTTGGGTGCACTCCCCATCCGCAGACGACGACCCGGATGTGGAGACTGCTGAAGTTGCTGACCCTGTTCTGTTACTCGCCCTAAATCGAGACGAGCACCTCAGCGTCGGATGCTCGCGGATTCTGTGACTGGGGTCGACTGCAACAAGACAGGGCCACCACAAGACGAGCGCAGTATTTGTACCGATGCCACAGTGGGAGCAGAGTGCCCAGAGGAATCTTCTGGTGTTGGCAAGGGTCTGGGCGAGTTAGAGTTGGACTCGTCTTCGAATCAGTGTGATAGGGATTGTGATTGTGTGATTGTGTGATTGTGATCGGAGGAGCCCAACAGAGAAGAGAACGTAACAGCATAAGCACAAGGATTAGAGGTCAGGAAAAGATCAAGAATGTTCGGCGTAGCTCCAAGACGGTCAGGAATATGAGTAGGGTGTTGCACTAATTGCTCTAGGTCGTGGAGAATAGCAAAGTTGAAGGCTAGTTCACCAGGATGGTCAGTGAAGGGAGAGGAAAGCAAAAGCTGGTGGTGAACATTTAAGTCTCCAAGAATTGAGATCTCTGCAAAAGAGAAGCGAGTCAGAATGTGCTCCACTTTGGAAGTTAAATAGTCAAAAAATTTCTTAAGGTCAGAGAAGTTAGATAAGAGGTATACAGCACAGATAAATTTAGTTTGAGAGTGACTCTGTAGTCGTAGCTAGATGGTGGAAAACTCGCAAGATTCAAGAGCGTGGGCACGAGAGCAGGTTAATTCGTTGCACACATAAACGCAACATCCAGCTTTGGATTGAAAATGAGGATAAAGAAAGTAGGAAGGAACAGAAAAGGGGCTACTGTCAGTTGCTTCAGACACCTGAGTATCAGTGAGGAAAAGAAGATGGGGTTTAATAGAGGAGAGGTGGTGTTCTACAGACTGAAAATTAGTTCTTAGACCGCGAATGTTGCAGAAAACAATGAAAAAAAAAGTTGAAGGTGTGTCAAGACACTTAAGATCGTTATCAGAAGAGCAGTCCGACCTGGGGACATTTGTGGTCCCCTCCCCAGATGGGGACTCTAAGGCTTGTGTAGGAGTCGCCACGATAATTTTGAATTTTTGAGTGAAGGGTGTATGTGTGTGTGTGTGTGTGTGTGTGTGTGTGTGTGTGTGTGTGTGTGTGTGTGTGTTATTAAGTGCTTGTAGTTTTGTGTGGAGGAAGAGAGTTGTCTTTAGAGGCAGGCTGTGACTACCCCCTTGTGTTGTGAGACACAAAGGAAACGTTCAGTGAGGTCACAGCTGGGTTTAATGATAAGTTCACAGCACCCTCTGATTCACTGCTTTAGACCTCACTGGGAGTTATTATCGTTTCGGCAGGTGCCTACTTCCTCCTCCTATGAGCCAGAAAGAGTATTCCCTGGCAGTGCCGTGACGATGCACCAGGAGACGACGACCCCTGATGGGTTAGTTGTGTGTTGCAAGGACGCAGGGATGTTATTGCTCGGTAACTCTTGCATTTGTGCCGTGAACAGGAGAGAGTACCGAAGAAGGCGTAGGGTGTGTGGAGGAGGAAGAGTAGGGGTAGAGGGTGGAGAAGAAGTAGTAGAGCAAAGAGAAGACAACAGATGAGGAGAGATATGAGTCAAAGGAGGAATTGCTGGGGAAGCCATAACTACTGGAAGTGTGATGAGAATATGATATCCTACGGTGGTAAACCTGCATACCAATGCAATGGAGACCACAGATCATGGCGGAGAACAGGTCTTGGAGAAGGAGGAGAAAGAAATGGTAGTTTGAGCATGGAGGGCTAAGATGGAGGCCTGTGCCCGTATTAATAAAGACTCCTAGGAGTACTCCTAGGAGCACTCCTAGAAGTCCTTTTATCTTCGACTTTGCTCCTAGAAGTTGCTCCTAAAAGCAACTTTTACTTTCAAAGTAAAAGTTACTTTTAGGAATAGAAATCTGCTAAAGTAGCGGCTTTTCTAAATATAGCAACATTTTTATTATTTTTATTAAGAGCGACATCTTGTTAGAATTCTAACAAGATGTCGCTCTTTTGGCAGTACCTTATGTTTATGAATTAGTCTTGAATATTTCTAAATACTTTTAGAGTATTTCTAAGCGTTGTTAAGAGCGATATGTAATTTCCGGACATGTCGCTAATTTGGCAGATGTAAACAAAGCACCGCGCTCCCTGACGGATCAACATGCCGCTTGTTTCTCAAGATGGATGTAGATGACGGCTGCCGGATCAAGAGTGAAAGAAATTAGTGCAGTTATGGAACGTTACTCATTGTACGCCTCACAGAGGAAAGAAAAAAATATACAACAAAGGATAAAAATTATCCGGGAGTGATCTCCAAGCAAAAAAAGAAGACTGTATGGGCAGACATTGTTGCCCATCTAAATTAAACATGCATACATACATATCATATGCATAGTACATCTCTCTCTCTCTCTCTCTCTCTCTCTCTCTCTCTCTCTCTCTCTCTCTCTCTCTCTCTCTCTCTCTCTCTCTCTCTCTCTCTCTCTCTCTCTGTGTGTGTTTGTGTATATATATATATATATATATATATATATATATATATATATATATATATATATATATATATATATATATATATATATATATATATATATATATATATATATATATATATATATATACGAGTATATATATATATATATATATATATATATATATATATATATATATATATAACACACACACACACACACACACACATGTACATATACGAGTATTCTGTCTCTGCTGACAAGGTAAACTTCACTCCTAACTCTGTAAAAGTCTCTCTGAGGTACTTTTATTTTTCACCCACTTTGAGAGCACTTCTAATGGCAAACTCACAACTTTGAAAGTCCTTTTAGGACTATCTTTACTTTGAGAGTAACTTTTAGCTTTCAAAGAGTTTATTAATACAGGCCCTGTTGTTTCTTATTATTCTGATAACTAATTGTTAGTACTGAAGAAGCCCCTGTTTTGTGATTTGTGAGTGAGTGATGTGATTCGCCCAATTAGTTATGTTTAGAGTTTTGAAGTTGTTGCATGTTCAGAAATTTCGTAAGCTGTGGGCAATTTGCGAAATCTTCTGTGGGGAAAGGGCGTGTTATGTAGTGCGTAAATGAAGGACACGAAGGAGTAAGAAGGGAGTAAGAGAGAGAGAAGAAGGGGTCGGCGAGTACAAAGTGAAATTGACGCGTCTCTGAAGGATACCTAAACCCGCTACCAAGTTAAGCATTCGAGTCACTTTTCTTCCCCACATAATTTTCCTTACTTCGAGTTGTCCTTTAGTTTTGAGCCCCACCCAATACTGAATTGAATATTTCCCCTTGCTTATAAGATAATCAAAATACATCCACGCTCACATTATTATCTTTTTTTTTTTTTTTTTTTTTTTTAAATAACAGTCTCTCACCGCTCGGGGTGGGTGTGTGGCGGACG
>NC_087156.1:13774496-13936996 GCF_035594125.1 Scylla paramamosain
AATGGAACAAGTTCCGAGTTATAGATGAGATAAGCAGGGATACACCAGAATCCTTTCTTCATTTATTGCAAAGTTTCACCTTCAAAAAAGACATCATCAGCCTCAAAAGAAATGACAAAAATAAGTACAAAGACAAATATCATAAAATATCACACTAGGGACAAAATTAAAAACAAAACAACAACCAAAAGGGGACAGGTAGGCAAGCATTAACAAAAACAATGAGACAAAATTATTTTGTCACATTGTTTTTTGTCAATACTTGTCTTTCTGTCCCCTTTTGGTTGCTATTTTGTTTTTAGTTTTGTCCTTATTGTGATATTTTATGATTTTTTGTCCTTGTGTGTATATATATATATATATATATATATATATATATATATATATATATATATATATATATATATATATATATATATATATATATATATATATATATATATATATATATATACATATATATATATATATATATATATATATATATATATATATATATATATATATATATATATATATATATATATATATATATATATATATATATATATATATATATATATATATATATATATATAGCTACAACCAGATCGAGCCTCGTACAGCTTTTCTGTCGTAGCCTAGCGTGGGACACAAGCAAAACGAATCCAGGCACTCTATTGGTGGCAAATAGCTACCATCTAACCACAGGAAAAATACAAAATACAACGCCAACTTCTCAAAGCAGCTGAGAAAGGAATCGCTATGCCACGTCCCAGGAGAGACATAACAACATAAGAACATAAGTAATATGGGATCCTGCAAGAAGCCACCGGGCTTACAGGTGGCAGTCCCTATATGAAATATACCTACCTATTTTCACTTATCATACCCATCTATAAATCCGTCTAATCTTCTCTTAAAGCTCCCTAATGTCTTAGTACTAACAACTTGATTACTGAGTCCGTTCCATTCATGTACGACTCTATCTAAGAACCAATTTCTTCCGATCTTTCTTAAATCTAAATTTTTCAAGCTTGAACCGGTTATTTCTTGTTTTGTCCTGATTGCTGATCCTAAGAATTTTGCTTACGTCCCCCTTCTTATAACCCTTATACCACTTAAAGACTTTTATGAAGTTCCCTCTTACCCTACGTCTCTCTAAAGAATGTAAATTTAACAGCTTCAATCTCACCTCGTAAGGAATACTCCTCATCCCCTGTACCCTTTAAGTCATTCTTCTGTGTACTGATTCTAATAGACCTATATCTTTCCTGTAATATGGGGACCAGAACTGCATAGCGTAGTCTAGATGAGGTCTGTCCAGCGCTAAATATAACTTTAGTATTATTTCGAGGAGAGAGTGCTGTGAACTCATCAATAACCCAGCTATGACATCATTGAACGTTTCTCCTTGTATCTCACAATACACGTCACAACCTGCTCTCTAAAGACAACCCTCTTCCTTCACACAAAACTACATGCACCTAATTATACACACACTACACTCAATATTCTGAATTAAGTATGGCGACTCCTACACCAGCCTCAGAGTCCCCATCTGAGGAGGGAACTAAAAAATGTCCCCAGGTCGAACTGTTCTTCTGGTATCGATCCTAAGTGTCTTGATACCCTCTCATTTTTTTTCTTCATTAACTTATGCAACATTCGCGGCCTTAGATCTAATTTTCAGTCTGTAGAACACCACCTCTCCTCACAGAAACACAGATCTGAGGCAATTGACAGTAACCTCTTTTCTATTCCTTCCTACTTTCTCAATCCTTATTTTCAGTCCCAAGTTGGATGTTGCATCTATGTGTGCAATAACTTAACGTGCTCTCGTGCTCACGCTCTTGAATCTTCCGAATTTTACACCATCTAGCTACGACTGCAGAGTCACTCTCTAACTAAATTTATCTGTGTTGTATACCTCTCACCTAACTCCTCTGACTATAAGAAATTATTTGACTACTTAACTTCCAAACTGGAGCACATTCTCTCTTCCCTTTAGTGGAGATCTTCGTTCTTAGAGATTTCATGCTCACCACCAGCTTTGGCTTTTCTCTCCCTTCACTGACCATCCTGATGAACTAGCTTTTGCCATCCTCCATTACATAGAGCAACTGGTGCAACACCCTACTCCAATCCCTCTGCAGGATTCCCCAAAGCAGAGATACCCCTGGCGTTTTGTCTCTGCTAGTTGGGGGAACCTGAGTAGGTGTTATTCTGATTTTCCTTGTAATAACTACTGTTTCTGTATCAAAGATTTGTCTCTGTGTGCTAAGCGCATAACAGAAGTGATACGCATGGAGGCGTATTTTCCTCACTCTCTCGACCTAAACCTTCCACACCTTGGTTTAACATGGCATATTCTCGTGCTATACATGATTAAGAGGTGGCCCACACAAGGTATTTGAGCTTTCCATCACCAGAATATCATGCACTTTATATTTCTGCCCGGAATTATGCCAAGTCTGTTCCAGCAAGTCAAAAGTCCTTTATCAATAGAAAGTGTCAAAATCTTTCAAGATCTAACTCCCCTTTTGATTTCTGGTGATTAGCTTCTTCATCTTTCCCTCTTGTATTTCAACCTGATGGCACCACTGCCATCTCATTTATTTTTAAAGCTGAACTCTTTGCTCTAACCTTTGCTAAAAACTCTAACTTCCATGATTCAGGACTTGTTCCTCCCTCCCCTCTGCCCTCCGACTACATGCTACCAATTAAGATCTTTAGCAGTGACGTTTTCCGCATCCTTGTTGGCCTTAACCATCGGAAGGCCTATGGACCTGATGGAGTCCTTCCTATTGTTCTCCGAAATTGTGCCTCTGTGCTTGCACCTTGCCTAGTCAAACTCTTCTAACTCTATCAACATCTACCTTTCCTTCTTTCTGGGAGTTTTCCTACATTCAGCCTGTTCCTAAAAAGGGTGACCGTTCTAATCCCTCATACTTCTGTCATATTGTTTTAATTTCCTGCCTCTCTAATTTTTTTTAATCCATTTTCAACAGGAAGATTCTTAAACATCTATCAGTTCACAACCTTCTCTCTGATCGCCAGTATGGGTTTCGTCAAGGCCGTTCTGCTGGTGATCTTCTGGCTTTCTTTATTGAGTTTTGGTCATTCTCTTTTAGGAAATTTTGGTGAAACTTTTGCTGTTGCCTTAGACATATCAAAAGCTTTTGATAGAGTCTGGCACAAAGCTTAGATTTCCAAACTACCCTCCTACGGCTTCTACCCTTCTCTCTAACTTCATCACAAATTTCCTTTCTGGCAGTTTTATTGCTATTTTGGTAAACGGTCACTGTTCTCCTAAACCTATTAAAAGTAGTGTTTCTCAGGGAGTGTCCTCTCACCTACACTCTTCCTATTATTCATCAGTGACTTTCTAAACCAGACTTCTCCTATCCACTCCCATGCTGATGCTACCGCCCTGCATTTTTCCGTCTTTTCGTAGATGTCCAATCCTTCACGAGATAAACAGTTCACGCAGGGAAGCCACAGAACGCATGACTTTTGATCTCTCTAAAATTTCGGATTGGGACAGTGCAAACTGTATTGTTCAACACTTCAAAACCTCAATTCTTCTATCTATCAACTCGACACAACCTTCCAGATAACTATCCCCTCTTCTTCAATGACACTCAAATGACCCCCTCTTCTACTATGAACATCCTCGGTTTATCCTTTACTTATAATTCAAACTGTAAACTTCACATCTCATCTCTAGCTAAAACAATTTCTATGAAGTTAGGTGTTCTGAGTCGTTGCTGCCAGTTTTTCTCACCGCCCACCTCCCCTTGCCTCCCCACCTGTTAACTCTGTACAAGGGCCTTATCTGTCCATGTACTGAATGTGCTTCACATGCAAGGGTGGGAGGGCAGTTCTCACTCATACCACTCTTTAGATAAGGCGGAATGAAAAGCTTTTCGTCTTATCAACTTCTCTCCTCTAACTAACTGTTAGTCTTCAGGCTTTCTCTCAGCGCTGCAGTGTTGCATCTCTTGCTGTCTTCTATTTTTATTTTCATGCCAGAGCAGTTGGCACAAGACTTTCTTCTTTCTCTCACCCCTATCCCGTCCACCTCTCTAAAGCAAGAGTTAATTATATTCAGTGATTCATCCCTTTCTCTGAAACCCCCTTCTTGCTTCTGTATTTCCTTCTTCCTATGACTTAATCCTTTTCAAAGAGGAAGGTTTTAAGACACTTGTTCTTTAATTTTTAACTATCGCGTTTGACTCCGTTAAGGGACCGGTGCCTTATAAGGCTTTTTTTATTTTTTTTTTTATTATAATCTTGTTCCCCTTGGTCGGTGCCCCTCCAACATAAAGAAAAAAAAAAACGGATTCTGCGGTGCCAGCCGAGCTGGCCACATGACTGGGGACAAGGAGGGGAGCAGATAGAGATCGGGTGGAGACGAGGGACTGCTCCATTCTCACTACATTCACATTCATCTTGTTATGAAAGGCGCATTACGTTATAAAAACCATTACGCACTTATAAAGGGAGATGGGTGGGATTTGATTCTTTTATAATGAAGTGCAACTCTTCTTTTATTAAATGAGGGGAAATGCGGGAAAATAAAATTTTTTTTTTAAATCAGTTTATCTAAACTATATAATAAAAGGTTACTATAAGATAGCACATCATAACATGTCTGCCTCCCGCGTTCTTTCTATTTATCTTTCTATATATATATATATATATATATATATATATATATATATATATATATATATATATATATATATATATATATATATATATATATATATATATATATATATATATATATATATATATATATATATATATATATATATATATATATATTGTACTAATGTAGTATTTATTTATTATCAATTTCAGTCTTGTGAAGGGAGGTTTTGCAGTCACTGAAGGATATTTTTTCCTTCACTTCTTGAATTTTTAGCAGAGTCTGGACTTGATGCCTCTCATAAAATGCCAAGACTGTTCTCCTTACAAGACATTTATCAAAGTCGTGTAGAGTGGTGACAGGTGCAGAATATCTCCTCTTCTTTGGTGACAAAAAGACTGTCCTTTCTGGTGATGTCCGGCCTCGTTTTGAGCAGATTCTTTGAACAGTTTTCTCGGAAACGTCGGTGGCTTTTGCAGCCCATGCAGTTGCTTTTGAAGGTGGGATAAGGAATTCATTACAAGCTTTCTCTTCAATGAAATACTCGTTGACGTAGTAAGCCATTTTCATTTCCCTGCTATGCAGGACTCTGGAACGCGAGCAAGTCGGAGTTGTAACTTCCATCAAAATCCCTTTCCCATTGCTCCTCCTTCTCCTCCTTCAACACACACACACACACACACACACACCTGCGAGGGAGTGCTAATCCCTTTTAATGATACCCCACCACCACCACCACCACTACTACCAGAACAACGTGGCACCATGGGAAAAAATATTTGACTCTTCATATAATTTATAAAAATCGTAGTTATAATCCTGAACATCGACACTCATTGTACTATGTAGCTTCCTTTGCTATATACAGAATACATAAAATATCACTTTCAAATAGCACTGGGATGGGAAACAAAAGAGAGAAGCCCATGTACGAAGGTTGATTTGGCAGAATGGCTAGAGGTAAACCACCATACTAGCCCCACCTTGAACGGACTTCTTGCTCTGAATAGACTATAGCAAGATCAGAAGAACAGTTAACATGAAAATAGCTGTAGAAGATAGCTAGAGATGCAACACTGTGGCGATGAGAAAGAGGCTGAAGACAGTCAATTAGAGGAGAGAAGCTGATGAGACGAAAAGCTTTTGATTCCACCCTGTCTAAAAGACCGGTATGAGTGGAACCTCCCCAAACATGTAAAGCATACTCCATACATAAACAGATAAGGCCCTTGTACAGAGTTAGCAGCTTGGGGGTGAGAAAAACTGATGGAGACGTCTCAGAACACCAAACTTCATAGAAGCTGTTTTAGCTAGAGATGAGATGTGAAGTTTCCAGTTTAGATTATAAGAAAAGGACAGACCAAGGATGTTCAGTGTAGAAAAGGGAGACAATTGAGTGTCAATAAAGAATAGGACTTAGTTGTCTGGAAGGTTGTGTCGAGTTGATACGTGGAAGAATTGAGTTTTTGAGGCATTGAACAATACCAAGTTTCCTCTGCCCCAATCATAAATTTTAGAGAGAGCAAAAGTCAGGCGTTCTTTTGCTTCCCTGGATGAACTGTACTTCCTGAATGGTTGGACGTCTAAGAAAAGACGGAAAAATACAGCGTGGTATCATCAGCGTAGGAGTGGATAGGACATGAAGTTTGGTTTAAAAGATCATTGATGAATAATAGGAAGAGAGTGGGTGACAGGACAGATCCCTGAGGAACACCACTGTTAATAGATTTAGGAGAAGAAAAGTGACCATCTACCACAGCAATAGAATAGTCAGAAAGGAAACTTGAGAAGGATAGAAGCTGTAGGAGGGTAGTTAGGAAATGAAAGCTTTGTGCCAGACTCCATCAAAAGCTTTTGATATGTCTAAGGCAACAGTAAAAGTTTCACCAAAATCTCTAATATAGGATGATAAAGACTCAGTAAGGAAAGCCAGATCACCTGTAGAGCGGCCTTGACGGAACCCATACTGGCTATTGTGAAGTGGTAGATGTTTAAGAATCTTCCTATCGAGGATACATTAAAAAAAATTTAGAAAGGCACAAAAATTAAAGCAAATTAGATATAGGCAAGAAATTAAAGCAGTAGGACGGGAGTCTGAAGGATTAGAACGATCACCATTTCTAGGAACAGGCTCAATGTAGGCAAACTTCCAGCAAGAAGGAAAGATAGATGTTGACAGGCAGAACTGAAAGAGTTTGACTAAACAAGGTGCAAGCACGGAGGCGCAATTTCGGAGAACAAGAGGAGGGACCCCATCAGGTCCATAAGCCTTACGAGTGTTTAGGCCAGCGAGGGCATAGAAAACATCATTGCAAAGAATTTTAATAGGTAGCATGAAGTAGTCAGAGGCTGGAGGGGAGGGAGGAACAAGCCCTGAATCCCCCAAGGTAGAATTTTTAGCAATGGTTTGAGCGAAAAGTTCAGCTTTAGAGATAGATGTGATAGCAGCGGTGCCATCCAGTTGAAATATAGGAGCGAAAGAAAAAGAAGCAAAGTTATTAGAAATGTTTATTGGCTAGATGCCAGAAGTCACGAGGGGGGTTAGATCTTGAAAGATTTTGACACTTTCTTTTAATAAAGGAGTTTTGGGCTAGTTGGAGAACAGACTTGGCATGGTTTTGGGCAGAAATATTAAGTGCATGAGATTCTGATAATGGAAGGCTCAAGTACCTTTTGTGGACCACCTCTCTGTCATATGTAGCACGAGAACGAGCTGTGTTAAACCAAGGTTTGGAAGGTTTAGCTCGAGAAAAAGAGTGAGGAATTCACACCTTCATGCCAGACACTATCATCTCTGTTATGCGCTCGGCACACAGAGACGGGTCTCTGACACGGAAGCAGTAGTCATTCCAAGGAAAATCAGCAAAATACTTGTATCTCCTCAGGTCTCCCCAGCTAGCAGAGGCAAAACACCAGAGTTAGCTCCGCTTAAGGAGCTCCCTCCCTGAGGAGGGATTGGAGCAATAGGACAAGATACAGATATGAGAGTGTGATCGGAAGAGCCCAACGGAGAAGAAAGGGTGACACCATAAGCAGAAGAATTACAGGGTAGGAAAAGGTCAAGAATGTTGGACGTATCTCCAAGACTGTCAGGAATACGAGTAGGGTATTGCACCTATTGCACTAAGTCGTGGAGGATAGCAAAGTTGAAAGCTACTTCACCAGGATGTTCAGTGAATGGACAGGAAAGCCAAAGCTGGTGGTGAACATTGAAGTCTCCAAGAATGGAGATCTCCATATGAGATCCGGTTTGTGGATGGCCTGCCTGAGCGCACCTCACTTTCCACTGAGGTGCAGCCATCTTTGAACCGATTGTACCACTCCTTGATTTGCGTTCACCCTATGATGTCATCACCAAATGCCTCCTGAATCTTTTGAACGGTTTCAGCTTGTGAATCACCAAGCGTCTGGCAAAACTTGGTGCAATATTTCTGCTCAATGCGTTCAGTCATACTGAAGGGCAGTGAAAATCCGATGAACGCGTACAACACTTCTACACTCTGATCTCACCAGCTCGAAACTGACGCAGCCTACTGCCGCGAAACTTTCCACGCATGTTCATGAGAGATGGTGGCACCTCCTACCCACAGGATTTCAGGATTTCATTAGCTTTAGTGGGACATAAAAAGGTCGGATACTTTTTGAATGCATCTCGTGTGTGTGTGTGTGTGTGTGTGTGTATATATATATATATATATATATATATATATATATATATATATATATATATATATATATATATATATATATATATATATATATATATATATATATATATATATATAAAGAAATCCATTGCAGTTAAATCTGGCAAACGTGGATTCCAAAAAAGTGGTCCACTTCTTTCAATCCATCTATTAGGGAATTTTTCATGTAGAGCAAATTGACAAGGAGAACCATCTTGTTGAAACACTGTATTTTATAGATGCCTTAAATGTTCAAGCTGAGAAATAAAGTAATTTTGCTGCATTTCTAAATAGTAATCACCATTAACAACACGCCCTCTATAAAAGAATGGCCCTACAACTCAATTTTTTCCTGAAGCTCACCATACGTTAACTTTGGGAGAATCTCTTTCATGTCAATAGACTCCTGTAGATTTTCAGTTTCCCAAATACAATAATTACGCTTGTTGATTTTGCCACTGACGTGAATGCTGCTTCATCTTATAACATTAAATTGCTCAAAAATACATTATTGTTGCTGTTTTTTTGCTGAACTGATGACAAAAAGTTTAAATTTCTTTTTTTTAAGTAAAATTACTATTGAAAAAGAAAACTAGATACATCAAGCTTTCTGATACTTTTCATGAATTCTTTCTATCACTTATAGTTACAAAGTTACAAGCATCCTAAATTGCACACGGACTTCGTGGACACCCTGTGTGTGAGCGTGCGTATATATATATATATATATATATATATATATATATATATATATATATATATATATATATATATATATATATATATATATATATATATATATATATATATATATATATATATATATATATATCAAAATAACTGCCCATCTACATTATCTTCGTCAATCAGTTTGTGTCATATTTTCATAGATATAAGACCCAAACATCACACTGAATAGTTGATAACCTCCTTCCAAATTAATGACATTCAAAGGCTCCGTAAAACTGCATGTTTTCTGTGAACAGAACAATTGCTATTACTCTGTTACAGTGGACTTTATGCATGGCTTGCGTATAAATATTAGTGTGTATTAATTATTATTTGATACAAAAGGAAATAAAAAGAAAGTAAGAAAGAACTGTCCCAAAACCAAGCTGACAACCATAAGCAAGACCATGAAAGCATGTGTAAAATTTATATTCCATGAATTACAATAGCATTATAAGAAGGGAGAGAAACAAGCCAATTATTCAAGGGTTATGTTTGTTGCTGCCTGGAAAAAGAGCAGCATGATGTGCTGGCAAGTGGTGACTCATGAAAACACCAAACGAAACCCATGAAGGTTTATAAGGCCCCGTCGATCCCCCGCCTCTCTCTCTCTCTCTCTCTCTCTCTCTCTCCACACAGACGGCGTTTGGATTGGGATAGCTATGGCTACTGTAAGTTTGGGAATGTCCCTGTGGCTACTGCAGAAGATATGGTCGTGGTTAGACAGGGAGGCAATGCTTGCAGTGGAGACAGCGTTGTTTTTCAGCTGGGGTGTACTAATGGAGAGCCCACCCCCTCGCCACCCTCAGCAAGACTCCGGCCGGGTAAGGACACAAGGATCCCGCAGGGATGTGAAAACAGTAGTGGTGGTGATCGACCTTTTTTTTTTTTTTTTTTTGTAGATAAACATTAAAAATAAGCGGAATTGTTTGCATACTTATAATGAAATGTGTAAATATAGCTATTCATTTTTATCCAATTGTATTTTATTAATTAGTTAATTTTATTATTATCATTATTATTTATTTATTTATGTTTATTTACTTTTATTTATTTATTAATTCATTGATTTGTTTGCCTTTTCTATTTATTATCATTATTATTATTATTTTAGGACTGAAAGATGCTCATGTTAACCTTACAAACCTGCTTAGCAGATTTCTTTTGCATGCACAGTAAAAAGACACATGGCTACGGGTTATTTTGTACTAGTACTATTACTGTTACATCAAGATAACACCAATCGGGAGAAAACAGTACAGACATGAAAATATAAACAAGCCAATGATAGGTTGTATGTGCACTGGGTTTCAGATTTAATCCAGTGATCGTCATCATCCTCATAAAACTGTATCTCACAATACAATATTCTTTTTTTTCATTACAGAAAGCAACAGTGCAAAGAAGGTAGTGATTAGAAATATCATTATGATTTAATACATCCGAAGTTGAGAAAAGAATATATATATATATATATATATATATATATATATATATATATATATATATATATATATATATATATATATATATATATATATATATATATATATATATATATATATATATATATTATTTGACATTTTTCTCGAGGGTACTGCTCCATGAATCGAATTAAAAAAATCAAACTCATTTATCTTTTTCCATAATAATAATAATAATAATAATAATAATAATAATAATATTATTATTATTATTATTATTATTATTATTATTATTATTATTATTATTATTATTATTATTATTATTATTATCATTGTCGTTAATTTGCCAGATCTTAGTTGGATGGTGGCTGTTAACCGCTACAGTGATTGCAACCGCTTATCGTTCATCCCTTGTCGCGCACCTCACCGTGTTATCCTTTCCGTCGCCCATTGACTCCATGGAGGACCTGGCGTCTCGTCCTGACTGGTCCTGGGGCTGTAGGGACTTCTTCAACCAAACCAAAGATCCTATCATGAGAGAAGTCTACAAGAATTGTGAGGTGAGGCAAGTCTTATGGAAATTGAAAATTCACGTGAAAGTTTAAGACAGTTAAACTGATGCAATTTAATCTAATCTGACAACCTAATCTACCCATATGTGTGGTTGAAATAGGTGATTATTTAAAACTGATTGGATTAAGGTGCCAAGGCAATGATATAGCGCTAAATAAAAATGCAATAGAGTTCTGCATCGTCCGCCCGAGATATTGCTACTAACCAACAATTTATAAACAAACTAAGCATTGTACCGTACAGCCACTTTGTGAAGTGACGAAAACAGCAGCTCCTGAAATAACGCTAGAAACACAGCACTGTTAATGTAATTTGTGGTTATATGATTAGGAAACTATTTTCGTCGCATTTTTTTGTCGATAATCATAGTTATATATATATATATATATATATATATATATATATATATATATATATATATATATATATATATATATATATATATATATATATATATATATATATATATATATATATATATATATATATATATATATATATATATATATATATATATATATATATATATATATATATATATATATATATATATATGCGCGTGTGTGTGTGTGTGTGTGTACAGTGGAACCTCCGTTCTAGAAGTTAATTTGTTCCTGAATACCATTCGAAATCCGAAATATTCGAAAACTGAAACTATTTTTCCTATAGGAATCAATGTAAAATGGACTAATCCGTTCCCAGACACCAGTCTACCCTGTCTTATGACAGACACTATCACAGACAAGATAGTTGTTTCACAGCATCTCCAGGTCACAAATTATTAATCCAGAAAGGATGTATTTAATGAACTTAGTGACACAGAACTCATCAGAAGATTCTGTTCAGACCGCGCAGGTATTCTCTTTGTCACCTATCTAGTGAGAAGTCTTACAGAGGGACACAGAAAGAGGCAACACACTTACTGCCAAAATGAAGGTCATCATAACACTTAGACATCTTGCTGCTGGGAAAAGCTACTGAAAAAAATGCAATTCTACAGTAGTCATGGCACTGGGGGTCATCGAGAGAGCCACAGGTGATTCAGGACATGATCTTGATCTTGATCTTAATCTTACAGGAGGCTCAGATTCCTCCCAAGCCAGGTCTTTCCATCGGCACTCCTGTAGTGAAAAAAGAACGACAAACTGGAAACGGCATATAGAGTCATACAGCACCTATCATACTACTAGTTTCTATATCTAGCACGCCACATTCTCTCCAGGACCTCTTTCTCAGCCTCAATCATCCTTTCATTCGTTTCCCCACACAGTTCCAGCAGCAACATCATCCATTCTCTTCCTGTCTTCTCCACTCTAGCATGCCCCAGTTCCCTCACCACCACTTGCATCATCTCATCCCTGTCTCTGGTATACTCGTACTTCACACACTCCAGCAAAACATGTTCCACCGTCTCATCCTCTCCCATGTCACACATCTGGCACACTTTGCTTCGGGACTCAGACCATCTGTAACTCCTTATGTTCACATCCATACACTGTGGCCTCACTCAGAAGAGAAGATCACCACCCAGGCCTCCCTCATACCACTTTTCATACATTGGGGCCTCTTTCTCTCTATACCACTCCAAAGTACTCTTTTGTTCCATCTTATTCTTCCATTCACTCAATCCCATATGCTTCACCACTCTGTCTATCTCACTTTTCACTTTCTTACATCCCATTCTAAACCCTCTCCATTTCTTACAATCATACTCCAGTCGCTCTCAACATGCCTCCTCTCAAACCGTTAAAAAGTCCAACTAGTTTCTAAGCCACTCTTTACTACCATCTTAACACACTTCTTCCCCCCACTTGCTGTCCTAACATTCCACAGAAACACTTTTCTCACTAGTCTCGCATCATCCATTCGCTCTAATCTAGCTTTGTACCTCAAGATTGCTTTTGCATGTCTCTTTCTAAAAGTACTCCATCCCATGTCCCCTCTCAGGGCCTCTATCGCTGCATACCTTGGTGCATTAAGTGCACCAAGGTATGCAGCGATACTGTTACTCTATTCTGTCGTACTTCTAACTTCTCTAATTCATTTTCATTCCACACAATTACATCCATACCATACATAATGCTCGGAACAGCCACGCTCTTCCAAACTTCTTGCAGCATGTCATATTTACTCGCTCTCATCCTTGCCACACTTCCTAGACGACCCACCCACTGGTTCACCATGCTTATCTTTTCATTCTTTGTCTTCACACAGCCATTCAGACTCATCCACATCCCCAGGTACGGTACTTGCATTCATCTGTCTGTTACTACTCATTCCCTCCCAGTCTTCACATTGAATTTCTCTCATACTCTGACCTATTCACAATCATGACCTTGCTTTTCTCACTGCTAAATCTCACACCAAAGTCCCCTCCATACCCATCTACCACATCAAACAAACTCTGAAGCTCATCTGCCGATTCACTCGTTTTATCATTCCCCACACTCACTCCCACATTCATTCTTCTCATTCTGGTTGTTAACTCTGTATAGAAGCTAAAAAGGGTTGGTGACAAAATACAGCCTTGTCTAACTCTTCTCTCACTCCTCACCCAGTCTGTTTCCATATCTCCTGGTCTGTATCTAGCTCCTGTGTCCACATACTTTGCACTATGTTAAGTACCTTTGCACTTAACCCAGTCTTTTCTAAGACTCTAGCTAGCATTCTCTATTCACTCTATCTTAAGCTATCTTTATGTCTAGAAAACCTAAGTACAGTTTACTACCATCCTTCTTCTTTCTCTCAACCATATACTGCACTTAGGCAGGAAGAGGGGGATAAAACCAGTATCTGCTCCCATAAGAATATAGGTACAAATACAACAGACAGGCGGACAACACCAGACTGCAGGTGGAGTCCCACTCCACCTGCTGAGTCTGGTCATAACAATATATACTCGTATATATATATATATATATATATATATATATATATATATATATATATATATATATATATATATATATATATATATATATATATATATATATATATATATATATATATATATATATATATATATATATATGTGTGTGTGTGTGTGTGTGTGTGTGTGTGTGTGTGTGGGCGAAATCGGGACTGTAAGAGGGATGTCAGATGATTTCCCATCGAAATTCACATAGCACAGTTCTTGCCTGCCAAGCGCCATGAGCGGGTGCATTTTCGTGGTGAAAGAGGATGCATTGATGCAGCTTTCCAGGGCGATTTTCTGAGATCTTTTTGGACATTTTTCTCAAAACACATTCATAATAAGCAGATGTAATTGTTTTCTTCTTCTCAAGGAAGTCAGCCAGCAAAATCCCCTCTGCATCTCAGAAGACAATGGCCACGACCTTTCCTCTTGAATGCTCAGATTTTGCTTTGACTGATCCACTTCCACCCCAGGGCAGCCACTGCTTTGATTGAATTTCGTCCTCGGGATCGTACTGGTAGAGCCATGTTTCATCCCCTGTAACAATTCTCTGTAGAAAAGCTTAAGAGTCCCCATCCCACTTGTTCAAAATTTCTACTGAAAGTTCTGCCCTTGTTTGCTGCTGATCTGGGTGCAACAACCTAGGGACCCATCGAGCGGAAAGCTTGCCTAGCCCCAAACTCTCCACCAGAATTGTGTGTGCAGAACCCATGGAGATGTTGAGTGTTGATTCAGTGGTTCATCCATCCTTTTCAATCATGTTGCGAACAGCATCAATGTTTTTCTCACAAACTGATGGCCTGCCACTGCAAGGGTCATCTTCTATTTCGTTTCTTCCACTTCTGAACTGACTTATCCATTTGTAGGTTCTTGATTTCTTTGGGGCACTGTCACCATAAACTTGTTTCAGAGCATCAATGATCTGCCTATTCTCCCAACCGAGTTTCACCGTGAATTTAATGTTTGTCCTGGCCTTGATTTTGGTGGATTCCATGTTGCTTGAATGGTGCCTGACTTCCAACTCGCGGCGATGCGTTATCACCTGCATTTAAGGGTTCATGTTTGAACACGTTATAACACATTAGTACAAGAATGTTCAAGTGCATTGAAATCAAAATCCTTCCATATAATTTTTAGTTACAGACTTTTCCACGAATTTTTTGAAGCCCCCATCATATATATATATATATATACGAGTATATATATATATATATATATATATATATATATATATATATATATATATATATATATATATATATATGTGTGTGTGTGTGTGTGTGTGTGTGTGTGTGTTTGTGTTTGTATATATATATATATATATATATATATATATATATATATATATATATATATATATATATATATATATATATATATATGATGAAAGTAATAAAAATGCTATTGACCACACGGCACAGTTCTGTGAGACTGAAGAGGGCCTGGGAAAGGTACTGGCGGGAAAGTTTTCCTACATTGACTTTGAATCCATCCTGACTCGTGCCTTAGGAAGACTCACCAGAGAGATTGGCAGTCCACCTGCCTTCCACCTGAGTTTGTCCCGCTTTGATTACTCTGGAGGCAATGCATGGGGCTTCAGGTAAGCGCACAATTTCTCAAAGTACACAGAATATATATATATATATATATATATATATATATATATATATATATATATATATATATATATATATATATATATATATATATATATAATACAGAATGTTGGCAATGAGACCCATCCATTTCTCATGGGGCCACTCAAACTAGGCGGCCTTTTACTCGAATAGATACATACATATATACATACATACATACATACATAGATATAGATATATATATAGTATAGGATGTTGGCAACGAGACCCACCTATCTCATGAGGCCATTCATACTATGCAGCCTCTTACTCGAATCTTCTATCTTCAAACTTCAGTATTAATTTGAAACTCCTCACTATCTCACTTTCTACAGTATCTTATATATATATATATATATATATATATATATATATATATATATATATATATATATATATATATATATATATATATATATATATATATGCAATGAGAATAAAGAGCAGAAATAGGAAGAAGGAAGAAGAAAAGAGTGAAAGAACAAATGAATGGGGGAGGGGAGAAAGAGCACTGGACAGGCATCATGGCATTGTTTGTAGTAACTCTGAGTTGAGTTAGAATTTATCTTTCACCAATTAATTTCCTCCTCTTCCCTTCTTTTCCAAGAGTTGTATTTGGCAGAGAATATAGTTAAAGAGTTGCTCTCCTTCATATAATAGTCAATTTTCACCAGCCCTCGAAATAAAACCCTGACATTTACTTTTTTTTCAGCAACTTACAAATACAAGATGTTAAGGAAATTGAGCAATAATTGGTCGCTAATTGATTATATTTTCCGGGCTTTGGTATGGGAATAATTACATCCCCAAGAAAAGGAAAAATCACCGTTATTCCAAATAAAGTTAAAAAGCATGAATAAGCTCTATCCAAAATGTGCTGTAAAAACGCACATGGGATGTTATCAAGCCCTGTTGACGAATCATTGCATTGTGATACAGCTATCTCTAACTCCGAAATAGAAAAGGGGACATTATAAGATTCATCCCATTTGGAAGTAAAGTTAACTCCACGTGATTCTAAATGGCGACACTGATGTGCCACAGGTGAATTAGGATCCTTCCTGGAAATGTTAGCAATGTGATTGACAAAATACATCATGGGGTCACTTTTGGGGGGACCTGAGGAAGTATTTTGCTGATTTTCCTTGGAATGACTACTGCTTCTTTGTCAGAGACCCGTCTTTGTGTGCTGAGCACATAACAGAGGTGATAGTGTCTGGCATGGAGGCATACATTCCTCATTCTTTTTCTCGACCTAAACTTTCCAAACCTTAGTTTAACACAGCTTGTTCTCGTGCTATACATGATAGAGAGATGGCCCACAAAAGGTATTTAAGCCTTCCATCACCAGAATCTCATGCACTTTATATTTCTGCCCGGAACCATGCCAAGTCTGTTCTCCAACTAGCCAAAAACTCCTTCATTAACAGAAAGTGTCAAAACCTTTCAAGATCTAACTCCCCTCGTGACTTATGGTATCTAGCCAAAAATATCTCCAATAACTTTGCTTCTTCTTTCCCTCCTTTATTTCAACCAGATGGCACTATTGCTATCACATCTATTTCTAAAGCTGAACTCTTCGCTCAAACCTTTGCTAAAAACTCTACCTTGGACGATTCTGGGCTTGTTCCTCCCTCTCCTCCACCCTTTGATTACTTCATGCTACCTATTAAAATTTTTCGCAATGATGTTTTCCATGGCCTTGCTGGCCTAAGCCCTCAGAAGGCTTACAGACCTCTCTATTGTCCTCCGAAACTGTGCCTCTCTGGTAAACTCTGGAACTCACTGCCTGCTTCTGTATTTCCACCTTCCTATGACTTGACTTCCTTCAAAAGAGAGGTTTCAAGACACTTATCCTTCAATTCTTGACTACCGCTTTGGACCCTTTTATGGGACTGGCATTTCAGTGGGCATTTTTTTTATTGGATTTTTGTTGCCCTTGGCCAGTGTCCCTCCTACATAAAAAAAAAAAAAAAAGCCACCATCTTACCAGCATGAGACAATACAGAAGGGGAAGAAGGCATAAACTTCCCAGAAATCTTGCGAACTTTGTTCCATACTTATGTAAGTCAGGTCTGAGTTGTAATCAAGGAGACATAATCTCTCCAAGACGTCTGCTGTGTATTTTTTATGACCCATTGAGTCTGAGGCAGTAGACACCTGCCGAAACGATAATTACTCCCAGTGAGGTCTATAGCACTGTTCAGGGGGTGCTGTGAACTTATCATTAAACCCAGCTGTGACCTCACTGAACGTTTCCCTTTGTGTCTCACAACACAAGGGGCAGTCACAGCCTGCCCTCTAAAGACAACTCTCTTCCTCCACACAAAACTACAAGCACCTAATAACACACACACCCTTCACTCAAAAATTTTAAAATCATCATGGCGACTCCTACACCAGCCTCGGAGTCCCCATCTGGGGAGGGGACCATAAATGTCTCCAGATCGGACTGCCTTTCTGTCGACGACCCTAAGTGTCTTGACACCCCCCTCAACTTTTTCTTCATTAACTTCTGCAACATTCGCGGTCTAAGATCTAATTTTCAATCTGTAGAACACCACCTCCCCTCTTCTAAGCCTCATCTTCTTTCCCTCACTGAAACTCAGGTGTCTGAGGCAACTGACAGTAGCCCCTTTTCTGTTCCCTCCTACTTTCTCTATCCTCATTTTCAATCCAAAGCTGGATGCTGCGTTTATGTGCGCAATGACTTAACCTGCTCGGCGTGCCCACGCCGAGTTTTCCACCATCTGGCTATGACTACAGAGTCACTTTCATACTAAATTTATCTGTGCTGTATACCTCTCACCTAACTCCTCTGACTATAAGAAATTCTTTGACTACTTAACTTCCAAAGTGGAGCACATTCTGACCCTCTTCCCTTTTACAGAGATCTCCATTCTTGGAGACTTCAATGTTCACCACCAGTTTTGGCTTTCCTCTCCCTTCACTGACCATCCTGGTGAACTAGCCTACAACTTTGCTATCCTCCATGACCTAGAGCAATTGGTGCAACATCCTACTCGTATTCCTGACCGTCTTGGAGATACGCCCAACATTCTTGACCTTTTCCTGACCTCTAATCTTTCTGCTTATGCTGTCACCCTTTCTTCTCCGTTGGGCTCCTCCAATCACGATCTCATATCTTTATCTTGTCCTATCACTCCAATCCCTCCTCAGGATCCCCCTAATCAAAGGTGCCTCTGGCGTTTTGCCTCTGCTAGTTGGGGGCACCTGAGGAGGTATTTTGCTGATTTCCCTTGGAATGACTACTGCTTCCGTGTCAGAGACCTGTCTTTGTGTGCTGAGCGCATAACAGAGGTGACAGTGTCTGGCATGGAGGCATACATTCCTCACTCTTTTTCTCGTCCTAAACCTTCTAAACCTTGGTTTAACACAGCTTATTCTCGTGCTACACATGATAGAGAGGTGGCCCACAAAACGTACTTAAGCCTTCCATCACCAGAATCTCATGCACTTTATATTTCTGGCCAGAACCATGCCAAGTCTGTTCTCCAACTAGCCAAAAACTCCTTCATTAACAGAAAATGTCAAAACCTTTCAAGATCTAACTCCCCTCGTGATTTCTGGCATCTAGCCAAAAATATCTCCAGTTACTTTGCTTCTTCTTCTTTCCCTCCCCTATTTCAACCAGATGGCACCACTGCTATCACATCTAGTTCTAAAGCTGAACTCTTCGCTCAAACCTTTGCTAAAAACTCTACCTTGGACGATTCTGGGCTTGTTCCTCCCTCTCCTCCATCCTCTGACTACTTCATGCCACCTATTAAAATTCTTCGCAATGATGTTTTCCATGCCCTCGCTGGCCTAAACACTCGGAAGGCTTATGGACCTGAAGGGGTCCCTCCTATTGTTCTCCGAAACTACTCGTATGCCTCCGTGCTTGCACCTTGCCTAGTCAAACTCTTTCAGCTCTGTCTGTCAACATCTACCTTTCCTTCTTGCTGGAAGTTTGCCTACATTCAACCTGTTCCTAAAAAGGGTGACCGTTCTAATCCCTCAAACTACCGTCCTATTGCTTTAATTTCCTGCCTATCTAAAGTTTTTGAATCTATCCTCAACAGGAAGATTCTTAAACATCTATCACTTCACAACCTTCTATCTGATCGCCAGTATGGGTTCCTTCAAGGCCGCTCTACTAGTGATCTTCTGGCTTTCCTTACTGAGTCTTGGTCATCCTCTTTTAGAGATTTTGGTGAAACTTTTGCTGTTGCCTTGGACATATCAAAAGCTTTTGATAGAGTCTGGCACAAAGCTTTGATTTCCAAACTACCCTCTTACGGTTTCTATCCTTCTCTCTGTAACTTCATCTCAAGTTTCCTTTCTGACCGTTCTATTGCTGCTGTGGTAGACGGTCACTGTTCTTCTCCTAAATCTATTAACAGTGGTGTTCCTCAGGGTTCTGTCCTGTCACCCACTCTCTTCTTATTATTCATTAATGATCTTCTAAACCAAACTTGTTGTCCTATCCACTCCTACACTGATGATACCAACCTGCACTTTTCCACGTCTTTTCATAGACGTCCAACCCTTCAGGAGGTAAACATATCACGCAGGGAAGCTACAGAACGCCTGACTTCTGATCTTTCTAAAATTTCTGATTGGGACAAAGCAAACTTGGTATTGTTCAATGCCTCAAAAACTCAATTCCTCCATCTATCAACTCAACACAACCTTCCAGACAACTATCCCCTCTTCTTCAATGACACTCAACTGTCCCCCTCTTCTACACTGAACATCCTCGGTCTGTCCTTTACTTATAATCTGAACTGGAAACTTCACATCTCATCTCTAGTTAAAACAGCTTCTATGAAGTTAGGTGTTCTGAGACGTCTCCGCCAGTTTTTCTCACCCCCCCAGCTGCTAACTCTGTACAAGGGCCTTATCCGTCCATGTATGGAGTATGCTTCACATGTCTGGGGGGGTTCCACTCATACTGCTCTTCTAGACAGGATGGAATCAAAAGCTTTTCGTCACATCAACTCCTCTCCTCTAACTGTCTTCAGCCTCTCTCTCACCGCCGCAATGTTGCATATCTAGCTGTCTTCTACCGCTATTTTCATGCTAACTGCTCTTCTGATCTTGCTAACTGCATGCCTACCCTCCTTCCACGGCCTCGCTGCACAAGACTTTCTTCTTTCTCTTATCCCTATTCTGTCCACCTCTCTAACGCAAGAGTTATCCAGTATTCTCAATCATTCATCCCTTTCTCTGATAAACTCTGGAACTCCCTGCCTGCTTCTGTATTTCCACCTTCCTATGACATGAATTCCTTCAAGAGGGAGGTTTCAAGACACTTATTGATCAGTTTTTGACCACTGCTTTGACCCTTTTATGGTACTGGCATTTCAGTGGGCATTTTTTTAATTAGATTTTTGTTGCCCTTGGCTAGTGTCCTTCCTACATAAAAAAATAAATAAATAAAAAATAAAAAAAAGCATGCCAGAAGGTGTCCATGCACTGTGGGTCACCACGATGTCGGTGAAGATGGGAGAAAGCAGTATGCTTATCCTGTACAACAGCACAGCAATCAGTGTTCCATCAAGGTATCAGGCGTTTAGGAAAACGGCCAGACGTCCTAGGGATGGATTGAAGAGCAGCAGAATGTAAAATATATCACTGGTAAAATATGTCACAGCCTCATTAGAGCTGTCAAAGTCAGCCAATGATCAATAAGATGAAGTGAGTTCCATAAAAAAAACTATCAAAACGCCACCAGGGAATGTGAGACCTTGGTTCAGATTATGCCGGCTCCAATATTACAGGAAAGTGATCGCTACCATACAAATCTGGTAAAACCTGCCAATTAAAGTCTAAAACAGCATTAGGAGAACTGAGAAATCTCAGTAGCTGTAAAAGTACCAATTTAATTACAATGTGTTGTATCCTCAGAATTTAAAATCCCTAACTCCTCATCCTCTATAAGAGAACCAAGGAAAACTGCCCTGGGATTGATTGTGTTGTCACCCCGCAGTGGGTGGTGACAATTAAAATCTAGAAAGAGAAAAGAAGAGGGTAGGTCTTACACAAAGTAGGCACGAGATCGTCCCTCTCTACAGGAACACTGGGTGGAAGATAAACACTCCATATTGTATAACACTGGTTTAAAATATCTTGACTGCAACAGCCTGTAGTGGAGATTGCAGTTAAAGCTCAATGTGAGGTATGTCTTTACAGACTAAAATTGCTGTGTCACCATGATAGCCTTTCCCTATGTTAAAATCAGAAGAAAAACCATAGTATCCAGAAGGAGCAGGAGGAACCAAGTCTTCCACCATTGTCTCTTGGAGATAGATATACACCATAGAAAAATGAGAGAGAAGATTCAGCTCCTCCTGGGATGCACGCAAACCACGACAACTCCATTGAAGGAGTTTGAATATTACTACTTTGAGGGGGTTTTCAGGGAGGCCCCTGAGAGAAGCTTCCTTTTGCTAATCTAGGTACCTTACTTGAGCGACAAGATTTATCAAATCCTACAGTACTTGTAGGCGCAGAAACCTGAGATTGTGTATAACTGGTGTCAGGATAGCAACCTGCACACGAATCTCTGAAATTCCTGAAAAAAAACAGAGGACAAGGATTCCTCAACAAAGATGGATTGGGGTGGCTCCTGCAGGAGGACGTATTGGGAAAACCCTCTACATCCATATAATATGTGGTTGAATCACTGTGATTAATGACATCCAGCTCAGAGTCATCCGATGCTCCCAAAGGGATCTTTCTAAGGAGAATGCCTGTTGAGTCCAGGGACCCAGCAGATCTCTGGGAAGAGGAGTCTTGGGAGATCTGGTTGTACTTGGCAGTGAAAGCTTAAAAACCTAGGGAGGTGTTTGTGGTTGAGAATCCGTGGGGCATGGACTTCTGCAATATAAACTCCTGTATGAAGAGTCTGTGATATAGTTGAAGATCAGTGCTGGGCACTTCTGCAAACCTCAAACTCTGCAATTATAGAAAGACATTTTTGTTTGCAGGTTTGCGTTTGCAGGAAAATCCCCGCAAATTTACGAATGTTTACATAACACCGATTAGAGATAATCACTGTCATATTTGAAATGGATATGGAGAACTATTCCAAAAGGGTTGAAAACCGAGTGGATAGCACGGTATGACATGGATGCATGGACATTAATAATCATAGGACTGTCAAGAGAAGACTCAGCAACTGACCTAAGGGGTCTTCCACCATGAGAAGCAACAGCAGGGAGAGTACGAGCTCCAGCCTGCACATCACCATCACAACCAGAGGGTGACATCTCAAGGGTCTGGTAGGCTGCCCCTTGAGGACCACATGATTTTTTATATTTACCCATAAGAATATAACAAAAATTAAATGGCTCCTGGGGCCAAGGGAAACTGCTTACAGGGACTACAAGAGGAGCGAGTGCTGGCCGCCATAAACCGCCATACCGCCATAAACCGCCATAAACCATGAAGACTACTCGTTTTAAAAAAAATGGCCTCTCATGATATGAAAGTCTGTCCACAACAGAGATAAGACTTCCCTCCACAACACATCCCATCCCAGACACCCAACCATCCAACACAGGATGATCTCAAAAGGTGGCCCCTCTGGTGAACAACACCAGTGACCCTTATTGGCAGCCTAACTTCGTGAACTATTTAGTCTGGTCCCTCACTGGCGATACTGCTGGCATGGATAGCCTTCTCCCCTAAGTATGGCAGACCAGTGGTCGAAGCCCCACTCTCACTTGATTCAAAATTGTGCTGAAAACTTTAAAATAGTCTCAGAACAGCAAATAATGTCATATGATTAAATAATGATTGCATCTTTAATCTTCAAATTTAGCGGTATGAAATACTACAGATGCCTTGCATGGAAACAAGACCAGAGTCGCTTTTTTTTAAAGTAGTCTTGACATTTCAAGCAAATTCTGATCAATTAAGGTCTGCGAGGGATTCTGAGCCATTTGAAATGTCCTGATATTCGTGATCATCTAATTACAATTATGGAAAAAAAATGAAAAGGGAACTATAGAAAAAAATTGATAAAAGATTGGGCTGTGTCACCCAAATTAAGAGAATTAACAGAATTACAGAAGGCTAAGCACATGACTATGGAGCAATTCTAAAAGTTCATTTTATTGATGTTTTTGGTGAAGAATCATTTATCTGCTTTAACAAACCATCCAGAGCCCAAAGAGAAGAAAACTCATACATATGAAGAATAGGCTGGTAGTGTTGTGATGATAGATAGAACTTATTGTAGCATAGTGGCTCAGCCTGTCTCACATTGGGAATATAACTACTTATATACTACATACATAAAAGAATGGAGACATCATTCCCTAACCAGCTACATCCTCACCCTCTGCCGCTAAATTATTCAGACTACTTATCCATCAGATAATCATGATCTGTTTATTGCACAGCCACGCATTAGGATATTCAAAATTTTCTGACCCACCCTTAGCCAAGACCCAGCTAAAAAAGGTGAAGTCTCATGAACTCCCTTCCTTTAACAGACTGTCTTCAGCCTCTCATTCACTCCCACAGTGTTGCATCTCTTGTTATCTTCTACTGTTATTTCCATGAACTGGTTAATTGCATGTCTCCCGCTACCCCTCCCATGGCCTTGCTGCACAATCCTTTCTCATCCCTATTCTGTCCATCGTACTATTGCTATAGTAAAGCATATTCAGTCTTTCATTTTTTTTACAAGTAAACTGCACAATTGAACCAGTTTGTTTGTTTTGTTTTGTTTTGTTTTGTTTATCTCTCCTTTTTACCTAAACTGTTTCAAGACAAGTATCAAGATATCTCTAGAATTAGAGACCAAATTATTTATTTTATTCATGCATATATATATATATATATATATATATATATATATATATATATATATATATATATATATATATATATATATATATATATATATATATATATATATATATATATATATATATATATATATATATATATATATATATATATATATATATATATATTTTTATTTTTTTTTTATTTTTTTTTTTTTTTTTTTTTTACCTTCTCTGACCTTTTAGGGACCACAAGCTTAGCGAGCTTTTCCCTCCCATTTTTCCTCGCTGCCTGCTTTCCCTGATACATAAAGCATGAAAACAATTACTATTCTACAGAAAATCAAAATGGCATCATCTCAAGACTATTATTATTATGATTAAACTTCACTATCATTGTTATTGTTGATGATATATATATATATATATTTTTTTTTTTTCATAACTGACGTATGACTCAGTGTCAGCTTTATTGGTCAACCAAATTTTTGAGGTTTAGAGTTATAGTTACTTACCTGTACTAACTGAATTATGTTAATTTGGTAGATTGTTTTCTTCTTCTTCTCTCTACCAATATTTAATTTCCATCATGTTTTCATGTCTCTGATGTTAGAGATATTTTTACGTAAGTGCCTAAAATTATGAGAAGACGATCTCATATAAGATTTTGATATCACTTATCAAAGGAGTTTTTGGGAAGCTGTAAAACATGTCACGATCCCAGTTATATTTTCAAGAAAGTGGACGGTACACTGATCCCAGAAAGTTTTAAAGATCTGGATTTTTAAACGCCTCAGATACCTGCCTGACCTATCCAAAATCACCAGCTATTAAACCCTCTCACAAAACTATTACCTTGGCACAGCACGCTGGAAATCACCTCAATACCAGATCAATGTTGCGGTAGAAAACACAATTATTCTACATAATAACAGAATATATTATTGATAATATTAACTTACAAATAAATTGAGGTAGTACACATTAAAGGAAATTAGGGAACAAATTTCTAATCTAGACTAACACAGGATAATTCCCACACTCAATTACTAAACATTTCCCTTTTACTCAGACTTATATCGCCTTCCTTATTTTTTTTTTTTTTTTTATGTAGGAAGGACACTGGCCAAGGGCAACAAAAATCTAATAAAAAAAATGCCCACTGAAATGCCAGTCCCATAAAAGGGTCAAAGCAGTGGTCAAAAATTGGTGGATAAGTGTCTTGAAACCTCCCTCTTGAAGGAATTCAAGTCATAGGAAGATGGAAATACAGAAGCAGGCAGGGAGTTCCAGAGTTTACCTGAGAAAGGAATGAATGATTGAGAATACTGGTTAACTCTTGCATTAGAGAGGTGGACAGGATAGGGGTGAGAGAAAGAAGAAAGTCTTGTGCAGCGAGGCCGCGGAAGGAGGGGAGGCGTGCAGTTAGCAAGATCAGAAGAGCAATTAGCATGATAATAGCGGTACAAGACAGCTAGATATGCAACATTGCGGCGGTGAGAGAGTGGCTGAAGACAGTCAGTTAGAGGAGAGGAGTTGATGAGACGAAAAGCTTTTGATTCCACCCTGTCTAGAAGAGCAGTATGAGTGGAACCCCCCCAGACATGTGAAGCATACTCCATACATGGACGGGTAAGGCCCTTGTACAGAGTTAGCAGCTGGGGGGGTGAGAAAAACTGGCGGAGACGTCTCAGAACACCTAACTTCATAGAAGCTGTTTTAGCTAGAGATGAGATGTGAAGTTTCCAGTTCAGATTATAAGTAAAGGACAGACCGAGAATGTTCAGTGTAGAAGAGGGGGGACAGTTGAGTGTCATTGAAGAAGAGGGGATAGTTGTCTGGAAGGTTGTGTCGAGTTAATAGATGGAGGAATTGAGTTTTTGAGGCATTGAACAATACCAAGCTTTTTTTTTTTCTTTATGTAAGAAGGACACAGGCCAAGGGCAACAAAAATCAATTAAAAAAAATGCCCACTGAAATGCCAGTCCCGTAAAAGGATCAAGGCAATGGTCAAAAATAGGTGGATAAGTGTCTTGAAACCTCCCTCTTGAAGGAATTCAAGTCATAGGAAGGTAGAAATACAGAAGCAGGCAGGGAGTTTCAGAGTTTACCAGAGAAAGGGATGAATGATTGAGAATACTGGTTAACTCTTGCGTTAGAGAGGTGGACAGAATAGGGGTGAGAGAAAGAAGAAAGTCTTGTGCAGCGAGGCCGCGGAAGGAGGGTAGGCATGCAGTTAGCAAGATCAGAAGAACAGTTAGCATGAAAATAGCGGTAGAAGACAGCTAGATATGCAACATTGCGGCGGTGAGAGAGAGGCTGAAGACAGTCAGTTAGAGGAGAGGAGTTGATGAGACGAAAAGCTTTTGATTCCACCCTGTCTAGAAGAGCAGTATGAGTGGAACCCCCCCAGACATGTGAAGCATACTCCATACATGGACGGATAAGGCCCTTGTACAGAGTTAGCAGCTGGGGGGGTGAGAAAAACTGGCGGAGACGTCTCAGAACACCTAACTTCATAGAAGCTGTTTTAGCTAGAGATGAGATGTGAAGTTTCCAGTTCAGATTATAAATAAAGGACAGACCGAGGATGTTCAGTGTAGAAGAGGGGGACAGTTGAGTGTCATTGAAGAAGAGGGGATAGTTGTCTGGAAGGTTGTGTCGAGTTGATAGATGGAGGAATTGAGTTTTTGAGGCATTGAACAATACCAAGTTTGCTCTGCCCCAATCAGAAATTTTAGAAAGATCAGAAGTCAGGCGTTCTGTGGCTTCCCTGTGTGCTATGTTTACCTCCTGAAGGGTTGGACGTCTATGAAAAGACGTGGAAAAGTGCAGGGTGGTATCATCAGCGTAGGAGTGGATAGGACAAGAAATTTGGTTTAGAAGATCATTAATGAATAATAAGAAGAGAGTTGGTGACAGGACAGAACCCTGAGGAACACCACTGTTAATAGATTTAGGAGAAGAACAGTGACCGTCTACCACAGCAGCAATAGAACGGTCAGAAAGGAAACTTGAGATGAAGTTACAGAGAGAAGGATAGAAACCGTAGGAGGGTAGTTTGGAAATCAAAGCTTTGTGCCAGACTCTATCAAAAGCTTTTGATATGTCCAAGGCAACAGCAAAAGTTTCACCAAAATCTCTAAAAGAGGATGACCAAGACTCAGTAAGGAAAGCCAGAAGTTCACCAGTAGAGCGGCCTTGACGGAACCCATACTGGCGATCAGATAGAAGGTTGTGAAGTGATAGATGTTTAAGAATCTTCCTGTTGAGGATAGACTCAAAAACTTTAGATAGGCAGGAAATTAAAGCAATAGGACGGTAGTTTGAGGGATTAGAACGGTCACCCTTTTTAGGAACAGGTTGAATGTAGGCAAACTTCCAGCAAGAAGGAAAGGTAGATGTTGACAGACAGAGCTGAAAAGAGTTTGACTAGGCAAGGTGCAAGCACGGAGGCACAGTTTCGGAGAACAATAGGAGGGACCCCATCAGGTCCATAAGCCTTCCGAGGGTTTAGGCCAGCGAGGGCATGGAAAACATCATTGCGAAGAATTTTAATACATGGCATGAAGTAGTCAGAGGATGGAGGAGAGGGAGGAACAAGCCCAGAATCGTCCAAGGTAGAGTTTTTAGCAGAGGTTTGAGCAAAGAGTTCAGCTTTAGAAATAGATGTGATAGCAGTGGTGCCATCTGGTTGAAGTAGAGGAGGGAAAGAAGAACAAGCAAAGTTATTGGAGATATTTTTGGCTAGATGCCAGAAATCACGAGGGGAGTTAGATCTTGAAAGGTTTTGACATTTTCTGTTAATGAAGGAGTTTTGGCTAGTTGGAGAACAGACTTGGCATGGTTCCGGGCAGAAATATAAAGTGCATGAGATTCTGGTGATGGAAGGCTTAAGTACGTTTTGTGGGCCACCTCTCTATCATGTATAGCATGAGGACAAGCTGTGTTAAACCAAGGTTTAGAAGGTTTAGGACGAGAAAAAGAGTGAGGTATGTACGCCTCCATGCCAGACACTATCACCTCTGTTATGCGCTCAGCACACAAAGACGGGTCTCTGACACGGAAGCAGTAGTCATTCCAAGGAAAATCAGCAAAATAGCTCCTCAGGTCCCCCCAACTGGCAGAGGCAAAACGCCAGAGGCACCTTCGCTTAGGGGGATCCTGAGGAGGGATTGGAGTGATAGGACAAGATAAAGATATGAGATTGTGATCGGAGGAGCCCAACGGAGAAGAAAGGGTGACAGCATAAGCAGAAGGATTAGAGGTCAGGAAAAGGTCAAGAATGTTGGGCGTATCTCCAAGACGGTCAGGAATGCGAGTAGGGTGTTGCACCAATTGCTCTAGGTCATGGAGGATAGAAAAGTTGTAGGATAGTTCACCAGGATGGTCAGTGAAGGGAGAGGAAAGCCAAAGCTGGTGGTGAACATTGAAATCTCCAAGAATGGAGATCTCTGCAAAAGGGAAGAGGGTCAGAATGTGCTCCACTTTGGAAGTTAAGTAGTCAAAGAATTTCTTATAGTCAGAGGAGTTAGGAGAGAGGTATACAGCACAGATAAATTTAGTATGAGAGTGACTCTGTAGTCGTAGCCAGATGGTGGAAAACTCGGAAGATTCAAGAGCGTGGGCACGAGAGCAGGTTAAGTCATTGCGCACATAAACGCAGCATCCAGCTTTGGATCGAAAATGAGGATAGAGAAAGTAGGAGGAAACAGGAAAGGGGCTACTGTCAGTTGCCTGAGACACCTGAGTTTCAGTGAGGAAAAGAAGATGAGGTTTAGAAGAGGAGAGGTGGTGTTCCACAGATTGAAAATTAGATCTTAGACCGCGAATGTTGCAGAAGTTAATGAAGAAAAAGTTGAGGGGGGTGTCAAGACACTTAGGGTCGTCGACAGAAAGGCAGTCCGACCTGGGGACATTTATGGTCTGGTGTAGGAGTCGCCATGATGATTTTAAAATTTTTGAGTGAAGGGTGTGTGTGTTATTAGGTGCTTGTAGTTTTGTGTGGAGGAAGAGAGTTGTCTTTAGAGGGCAGGCTGTGACTGCCCCCTTGTGTTGTGAGACACAAAGGGAAACGTTCAGTGAGGTCACAGCTGGGTTTAATGATAAGTTCACAGCACCCCCTGAACAGTGCTTTAGACCTCACTGGGAGTAATTATCGTTTCGCCAGGTGTCTACTGCCTCCTCCTCTGAAAGTTTGCTTTGCCCCAATCAGAAATTTTAGAAAGATCAGAAGTGAGGCGTTCTGTGGCTTCCCTGTGTGATATGTTTACCTCCTGAAGGGTTGGACGTCTATGAAAAGACGTGGAAAAGTGCAGGGTGGTATCATCAGCGTAGGAGTGGATAGGACAAGAAGTTTGGTTTAGAAGATCATTAATGTATAATAAGAAGAGAGTGGGTGACAGGACAGAACCCTGAGGAACACCACTGTTAGTATATAATAGATTTAGGAGAAGAACAGTGACCGTCAACCACAGCAGCAATAGAACGGTCAGAAAGGAAACTTGAGATGAAGTTACAGAGAGAAGGATAGAAACCGTAGGAGGGTAGTTTGGAAATCAAAGCTTTGTGCCAGACTCTATCAAAAGTTTTTGATATGTCCAAGGCAACAGCAAAAGTTTCACCAAAATTTCTAAAAGAGGATGACCAAGACTCAGTAAGGAAAGCTTATTGCTCAAAGGTTATACATACAAATATACTCGTATAACACTGCCGTCACTCCTTCACTCCTTCACTCCTTCACAGGCTGCTGGAATATTTTTTTTCTGGCAGCAGGAATTTCCCTAGACGCTGTCACCGCATCACCAAATAGCAATTCCCGTATTTCACCTCCTCAGACCTCACAAAACATCACTACCATTACCATACTTCACCTATAACAACACAACACCACCCCTAAAGCCACTGATAACGCCACAACACCACTGTAACCACCACCACAAAATGGCAGCCTCTCAGCCCGGACGCTGACACTCAGCGTTACATCACTGACACAACTCGCCAACCAAATTTCAGCAGACAAGAGCTCTTGGTACCACAAAAGACTCACCAACCTGATCCTGAATATCAGGGTTATACCACCACATCGCCAAAACCTCCACACACTCACTCAGTCACCACAACACCACCTAAATTTATCCTGAGAGAACGCCACACTTCCGTTCCCCTCAGGGCCTCCTGCAATCTGAAATTCTGCTCAGATACGTAACACAGCCAGGTATCACCCCTCACTTCCACACATCTTACCCCAAATACACCTTTTCCTTTACATATACATACATATAATTATGAAGAGAATAATACTACATGATATATAATGAGTAAATAAGCCTTATACTAAGTTATAACTATGAATACGGATACGTTTAGAAGGAAAACGGAACACGGAGGACACTAAGAAAACGTGCTCCTTTTCAGGGTAAACTCGACCAATAACATAATATATTTGATATAATTTCAAGTAGAATATAATGGACATGAGTTTCAGAATATGTAAGGCAAAGATGGCATCTGTGAGTCACTTCTCTATTTTGGAGAGTAAGAGAGCAAGCTGTGTTAAAACAAATTCACGTGCTTCAAAATTTGAGAAAGCGTGGGGAACGTATGCTTCCATAATGTTATGCACTCATTCTACACAGAAAGAGAAAGATAATCCTGAACACAAAGCAAAGCATTCCTAAGCGACCATCCCCCTCCCTTTTTTTTTTTTTTTTTTCCAATTTACAGACAATTCACTTTTGAAGGGGGAGGGAGAGGTAGTTGCTGCCACCAGCCCAGGAGTCAACTTGGTCAACTCCAGGACAAAAGAAAGATGTGAGATAGAATTATAGGTAAAATGATACGCTAACAATATTGCCAACTAATGACTTTAATGAATTACTAATTTTCGAACACTATTTGATAAGCGTGACAAGATTATGAACAAAGATTCTTCTGAGGGTTAGTTTACATAGGAAAGAATGAGGGAGTTCATATCTTTGATAATTCCAAAACATAGCGTCCAGCCACTGATCACACAAAACATTACTTCTTAACTGGAGCATTAATGCAGAGTTCTTTCCACCTCACTTTGTTACACAGACAAACATCTGCCCATCAGCAAGAAAAAAAAAAAAGATCACTTCATCGGACAATGAATAAGAATTAACTAAAGAAACACTGCTCTGTTGTTATGAAACTAAGAAATCACTCGAGTTTCACAGCCATGTAATAGACAATACGTTATGTGGTCCTTAAGAGCACATCAGATTAAAGCAAATTATATCAACTACTCTATGCACTTGAGAAATCAAAGAGACAGGAAAGATAAGAAAAGTGGGCACGTGAACATGTGTGTTTTAGGGGTGATGTGATGTCTCTGTTGCGGGGCAAAGCGGGAAGGAAGTGTTACAATGATATTAAAGGTTAAGCTTATCACTCACAATGGTATTCACTTCACAAAGTTCTAAGTTATTAGAGAATTGTTGGGAAACACACAAATTTGTTGCGAGGAGAAGCGGAACACATACACTAGCCTGTTGCGGAGAGAAACGTGAAGGAAGTATGAGAAATTGGGGGAGAGAACCTTGGGGATTAGGCCTTCGGGGGGGGGGGGCGAGGGTAGCAACGTTCGTTCTAGTGTATAATCTTGACCTGGGACTTCTGGGGATTCAATGACTTTACTGGTTATATTAGATAAATTAGAAAAAAGAGGGGGGGAAGAGATGTGATAAACATTTAAAGAAAAAAACCCGAATATGCTTAAAATTTATACAGGAAATTTACACATATCAGTAAACTCATGCTACATCTCGAACGCAGGGAGGGAGAGGGGGAGATTGAGGCTTGTAATATTAGCGAGGCTAGATTTTTGGCACCTCAGGCTGGTTATGTCACGCTTTATATGGTTAGTACCGAATGTATGAGTTTTAAAAGGGTTGTAGTAAATTAATGAAGTAAGCGTATTGCTTAAGGGATAAGGGTTATTATACAACAGTAGTTCTTGGAGATCGCGAAATATTCTAGCAAGTTAAATATGAGCGTGAGAAAGAAGGGGACGGAAGTAAGGAAGGATGTAAGGAAGGAAAAAAAGATGACATATACACTTACAAACTACTTAAATGACTATTACATCCTACTATTCCTACGTAAATAAGGGCATCCATTTTCTCAGCATTACATTCCCAAGAAAATCACGTCCCACTTGCCAGAGGTAGTACTAAAGACATCCCCATTTCATTGGGTGGAAAGATGGCACAGAATAGGACAAGATATAAAAATAAAATTCTGATTAGAGAAGGCCAACGGAGAGAACAATCTGACAGGAGCAGAAGAGTTCAAGGATAAGAAAAGTCATTAACGTTGGACATATGTCCAAAGTGATTAGATCAGAAATGGACTAGCGGACAGCCTGCACTTGGCTTTCGTAACAAAGGCACTAGAGAAAGGACATAGAGACAGTCAACAGCAGAATAATACAGCCTTCCAGATAACTAACCCGACTTTTCCAATGACACTCAACTGTCTTCTCACTTCTACATTGAACATTCTTGGTCTGTCATTAAACTGGAAACTTAACCTCTCCTCTCCCGCTAAAACAGCTTCTATAAAGTTAGTTGTTCTGAACTACCTTTATCAGTTTTCTCACCCCACGTCCCAAGCTGTTAACAGTACAGAGGCCATATAGGCCTATGCGTGGAATATGTTTAACATAATGTGGATTCCACTTTCTTGAACAGAATGAAATCAAAAGCATTTCGCCTCATCAGTTCTTTCCTGTAACTTATTGTCTTCAGCCTTCTCTCTTTACTGCAAAGTACCCTTGGTATCCTTTATCGCTAACACCTTAACTGTTCTTCTGAATTTGCTAACTGCATGTTTTCTTTTTTTTTTTTTTCGCACCTACTGCAGCCTTGCTGCGCAAGACTTTCTACTGTTTCATCCTTATCCCGTCTCCCGCCCTAATCCAAGAGTTAACCAGTATTCTCAACCATTCATCCTATTTACAAATAAAATCTCTGCCTGTTTTTTTTTTTTTTCTTTTCCTCCCACTTATTACTTATTCTTTCAAGAAGGAAGTTTCAAGACACTTGTTTATGTTATCTTGGACTTGCTTTTTTTTTTGGACTGTCCTCTAGAGGGACTGCATCTTCACTGGGCCTTTTTTTATTTTTCCCCCCTTTTATTTATTTATTTTTTTTCATGACCAGAGCTCTCACATTAAAAAAAAATAAAATAATTGCAGCACCCCTATACCACATACACAATCTTAGTGGTGAGTACCCGTTTTATGTTGATAATCTAAAGGATTTCTTTACCTCAAAACTCAATACAAGACTGCTACAACTATTGCTTCCAAGCATGAAGATGGGTTTGGTTAGTCTATGAATCTGTATCCACGATAGTATCTCCCAGTAAACCTCTACTGCCTTCTTCATTTTTTAGACACTTGTTTCCACGATGTCTGGAAGTTAAACACACACACACACACACTAGAACACTAGGAGCTTGAGTTAATCCTAGGAAAAATACAGATACAATTAGCATAGGGTGAATGTTCTCTCGCAGGCCTGGTGCACCATTCCTCAGTTCCATAAGTGACAGGTTCCAGTGGATCATAGAGGCAGGACTAATTAGCCACTGGACCGAGGAAATAATAGCAATCTACACCCTTAAGGAAAACAAGTCCCACTCATATCCTTCGATTTATGATATACAGGTGGGTGCCATTCATCTGTACATTGAATCTAACAAAGTTTAACGCAAATATTTTTTAACAGGATTTTAAGTGTGCATCCTGCTCGTATAAGCTGCATGTTTGTTGTATTACAGTAACCATCACTTTATCGAACATCATTATATTAAATTTCAGCTTCATTGACCTCTTTTAAGTCTATCGAACTTTCTTCTTATATACCTAACTTTTGAACAAAGTTCGATATATAAGAATTGAACAAACTGAACCACTTGCGGCATATACCGAACACAGATTCGGCACATGCGGCAGGTGGTTCAGTCGGCCAGCCGGTGAGTAGGCAGAGGGAAATATAGCGTACATGTACTTTTACTTTTATTATACACATTTTTTTTTTCTTTTTTTTTCAGGAGGATCATGTCCAGCCCTCTACCACACCTAGAATCTCACACTCAATGCGACTGGAGAGGGAAGAGGTAGCGCTAGGGTTGCAACACCTCCAGGGTGCATTTTATCTTCTGTTTTTCGGCCACACCATCGCCACTGCCTTCCTGTTCGGAGAGAACATAAGTCGCATATTCAAGTGAACGAATATACTGTAATATATATATATATATATATATATATATATATATATATATATATATATATATATATATATATATATATATATATATATATATATATATATATATATATATATATATATATATATATCCATTAGTATGAATTAATACTATATTTGTTTAATGAATCATTATGACACGATTTGGGTGCATTTTCCCATTCCATTACGTTTCAGAAACGTCAATTAATCGGTCTGGTATTGTTTTCAAAGTGTAGAATGACATTTCCATTTTTTTTTTATTATTATTATTATTATTATTTTAACGATTTGTCGGTATCCTTTGGTATAGATGTGTGTGTGTGTGTGTGTGTGTTCCAATATTTTCATTTTACAAGATTTGTTTGTGGGTTAATATTGAATTAAATACTAATAACTACAGAATGACATGTTCTTTTTAATAGATTGATGTCTTATAACAGCATGGAGCTCTTCTTATTTATATTTTTACTTATTTATTTTTATTTATTTTTATTTTTTTCACTTCAATTTGCATCATGTTTTCATATCCTTGATGCTGTGTAAATGTTTTCTAATGGGCAACTACCAAAGCTCTGTCACTACGCGGTGTCACTGTTTAGGATGCTGGCCTGGAAAGACTTAATTGTTTTCTATGTTTATGGAAGCTCTTCGTCAAGTATCAGCACAAAAAACTGATATAGTCAATAAATTTCACACCAAAAAAAAAAAAAAAAAACTTATCGTTACGAAACGGGTGTTATCGGCTCGATTCACTCAGCCACCTTAGCCACCTCGTCACTGCACCACAGAGTACCCGTTGATGATGTTTCTGTGGCAGTATGAAATATCCCAAGGATTCTACTTACACATTCCTTGAAATGTCCGGGGGCCCAACTTATCATACAGACATTTATTCGTGAAGCGAGGCTTAGTGAAATCTATCAAAGCGTCTGAGTAGGTTGTAAGTAAACAGGCGATGTTTTTGATATGTTAAACTATGATATTTTGGATCACTCAGCACGATGTATGAAGTTCGATTTTATCCTAATGCTATAAAATTTATGTTAACGCTAATAATAGTGTATCACGAATATTAACATATAACAAGATCATTGACTACTAGAAATATTTCGATACTAAATGGGAAATATTAAAGGAATGTGCCAGACCTTCGCCATCGTTTGGTTATAGCAAGTTATCTTTTTTTTTTTTTTCATTTGTCATTGTTAAAAGGTTATTTATCCATTATTACCATTGTATCGATTTCAAACAAAACTGAAGACACCTTTTCTGTTCATGAGAGTCTAAATTCAACCCAACCTAATCCTAACCTAACTTAACCTAACCTATTAAAAAATAAATAAATAAATAAATAAAAAAAAACGTTATTTATCAATTATTATCATTGTAACGATTCAAAACATGACAGCCTAAACCTAACCCAACTTAATCCTAACTTAACCAAATTCAAATGGTTTATTGACGTAAAAAATACATCAAAGGGGGCAGTCAGCATGCTGAGATGCCCACCCAGCTGACCTTGTAAGGTCTTACAAAATACTTACCTAGTGTGAGAAAAATATTTGAACTTATATAGACATTTGTACCTATCATTGAAAAATAAAGTTATGTATTTACATCTATATATATTGCACAATATATACTCTTGAGGCAAAGAATTTGTGTTTTTTTTAAAGATGCTGGGCACGCCATTGTTAGTTACCATGTGACAGGCTTGCATGGTGACGTCACTGATGTTAGGGTTTCTGAAGTCTCCAGTTTTTGGAAAAAAAACATAGTGTTGCAAGGTATGAGAATTTTCTTGATTACAAAACTTGCAGGGTATTCTATCCTCACCATTTATATACTCCCAACAATATTTATACCCTAACCTTAGCCGCATAATAACATTGTCAACTCTAGTGGATGTTTTACCATAGCGTATATTAGTGTTGTTGTAAATGGTCACATAGTGTCTCATACTTTCACTTACACTATCCATGATTTTGACAATATTTTCATAGTCCCATTGCTTCCTCTCACTCGTCAAGACACCCTTGACTCTTCTGAAATTCATGGTGGCCTCAGAATCAATGGAGCTTTTATTTAATGCCTCCTTTGCAAGCTTGTCAGCAGTTTCATTGAGGCAAATACCAATATGTGATGGTATCCACATAAATTGCACATATGCCCAGGATCTTTTAGCTGAAAGACAATAGCTTTACAATGGGACACCAATACATCATTTACAGTATCAACATTATTAAGAGAAAACAAAGAACTCTGACTATCTACAAATACATAAATATCTGTCTTTTAGGGATGCAACTAATAAACCTTCATATATAGCTTGAAGTTCTATTGATGCAGTGGACAAAAAATCACCAAGTCTCTTAGATATGTGTTCATCAATACATGGTTCACCCTTTTCAACATACTCCCTAATTACTGCCCCACATCCAGCCTTGGCACCACTCACTGAACCATCACAATACATGTGAACCACGTTATGTCTGAGTAAAACAATAATCTTAAATAAGAAGATCTCCTTCAACTCTAAAGCACAAAGTTCATCTTTCTTGGCATTCATTTGCAGAATATCCACTTTAATTTTATCCTGCAACCAGGGTGGAACAATATCAGTTTTCCTCAAAGATGTACAATACTGGACTGCACCATACTCAAGCAAGGTTGCATACAACTTTTTACCATAACTGTTTACTTTAGACTACGGGCAGTCTGACAGGTGTTTAATAAGGATCGTAATGCATCATCACCTTTTCTAGTCATCCTAATGACAGCAGCTATAATCAACTCTTTAATTCTATAATGAATACTAGGAAGATACAGTTCCATTCTCATAATTTCAATTCTTGTAGTTCTTGCACATTCTAATATAGTTCTCATTGCCTCATTCTGCACCACTTCCAAATCTTGTAAGCTTTTCTGTGGAAGAGGCACAAGGGAGAAGCATAATCAATGACTGACCTAACAGTACTAATATACATGGTCCATTGTACTGGTATACCTATCCCAAACCCTAATACTTTCAAGGATTTCAACCTTGCCTTACAAATATTCTTAACATAATTCACAGCACTTTGGGTTGAATGAAAGTTATTATACTTGCCTAGGTACTTATAATTAATTACTCTTTCCAGTCTTTGTCCATTAAACATAATTACTCTTTCGGTCGCATCTCGTGATTGAAATTAGGTCTTACTTCCATTTATCACCAATCCCATACATAAACACAAGAATTCAAGTTCAGCAGATGCCTGAGTCATTACCCTTTCATTAACACATTGTAACAGGATGTCATCTGCATAAATCAAGACTTGAGTGCCATGTGGAAAACTGTGTCTCCCTATCTGATCCATTAATATATTGAAAAGTATAGGAGTGCCTAACTCAAAACTTTTCTCTGCAAATTCAAAGCCCTGAAAAGAAACTTTTGCTTTGCATCCGAGCAAATAATCCCCAATCCACCTGAGTAAGCATCCTTTGATTCCTTTATTTGCCAGCTCTTCGAGAATAACATCTTGGTTTGCCTTGTTGAAGGGACCCTTTAAGTTCACAAAAACTCTGCAATTAATGTTCAGGTTACTTAGGCACCTGAAAACGCAATCTGTTGATAAATTCAAATAAATTATCAGACATAAGATCACCTAATTTTTACAATAACCTATTCAACACAATTCTTTTCATCATTTTACTCATACAAGAAGTTGGTGTTATAGACCTGTAATCTTGATTACCTTTGGGGATGGGATGCATGAGGTCGACCTTCCACTGACTGGGTAACTTCCCTTTCTCATAAGACATGTTGAATAAATCCAATAAATGACTATTATCCATGGCAACAAGGTGATTTAATATATGATAAGTCAGCCCATCTTATCCAGGGGTTGTTGACTGCCCCTTTTCTATAGCAAGCAGGTGTTCATCTTTAGTAATTGGTACACATGAATCATCAAAAAGTTTAGTCTCTGCATCAAACAACTGTTTTCTGTCATACTGGTATGACATGTGGGCATGTGCCCACCTATTTACAAGTTCATTGCCCTTAGAATTTGGATCAGGATGAGCAATAGTTGCACTCTTTATTTCTCTTAGTCTGTTCACCTCCTTCCATAGACTTGTCAAATTCTTTGTCTTAGATATGCTCTCTAGGAAATTATTTCAATACCTTGTGCGTGCTTGTTGTCTCACTTCTGTCATACATTCAGCAATTTGAATCATAGTTGTCTTACGCTGGATATCACATAGTTTTTAACTCCATCAACTCTGTGCTTCCCTAAGCAATGTGTTCCATCCCTTAACTTCCTTATCGTTGTAATAAGCTGACTTATACCTCCTACCTGGGTGACTTTGCTGACTTTTATCCTTGCTTAAAATATGGTCGATTACCTTCAACTGATTTTAATAAAACTGATCAACATTTTGTACAGTGGGTTTGTAATCTTTGTACCAATCACTTACTTTATTTATCAGTTCTCTATGCTGACCATTCTTTAACCTATACCTTGTCCTGGTAGTAGGACCACACACCTTGTCTAGCTCTAGAATTACCTGTAGAGCAAAATGATCACTCACCAGTTCATACAAGATATCTGCATAGGCATGAACTTCATTCATATTGAAAATAATAGCATAATCCAGCCTGCCACCTCTACCATGAGTGGGCTTATCATTCCCTAATATCTGAACATTCTCAAAGACATCAGTAATATCACATAGTGCGAGATCATTAGAGTTCTGGCTGCCAGATGAGCTGCCAAGACTTCTGTGCCTTGCATTTAGGTCTCCAACTAAAAGACTTTTATCACTAAATAAACAATCAGGAAGATCTTCAAATCTTAGCATATTTGCATGTATTTACACATTAACAATAGTTATTACACAATCCTTAGCATGAATGCTTACGCACAATATTTCTGTACCATTAACCTTGTAAGCTGAGTGTAGGACAGCAGGAATATAGTTTTTGACATATGTGACTAGACCTCGCATGTTAGTATGTAAATCCTCTGAAAGTTCAAAGCACTGATATCCACATAATAACAAGGAATCTGTTCTCACACCGACTTTCTGCAGTATTATTACATCTGTTATTTTCAAGAACATGAGCATGCACATCAGTAGATCTTTTCTGTAAGCTGTTGATATTCCAGGATAGTATGCAAAGATATCTACCCTCCATTTTGTTGGATCTTATTCCCCACAGATGATGCAATCTTTAACAGTTTTGATTTCACTTTACCCTTGGGGTTATCCACATATGCCCAGACCAATTCCACTAATTGTCCCACTTCACTAATAACAGCTGAGGGATTAACATCCATCTGCAAGACTACATCATCAGCATTAGATTAATTTGTTCCTCCAGCACTGTCCATAACAGTTCCTACGGTAGAATCTACAGTGGTGCCTGCAGTAGTATCCACTTGACCACTAGGACTCATAATTATTGTGTAGTTCCACCATTTGTTTGTGATTCTACCATCAATTTCTTTAGGTTATCAATTTCTCTCCTCAGAGAAACTCTCATTAGCAGGAGATACTTGTCCTGTAGAAGGAACTGTACCTAGCTCGTCTGTTACATTTCCTGATATAGATGTTTGATCTGTCTGCCTTTGCTCAAGCCTTCGCTGTCACACTTTATCTTGCTGTGGACCCTGTAAGGTCTGTACATGTCTTGCAGATTAACTAGCCTTATCTCCAGAAATCTTGTGAGCATTTCCATGAGGTCTCTTTTTACAAAGCCATGAAGTAGCATTGTGACTCTCACCCCGCTTACAACAGGTAGGTACAACCTTGACATTGTCCTGCAGTTTAGCAATACATTCCCTGGCATCATGATTTTTACCACAGAACCTACAGCGAAAATCATTGTTACACTTGTACTGCACATGACTCCACTTAGTACATTAATAGTACAAAACAGGGGTTTCACTGTGAACAGAAACATACTTATAGCCAATGCAAAGTATCAGCACTCTCTCAGGGACTGAACCTTTCAGCAAAGCAATAAGCTGTGGCTTAGGTTCAACTTTACCTTTTAGTTTCACTCCACGTCACTTAAACCACACAAATCTCTCATCAAATGGAAGGTCTTCAGGATCTATACAGATGGGAACATCAAAAATTATAACATTGTGGCATTTCTCCCTTCAATCTGGCTTTTCCATAACAATGCATTCATAACCTTTAGTTGTTAAGAAATCCACACCATGTCCATATTTAACAGTCACATATGGCCTGTATTTGCCATCCTTGAACATAACCTCAAAATCTTTGTAGTACTTACAAAACTTGACTGTCCACTGGAGCTTTTGGCCCACATCTGCTGAGAGAGGAAAATACACCCTCTAACGTCCATTAGGACTGGTTACCAGTCATTTCGCCCACATGTCAGTTCGCCCACAAGTCAGTTCGTCCACAAGTTGAGTTGGTTCGCTCACACTCAAGTCAGTTCGTCCACGCTAAGAAGTTGGTTTGCCCAAAAGTATAATTCAATGCAGAAATCATGTATTAAAAACTTTATTAAATCCTAAGCGAAACGTGCAATGAATAAAATGTATGAAAAATGTTACATCTTAATTGTAAAAGTAAAACAAAATACAGTGAGAGTTCACATAAAACTAAAGTTCACATGTAACTAAAATATATTAGCTTACTGGTACATTTAAGTGTGGACAAGCATGTAACTAAAGTATATTAGCTCACTGGTCCACTTAAATGTGAATAGGCCTTGAGAAGCTGGAGCGCAGATGTCACCCCTCATATATTCATCTCACAGAATGAACAATTTGTTTTGGAGTTCCCTGTACTGTCTTCACTGAATCCTTCGAAGCTTTTTTCTGACACCAGCCTTATATGTAAGGATGTTAATTTTGCCTTTTTGTGCAGAAGGCTTATCAAAAGGTAGAACTGGAGGCTACTTCTACCTGCTGCACGTTTATTTAAGCGGTTATGCCACCCTTCAATATCATTATTTGTGCGCATGGCCTTGTTGAAGATGCTCCATGTGGAAGGTGGTCATACAGAGCCATTGATCGAGGTTCTCGATATATGAGTGGTCGTAGCTTGTTTTGCAAGACGCTCAAACATCAGAGGTATTTCTCCCTCCGGTAGAAACGGAAGGGCCATTAGCTTGCATAGGTATTTGAAGGTTGCTTTATCATGGGTGTACGCGTGCTGCAGACCAACCTCTTGTATCTGGATGAAGAAAAAGACAGATGAAATTCTGAAAACAATTACCCTCATGCGGGGAATAATAAACTATGAGACTAATCCACAGATTTACTCACCTTCCTCCATATGGCCTGTGTCCAGTGGAAAACACATCCCTTGATATTAGCATGGGGTAAAAACTCAGGCAATACTTTCCAAAGTGCTCTTTCAAAGTCAATTGTTATACGAGTATGTTGAACAGAAGTTTCATTTGAAAGACAGTTTAGAAGTGCATGAAACACTTCGCGGTAATCTCTCTTCTTTTGGCCAGACATCAGGACAAACAATAGGGGCATTTGTTTTGCATAATTCTCTGTTCGCACGAAGGCATTGACAATTGTGAAAAAGGGTGTCTACACAACTTAAATGTCCCGTCAATATACCAAGATTTTGCTCTGGTTACATGTTCCAATTGTTGATCAGTGGCGAAGATCAAGTATGAGTCCAAGGACTCTCATATCAACTCTAAGGAAGTTGTTTGGAATATGTGCCTCGTCAAGTACAAAATTAATGACAGGTCTTTTGGTTCTGCTGGTCTTAATTTCTGCCATTGCCTATTCGCAGTTCTTGCTAGGTACTCAGGCTTAGGCAAACTCGGGCACGGTACATTACCCATCTCTTGCAGTAGAACTTAAATGGAATATGAAATGAAATGTTGGCATTAATCACTAACATATATATATATATATATATATATATATATATATATATATATATATATATATATATATATATATATATATATATATATATATATATATATATATATATATATATATATATATATATATATATATATATATATTACATATGTGAAACCATATTATATTTTCCTGTTGATATCTGATATAACACCACAGGGTGTCGTTGGAAGATAACCTATACTATATACATTCAGCGTCAATCGAGATGAGCTCATTAGAATTACAGTACATGCTATGTATGCAACTATTTTCAACAGACTTACCTCATCCACTATTGCAGACGCTGGTTTGAAAATATCTAGCACCGCCATTTTCTTTACCTTGGATATAATTTTAGTGATAGAAGCTAAATCGGGTGGTGGAGGATGATTGTGTGATGTAGTACCTCTCACAAACGTTTCGCTTCTTTGTGTGATTTGCTTTGCATGGGTTAACCTTTGGACAGACAGTACATTGCCAATATGTTACATTTGACTGTCGCTATTTTATGTTGTAAGTATAGCCTAGGCTATCTATAAGCTTGTTGTGACCACGTTTTGTAACCTCCTCAACTAACTGGAAGGAGACCGACACTGGTGTGGTTGCTTCTTCCTCACTTTGCAGAGGTGGATCTTCAAGTGATACTTCTAGTTCCATTGGAGAAATGGCGTGCTCTTCACTTAAAGTGTGTTCTAGTGATGATTCAGCTTCTCTTGAAATGTTGGCTTGTTCCAGATTTTCAGAATCTTGGAAAGGCGAATCTTCAACCGAAGACTTTAATTCCACTTGTGAAGTTGTTTGTGCATACATACACAATGTACAACTCCAGTTAGTGGTAATCACTGACCTCACGGCTGTCCAATAATCTACACGCGATATACCAGTAACACATTTCCTGTGTTGCCACCTGCAACAGCCATCACACTGTAGACGTTCCTGTTTTGCCCTTACAGGGAAATCACACAGAATGTAGTGGTATGGACAGTCTGCCATTATGTCAAGAACTGAGTGCAGACGATGGCTTTCCTGAATAACAAAACCTACATTCAAGCTTCAATTGTATTATTCGAATTTTGGAACTGTTTCACCCACTCCTCTCTCTCTCTCTCTCTCTCTCTCTCTCTCTCTCTCTCTCTCTCTCTCTCTCTCTCTCTCTCTCTCTCTCTCTCTCTCTCTCCCAAGCCTGGTGCCATCAGCTCAATTGTGACGCCACAGGCTTTCCCGCCTGTGACGAGTTGCGATCAATAGCTGTGGGCGAAACGACCTATTGGTGTGGGCGAACTGACTTCACCGAGTGAGCGAAACGACCTTTTGGTGTGGGCGAACTGACATATGGGTGAAATGACCGTATACCTTACAACTTGGCTCTGGTGACCCTCTGTCGCCTTGGTTAATTCCTTGATCCTCCTCATCTTCAGTGTCACTGTCACTCAGGTGAGAGTGAGACGCTGTAGCAGCAACTCCCCATCCATTTCCTCCTGCATGACACCTCGCTCCACACATTGATACCACGTGGCGGGTCCCTCTTGCCACCACTTTCTTCCTGACCAATATAACTTTTCTTTGAGATCATCTTCTTGTCATTATCACTGTTCTCACTTAGTATTGCTGCTTCATGCCTCCTCTTCTTCTCTGCCTTACTGATCACCTCTTGAAATTCAGCATTATCTTCCGTACCAGTTGACTGATGGTCGTCTGAGTCACTACTGGACATCATCAAATTATCCTCCAGTCCGGCCATGGGTGCAGTGTATCCTCCTTCAACCATACATCAGGAATAGAATAATAGCTTGCATTCATGAGGTAGCTAGGCTACTGGCAGAGGCAGTGCGAGTTCAAACCAGCCGCTGTTGTTGTGGGGAAGAGCAATACCACCACGTTCTCACTCTACCGCTACAGAGACACAAGTGATCCTAACTTAACCTAGCCTAAACTAGTTTAGCATGTTCAAGAGTCAGGCACTGGTGTAGTAGGTTCAAGTGACCAAGTGCACGCGCAGCCCCATTTTTACTGCCAGATATACAACACATTCACTTCCAGCCATGGCAACGCAAAGACGTCTTCAGCTAACACCATTCGACAGCAGCAGTAGTAGGCATGCCATGGTTGGGTATTGCTACACATCATTTAGATTAGGTTAGGTAATGCTTGGTTAGATTAGTGTCCTATTATCTTAAAACCCGAACCATTTGTAGTAATGAATGGTCTGATAAGCTTAATAATCCATAGCTAATACCTGAATTCCAATAGAAAGTAAAAATAACTGACAAATTAAAGAGAAATTGTGTGATGTGGCATAGTAGCTAATTGATCTCGGCCAACACCTAACATTCTTCTGAGAATAAAAAATGTCCTTAAGGGCCTATTTTACTGTCGCTTCCTGTTGTTGTGATCGTTACCAATGAGCGGAAATGTCTGCCATCAACAACAAATCCAGACGTTTTTTGCTGCGTTGTTTGAAATTGGAACCTTTGGTAACGCTTGCTTGGGAGCTGCTGGGCCTCCCCAATTGGGCTTATCAATGCATTTATTTCTTGCAAATATCACATGTTCTTATCTTCTTGTACTTGTTTTATTTTGTAAATAGTATATTGAAATTATTTTATAATACAACATTTTGTAGGCTATAAAAGTAATATGATAAAATTTAAGAAGAATTTGGATGGTGGCATGAATTCACTTTACCAGCTGATGAAAACTTCACTACCTGTTACCTTTATTTCATCTACTATGCCTCCTTGGTTTAAAACTGTAATAATACTCACATACGTATAGGGTGTATGGAATTAGTAGTTTTGATGTGTTGAGATAATATGATAGTATTTACCACTGGAAATCACTACTTTTACTTGGATAGGTAGATGAAATTTAGAAAACTAATGATTTAGCAAATTACTTCACTTCTTTTGAAAATTTGGAATAAAAAGAACGGACTTAAATATTTGGCCATTTTCTTAAAAAAAAATATCTAGTTTATTAGTCTAACACTTTACATAATTAAGTTTATAAGACAAAGTGTAACCATGGTAGGTAAATTGCTTTGTGTTTAGTGTGATATGGGATCATTGATTAGGTAACTTTACATCTATATTATACTTCTTAGCCTACTAGTAACTTACCTGTTACTAGAAGGAAGACTGTGCTCCAGGCTGTGGTCGGAGATACGGAGTCAGCAGCCACTTGCTGGGATAGCCACTATCTCCCAGTAAGTATCACCCAGCTAGAACTATGCCGACTCAGTGTCAGAGCACTGTGAACCGATGCCAGCTACTTGGCAACCACATCAATAATGTGGTACAGAGCATCAAAAACAAACTGCGCATTGATGCTGTGGTACTGCTTCCTGTTGACATACTTGGCTTCATACTCTTTTGGTGTTACAATCCTCACGTGCGTTCCATCAATGGCACCAGTCACTTCGGGGAAGCCAGTAGTCTCTCTGAACTCCTCTTACCTCCTCTGTATTTCCAGTGGGGTGACTGGAAATCTTATGAACTGTGAGAGGATGGCATTGTCTGAGAGAGCTTCCAACATGTCACTTGATGACCCTGCTGATGTCTGTTGTTAAGGCCCCAAGTCATCAGCGCTGCACTGCTGCATCTTGCCTGTAGCGAGGTACTGCAGTGATGATCATTTGTATCTCGGGGGAGAGGGCCTTGTTCCTTGCTGTTGGTCTCTTCAGTCTTTACCGCACCAGATCAGTCACGAAGATGATCCCAGCACGGTCCAGCCTATACCTCTTCACCAGCTCATGGTCATCCAGCTCATTCAGGTCACCCTTCCTCTCATGAAACGTTCATCTCTGTCGCAGGTGGTGGCGGTGCGGTTCCTCTAGAGCGGCTGTTTACTGTTAGAATTTAATCTCAGGAGCACACAGGCTGCTATACCAGTTCTGGAGATGTCTTAGCAGTAAGACGCATATTTAGGGCTTAAGAATCTGCCTTAAGGATTTAAGATTCAAGTTCCGCCATTTTGATGACTTAAGACGATTCTTTAACGTTAAGACGGCATCTTAGTGTCTATAAGTATGGGCCCAGGGACCTCACAGGTTCACTCAACTCTTACACAACTCACTGACAAGCAAAGGCAGGTATCAGCAGGGAAAAAAAAATACAGCATTTCTTCTCCAGTTTATTACATAGTTCCTTCCTGACTCGGGGCTACAAGCAGATTCCTGCCGCTTCCTCGCGGCCACTACAGTCACGCCTCCAACTAGTTGCCATTACGGAACTTATAAACACGCATTAATTCACACACACACATTTATACATTCCCCTAGCTACTACAGCTAAAACACTATGCTAAATCATACACTCATATACACTCAGAATAGCATTACCACGCTTCATTCACACACTCGATGTGGCATGTAAAACACAGATGCCAGGGACATTCCCCTAGGTCCCTCGCTGCCACTTCTGTCCATGCCGCTGCTACACACTCCACAGTCCATAGGTGTCTGAAGCAACTGTTTCCTCCTACTTTCTTAATCCTCATTTTCAATCCAAAGCTAGATGTTGTGTCTATGTGCGCAATGACTTAACCTGCTCCCTTGCCCATGCTCTTGAATCTTCCGAGTTTTCCACCATCTGGCTATGACTGTAGTCACTCTCAAACTAAATTTATCTATGCTGTATACCTCTCACCTAATTCCTCTGACTATAAGAAATTCTTTGACTACTTAACTTCCAAAGTGGAGCACATTCTGACTCTTCCGTTTTGCAGAGATCTCCATTCTTAGAGACTTCAACGTTCACCACCAGCTTTGGCTTTCCTCTCCCTTCACTGACCATCCTGGTGAACTAGCCTCTAACTTTGCTATCCTCCACGACCTGATCATCTTAGAGATATGCCCAACATTCTTGACCTTTTCCTAACCTCTAATCCTTATGCTGATGCTGTTACCCTATCTTCTCCGATGGACTCCTCCAAGTACAATCTCATATCTGGATCTTGTCCTATTGCTCCAATCCCTCCTCAGGATCCCCCAAAGTGGAGGTGCCTCTGGAATTTTGCCTCTGCTAGTTTGGAGACCTGAGGAGGCATTATGCTGATTTTCCTTGGAATGACTACTACTTCCGTGTCAGAGACCCATCTCTGTGTGCTGAGATTAACTGTAACAGAGGTTACAGTGTCTGACATGAAGCCATACATTCCTCACTCTATCTCTCGACCTAAACCTTCCAAACCTTGGTTTAACACAGTCTGTTCCCGCGCTATACATGATAGAAAGATGGTCTTCAAAGGGTAATTCAGCCTTACATCACCTGAATTTCATGCGTTTTATACATCTGCCCAGAATCGTGCCAAATCTGTTCTCCAACTAGCCAAAACTTCTTCATTAATAGAAAGTGTCAAAATCTTTCAAGATCTAACTCTAAACAAACTCCAAAAACATCTCCAATAACTTTGCTTCTTCGTCTTTTCCTCCTTTATTTCAACCTGATGGCACTACTGCCACCTCATCTATTTCTTCACTCAAACCTTTGCTAAAAACTTTACCTTGGATGATTTAGAGCTTGTTCCACCCTCTCCTCCATCCTCTGACTACTCCATACTACCTATTAAAAAATTCGCAATGATGTTTTTCATGCTCTCGCTGGCCTAAACCCTTAAAAGGCTTATGGACCCGATAGGGTCTCTCCTATTGTTCTCCGCTGCTGCTGTGCCTCCATGTTTGCACCTTGCCTAGTCAAACTCTTTTAACTCTGTCTGTCAACATCTACCTCTCCTTCCTGCTGGAAGTTTGCCTACATTTAGCCTGTTCCTAAAAAGGGTGACCATTCTAATCCTGCAAACTACCGTCTTATTGCTTTAATTTCCTGCCTATCTAAAGTTTTTAATCTATCCTCATCAGGAAGATTCTTAAACATCTATCACTTCACAACCTTCTATCTGATCGCCAGTATGGGTTCCACCAATGCCACTCTACTGGTGATCTGGTTTTCCTTACTGAGTCTTCGTCATCCTCTTTTAGAGATTTTCGTGAAACTTTTGCTGTTGCCTTAGAAATATCAAAAGCTTTTGATAGAGTCTGGCACAAAGCTTTGGTTCTCAAACCACCCTCCTACAGCTTCTATCCTTCTCTCTGTATCTTCATCTCAAGTTTCCTTTCTGACCATTCTATTACTGCTGTGGTAGACGGTCACTGGCCTCCTAAATCTATTAACAGCGGTGTTCTTCAGCGTTCTGTCCTGTCACCCACTCTTTTCCTGTTATTCATCAGTTATCTTCTAAACCAAACTTCTTGTTCTATCCATTCCTACGCTGATGATACCACTCTGCACTTTTTCACATCTTTTCGTAGACATCCAACCCTTGAAGAAGTAAACAGTTTATGCAGGGAAGCCACAGAACGCCTGACTTCTGATCTCTCTAAAATTTCTGATAGAGGCAGAGCAAACTAAGTATTGTTCAATGCCATAAAAACTCAATTCCTCCATCCATCAACTCGACACAACCTTCCAGACAACTATCCCTTCTTCTTGAATGACACTCAACTGCCCCCTTTTTCTACACTGAACATCCTCGGTCTGTCTTTTACTCGTAATCTAAACTGGAAACTTCACATCTTATCTGTAGCTAGAACAGCTTCTATGAAGTTAGGCATTCTGAGTTGTCTCCGCCAGTTTTTTTCTCACCTGCCCCCAGCTGCTAACTCTGTAAGGGGGCCTTATCCGCCCATGTAAGTAATATGCTTCACATGTATGGCGTAGAGGTTCCACTCATACAGCTATTCTAGACAGGGTGGAATCAATAGCTTTTAGTCTTATCAACTCCTCTCCTCTAACTGATTGTCTTCACCTTCTTTCTCATCACCACAATGTGTCATCTCTTGCTACCTTCTACCACTATTTTCATGCTAACTGCTTTTCTGATCTTGCTAATTGCATGCCTCTCCTCTTCCCACAGCTTTGCTGCACAAGATTTTCTTCTTTCTCACATCCAAACTCTGTCTACCTCTCTAATGGAAGAATTAACTAGTATTCACAATTATTCATTTCTTTCTCTGGTAAACCTTCGAACTCCCTGCCCGCTTTTGTATTTCCTTCTTCCTATGACTTGAACTCTTTCAAGAGGGAAGTTTCAAGACACTTATCCTTCCTTTTTTTATGATTCTCGAAGTCTCTTTTGGGACTGGCGCCAAAGTGGGATTTTTTTTTTTTTCGAGTTTTGGGACCTCTAAACTCCACCTGCCTATAATGTTCTGTGATCTTTCTAGCTTCATGAGATCTTCCGTTAATAAGTAATTTCTTACCCATACAAATAATAAAGTACTGCCATTCCCTTCCGCAAGTTTCTACCTATTTCATACTTGTTAATTGATCTATTCCCTCCATTAATTATCATGCTTGTCATCTTCCTGACCTTCCTGTCACTTATTTTCCTTTGTTTTTCTCCTCTTACTCTCTCTTTATTAATTTCTAAACACAGGTATGCATATTTATCTACTGCTTGTAGCACACTGTTCCCAAGGAACCACTGGCTTCCTCTTGTGCTGTTATATTCTACTACTTTACATTTCCTATCACTGTATCTAATGCCCCGCTCCCTTCCATACTCCTCTGCTATTCTAAGAAAGTCCTCCATGTACTCTTTCTTCTCAGCAATTAACACTATGTCATCTGAATATGCTAGGCCTCTTAATCTGCTGTCTCCAATCCTTGCCCCCTTCTCTGATTTCCTAATCCTTACTAACAATTCCTCTCTCTCTCTCTCTCTCTCTCTCTCTCTCTCTCTCTCTCTCTCTCTCTCTCTCTCTCTCTCTCTCTCTCTATATATATATATATATATATATATATATATATATATATATATATATATATATATATATATATATATATATATATATTGTTACTCAAGAGGTATGGGTGCGGGTGGCAGCACTGCTGGAGGTGGCAGCTCTGGGAGAGGCGTGAAGGCAGAGAGAGAGCGGAGATGCGTGGCCCAAGAGGAAGCGAGCATGTGCCTGCTTGCTTTGGAAGTGTTTCCCTGCCTGTTGAGTGCCCTGTTGAGTGCCTGTTGTGCCCTGGGAGACTTGTGGTGCCCCTGTGAACTTGTAAAGCAGTGTATTTGCGGAGGATTTGTCAATAAACCTAGAAAATAGTGCCCATGTTTTCCCTTGTGCCCCAGCCTCCTGTGTGTGTGTGCCTTGTCCCGGTGTTCAGAGTGTGACTTATTTGAGGCACCAATGCTCTAGTTTCTTGACCTGTGCCTGTGTGGATAACACACCCGCCCGGAGTGAGGGGTGGGCGCAACAAGTGGTGTCATAGAGTGGGATCTGGAGAACAGTGAGCAGTGAGAGACGGTGTGTCATCATGGAGTCACAAGATGGCCGCCATAACAGGGCCGAGGGCGGCTCGAGTGAAGTTAAACCAGGCCACATGGATTTGAATCCTGCCATGCTAGCCGGTATGAGGTAGGAAATTGCAGTGTACTGTGAGGCACAGGCTCAGCTGGCACGTGAGCAGGCTGAAAGGACCGATCAGCTGGCACATGAGCAGGCTCAACGGGCGGACGACCAGGTCCACCATCTTGAGGATGTGCTACAGAGCAGCCTCGCGTCCTTGACGGTGGAAACACAGCAGTACACCAACCAGGCTTGTGACCGTCGGAATGAACTGCTGGACAAGGTGCAGACTCTGGAAGGTGAGATCCAGGGCCTGAGGGAGGAGGTGAGGACAGAGAAGCAGTGGCACGAACTGGCAACAGCGCACACGGAGGAACAGACGGCCCCACGTGTTCTGGTGGGAACCGCCGGGGTGACGGACTTGCTGGGGTCTGCCTGGGGCTCTTGGCAAGAACCCTTGGTTCAGGGGCCTCGCAGTGTCATGTCAGAGCCAGTAACTACTTCAGGGGGCTGGGGAGCCATCGGAACCCCTCCCTTGAGCTTGGCTGGTGGCAGGCTGGGGCTCAGTCAACCCCCCCTTCTGCCGCCATCACCCCCTCTGTCTCCCTCCCCCGGCCGCCCCGCCAGCTGCCCGCATGAGTTGCGTTCTCCACCCCTCAGTCCTTGGGCTTCCCGGCGTTTGGGAAAACGCAAGCCGGCGGAGTACGACAGGAAGGTAGCCTGGGAGGCTTACATCGCCTAGTTCAAGATGCTAGCCTCTGCCCATGGCTTGAGCGAGGCTGAAAAAGCGCTTCAGTTGGCAACAGCGCTGCGAGGCCCCGCTGTGGAGGTCTTGGGGCACCTGCCACCGGCCCAACGTGCCTGTTATGGAAGTGTGGCAGAGGCCCTTCGGCGCCGCTTCGGGCACCACCACCAGGCCGAGGTGTACCGGGCTCGCCTGAAGAAGAGGACTGTGGGAACGGGGCGAGACGTTGTTCCAGTTGGCCCAGGACGTGGAGGCGTTGGTAAGGTCATATCCTGCGGCCCTGGAAGAAATGATTGTGGTGCCGGCCTGAGATTCCTTCATTGACGCCCTAGACGACCAGCAGCTGCAAATCTACGTCAAGCAGGCGCACCCTGGGACCTGCAGGTGGCGCTGGCGAGGACCTTGGAATTTGAGGCCTTCCTGAAGACGACCAGCGGCCAAGGGGCGACCGCCAAACCCCGCCGTGACCTCTGAGGCCGGAAGGCGAAGGTGTAGAAGAAGCCACTATCGAGGAAGGCAAGCCCAGACGGTTTTCGTGGCTCATGTTGGGGCTGTGGCGAGAAGGGCCACAGATGCAGTCGGTACCCGAGGGAATGAAGGACGCGTTCTCTCAACCGGCTGGGTTCTGATGCCTTTCAGCCTTGCTGCAAGGACTGCGGCAAGTTTAGCCACCGCTCCAGTGCCTGTCCAAAGCCAAAGGAAGTAGTGAAGGCGGGAAACTCGGACAGGCTGTCCTCAGCTGTCCCAGCTGTCCTCAGTCCCCCGGGCCCTGCCTTGTGTAAGCTGCCACCGGATAACCAGCGTGATGCAGGTGGATGGCTCATTGGACGGGAACCCATGCCACCTGATAGTGGACACCGGGCCTGAGAAGACTTTGATGTGGCCTGACATGCTGGCCACCACTCGAGTTCCACGCATGCCTCAAAGGCTGTGTGGCGTGACGGGGCACTGTGTGCAGCTCAAGGGCCCAGTGGATGTTCATATCTGCGTGGGCAGCACTGTGGAGCGGGTGCCAGTGTGCGTCGCCGACTTGGACGAACCATGTCTGCTGGGACTCGACTACCTGACGCAGAGCAAGGCTTGTGTCGACCTTGGACGGAAGCTGGTGAGGGTACGTGGCCAAGAAGTGCCCTTGCTTCCGGAGGTCGGCTGTGCGGAGGTAGTTGTGGCTGAGAGAGTGCACCTTGCCCCTAGGACGCAGGCCAGAGTCCGGTGTTGACTGTCCAGAACGATGCGTGGATCAGAAGGCATGGTGGAGCCCACAGAAAACCTGCGACTGGCTGATGGCATGGCAGTCAGGCGGAGCCTCGTTCAAGCGGGGAAGGAGTTAGTTAGGGTGTTGGTAGCTAACCTGTCCGGTGAGGCTCAGAAGGTGCCCGCTGGGGCCAAGCTGGGCACTTGTGAGGAAGTGGAGCGCCCTGAGGAGACATCGGCACAGAGGTGGCTGCTGTGAGGCCACTGCCCGACTTCCTGGTGGAGTGCCGCTAACCTGACGGAGGCGCAGACGGAGAAGGTGCGCCACACCCTGGCTCAGTACACAGACGTCTTTAGCAGGGATGACATGGACCTGGGGCACACAGGGTTGGTGAAGCACAGCATTAACACTGGAAGTAGTGCGCCCATCAAGAGCCTGCCCCAACGTATTGCACTAGCCAGGCAAGAGGAGATGCAGCACATCATCAATGAGCCGGCAGTGCAGGGGTGATTGAACGTTCGGACAGTCTGTGGTCATCAGCGGTAGTCTGGTTAAGAAGGACAGCACGCAGCGCTTCTGTGTGGACTAATGGGCGCTGAATGACGTGACTGCCAAGGACTCTTACCCCCTGCCAAGGATTGATGACATGCTTGACGCACTGGTGGGGGGCAGGTGGTTCTCCACACTCGACCTGAAGTTGGGTTACCACCAGGTGGAGATGGCAGAGGCGTAGACCAGGGTGGATGAGAGACTTTTGTGATGTTCCTGAGGATTAATTTTCTTTGTGTATTTCATTTATTTATTTCCACTTATTTTCTTATGTGTATGTGTGTGTCAGGGCAGCCGGGTTGTCTGCCTTGTAGGGGGGGATAGTGTTACACAAGGGGTATGGGTGTGGGTGGCAGCACTGTCAGAGGTGACAGCTCTGGGAGAGCAGAGATGCATGGCCCGAGAGAAAGCGAGCAAGCGAGCGTGTGCCTACCTGCTTTAGAAGTGTTTCCCTGCCTGTTGAGTGTCCTGTTGAGTGCCTGTCGTGCCCTGGGAGACTTGTGGTGCCCCTGTGAACTTGTAAAGCAGTGTACTTGCAGAGGATCTGTCAATAAACCTAGGAAATAGTGCCCATGTTTTCCCTTGTGTCCCGGCCTCGAGTGTGTGTGCCTTGTCCCGGCGTTCAGAGTGTGACTTATTTGAGGCCCCGCTGCTCTAGTTTCTCGACCTGTGCCCATGTGGATAACACGCCCGCCTGGAGTGAGGAATGGGAGCAACAATATATACATATATATATATATATATATATATATATATATATATATATATATATATATATATATATATATATATATATATATATATAATTTTTTTGTGAGCAGCGAGATAAAGCAACGTAACACAGTGCTGTTTAGCGAGAATGGAAAGGGATTACAGCTAGATGGGTGAGTTGCTTTAAGGGGACAAGGTTGTAATTACTGGCCATATGCCGCAGGCTATCTCAGTAGCATAGGAGTCTCCATTGTAGTCTGCCACAGAATGTAGTTAACTACAACGCATTCCATATCCAAGGATGTGACTCCTCAGCTGCATGTGTATGAGAACTAAGTTCTTGTACATTGAGAGGTGAATTACCCTCCTGTTTGTGTGTGGACACTTATCTATATTCATGTTGTGGTGTTAAATGCTACTGCAATCAGGTGGGCGGGACGCCCACCTGATTGCAACGCCCTTTCTGACGCAGAGGGTTATAAGAACATAAGAAATAAGGGAAGCTACAAGAAGTGACCAGGCTTACACGTGGCAGTCCCTATATGAAATATACCTACCTATTTCCATCTATTATCCCCATTCATAAACCCATCTAATCTTCTCTTAAAGCTCCCTAATGTCTTAGTACTAACAACATGATTACTGATTATGTTGAACTGCCTTGCATAATTTATCTCTTCCTTTTAATGGGGAGGGATATTGTATTACCAGGCAGGAAGAGTGCTATAATACCTCACTGGAAGTGACCAGTCCATTACAAGGGCAGGGATATTATACCTCGACCATATATGTTGTTGCCTCTCGTTGAGATTGTCTTTCCCTAGATGTGGTTGTCGGTCCTTTCCCAGCTGTGGGAGTTAATTGCTGTTGTATTTCTCTTGTCTGTGGGTGGGTAAAATAGACTAGCGACCTCATTTGTGTAACCTGATGTTATAACCATTGGTAAGAAGGGTGCATGAGTCAAAAGTGGACATTGTAACCCATATTAAGCCCTGCATCCAGTCACATAGGAGCTGACTTGGGGAGAGCTAGTCCGTTTGCGGCAGCTTTGCAAAGGGGCTAGAAATTGAGGTCATAACAATATATATATATATATATTAGGGTGGCCCTTATTTTCGAAAGTTTGAAAATCCAGTCTCCAAACCCGGATTCTTGTTCCACTCTATGAGAAAACCACGCGAGTAATTTTTTTTTTAAATCGAATAATATTTACCCGGTGCTCAACGACCTTGAAGTTTTACTATATAAGATCATTTTCACGTTCAACGATACAGGGGCTTTGTCGGTGACAAATGCCGCGGCTCTATTCTCAGATGCTCTCGTTGGTGGACTATGGACCAAGGACTGTGTGTGGCAACTCTCGTCTAGTGCTCCTTTTCCTCTGTCTAGGATTTGTCTAGTGCTTGGCAGTACTTTTTCAACGTGTTTGCATGTTTCTGGAGTGCGTTACTAACTGTTGTCAATCCTTTCTCATTTTCAGGCTAAGATGGCTTCTAAGCGACGTTATCTGTGTGCCCCCATAAACGAGATATCTGGAGCCCAACTTCCATCCTCTGGAGAAGTTCTGGGCCTCCTGACCTACAAGTTGGACGTAGAGAAGATGACGGTGGTGGACGCGTCCCGGAAGGTCTCGAAAATTGTTGAGGCGCTGTGGGCTAAGGCTAGAATTCCCATGCAGCGGATTGACACCGTCGTCAAGAACATCCAGACCTTGTACAAGGAGTACACCCTTGTACGCAAGAACAAGGCACGGACAACAGGAACACAAGTGAAGAGGGAGGAGGAGTTCAAGGAGCGCCTGGCGAATCTCTTCGACGTCGCGAAGGCCGGCGCTTTAGAGACAATGACAAACGAGGAGGACAAAGCTTTTCTTCTCGCTCAACGTGAACCAGGACGCCGGGGACGCATGGGAGGGGTGGGACACAGCACTAGCTGCCCAAGAACAGCGATCGTCACAGCGGCAAGCGACACAGGAGGTGAGGAAGCGACGCGCGGAGGAGGAGGCGTCGACGTCCGCGGCAAGAGTCCAGTTGGAGGATTCGTCCTCAACCTCCTCTAGCACCAGCGCCGAAGGAAGCCCCACACTTGGTATCTCCCCAGTCCCACCCAAACGGCCTCGAGCGAACCTCAACATCGTCACCCCGGACGTGGCGGCCTCTTTGGATCGCGTCAAGGTGAGCGACCGTGGCGCAGTGTTCGTCCTCACCGAGACAGCGCGTGCCCTGGGGCACGACACAGTTGAGTACAACATCAACAGGACATCGATCCAAAGCCAGCGCCGTCGTCACCGCGAGCAACTGGCCTCCGCCCTCAAGGAGAAGCTGCGAGTAGAAGGCCCCTTGGTAGTCCACTGGGACGGGAAGCTGATGCCGGATCTCACCAGCAACGCCCACGTCGACCGCCTGCCCATCCTCGTGTCTGGGGGAGGGGAGGTTCAGCTGCTGCAGGTGGCGAAGCTTCCCAGTGGAAGAGGGGCGAATGAAGCGAAGGCCGTCGTGGAGGCGTTGGAGAAGTGGAGCGTCGCTGACCGGGTCGTGGGGATGTCCTTTGACACCACCGCCGCCAACACGGGTCGCCACACCGGGGCGTGTACCCTGATTGAGCGGCAGCTGAAGAGCGACCTCCTCTACCTCGCCTGCCGGCATCACATTCTCGAGCTCGTGATCGAGGCGGTCTTCACGTCGGTGATGGGGCCAACTACAGGGCCTGCTGTCCTGCTGTTCAAGCGTTTCCAGGAGAGGTGGCCCTTCATCAACCAAGGCGAGTTCCAGCCGATCGAGGATGGAGCAGGAGAGGTCGACATCGAGTGGTTCCTTCAGGCCCTGAAAGAGCGGACAGACCTTCGGGACGACTACCGGGAACTTCTGGAACTAACCGTCATCTTTCTCGGCGGCGTACCTCCCCGCGGAATCCGCTTCCGTGCCCCTGGCCCCATGCACCACGCTCGGTGGATGAGCAAGGTGCTGTACTCGCTCAAGGTGTGGCTGTTCAGGGAACAGGTCAAACTGACGCCGAAGGAGGAGCGCGGACTGTTGAGGGTGGCCATGTTCTCCGCCCGCCTCTACAGCAAAGCCTGGACGCAAGCCCCACTTGCTGTCGCGGCTCCGCTCAACGATCTTCAGCTGCTTCAGGCACTGGACGGGTACGAGGACGCGGAGGTCTCCAAGGCCGCGACAAACAAGCTCCTCGGCCACCTCTGGTACCTCTCGGAAGAGCTGGTAGCCCTGGCGTTCTTCGACGACCGGGTTTCATCAGAAACAAAGAAGAAGATGGTAGCGGCGATTGAGGAGAAGGACGGCAACGACACAGCCCAGAAGCGAGTGACCATTCCCGCTTCAGCGATCAGCGGCTGCAGCCTTGAGGACTTCGTGACCTCCAATACGTCCTCGTTCTTCTCCAAGATGTCCATCGACAAGGGATTCCTGGCGTTGGAACCGGCAGACTGGAAGAAGGATGAGGCGTACGGCAAGGCGTGCAAAGCGCTGGGGAACCTGTCGGTCACCAATGACCACGCGGAACGAGGCGTCGCCCTGATTCAGGAATATAACCGGCTCCTGACGAAGGACGAAGAACAACTGCAGTTCCTCGTCCAGGTCGTCGCGGACCATCGGCGCCAGTTCCCGGACACCAGGAAGGGAACGCTTGCACGGACCGGGCGACAATGAGTGGCTAGCAACCACACAACCCCCGCCAGGAGAGGAAAGCGGCTAATACTCCCACGAGAGCAACGTGGGAGGGGGACCCGGAGTGCTTGTGACTAGCGTTCGATGAGTAAAATTTCAGAGTCGTTGAGCACCGTTTAAATATATTCCGATTTCAATGAAACCTTGCACAGCACGTTTCTGGGTCAAAAGAAACAAGAATCCGGGTTTGGAGCATAGACATTATTCGTTTGAAATTTCACCCCCCTACAGAGGGCCACCCTAATATATATATATATATATATATATATATATATATATATATATATATATATATATATATATATATATATATATATATATATATATGGCTTCTTCAGTCCTTCGTAAGCACCTCAGAAACAAGCATTTCCAATGTATTCCTTTCGTGCAGGTCTCCTGGGAGCTTCGGAACCTTACAACTACCACAGCCACTAACTTTCTAAGGGCTTGCAAGAACTGTGGGCGGGCAGCAGGGCAGAGTGAAAGACATAGCCACCCACGGGCAATGATGCAAGCATGTTAGGTGAAAACAAGCCAATGTGTGTGTATTCTTTTCAATAATATATTAAACATACAGAATTATCTGCATACAAGTCAGTCATGAGTGAAAACTATTATTAAAACTGTGTAGCATGAATTGTTTCAGATCAAATGAATAGTAAGTAACATTTGCTTACAATGAGCATGGAACAGTCAAGCCTGGTTAAGACATTCTGGATCAAAATGATGCCTGATGTTGGCCATTATGACTAGTAAAACTTGCTGCATGGTACTATACATCAGCAATTATGAAGTGAAATGTCAAAGTATTTCTTAGCTGGTACTTTCACATTTTCCACATTTTGGGTGCGTTCTATCTCTTAGGTATCCCTATTTATTATCCTGTTCTGTCCAGACAGACTGCAAGTATTATAATATAATGAAATGTGGTCTATTATAAGCGATTATGGAATAGAGCAAGGTGAAACTGTGATGCAGGGAGCAGGTCTAGCAGCTCTTCAGGTAGCAGGTCGCATAGGCCTAGGGGGTGAGAGCGAGGTCCCTTACCCCGCTGTTCAGATTCAGCCATGTTAAGGGAACGTTCTATCCTGTGTATCGCTTCTTCAGAAATGTACTACTTCATCACCTGTGCAAATACAAGCCACTCTGTAGAGTATTTTAGTGTAAATTGGTTGTATCAGTCATGACCTTACACTGCAATATGGCATTGTACCTGAACACAATGATGTGTTGGAAGTCACGGCCCAAGACAAGAAGGCCATTCAGACGGTAACGTGTGAATGGAATCGATTCACGGAATCGATTCCTTGGACTGGCGGTTCCGGAACCGGTTCCGCGGAGAATCGTGTATAGTGCGCAGGGCCGGTACCAGAGTTTTGGAGCCGCCAGCATGCAGGGAGAGTACCAGAGTCTTGGAGCCGCCAGCGCGGTGCTCAGACGGTTACCAGGTAAAGCCGGCTTCGGAAACGGTTTCGCGGAGAATCGTGCAGAGCGCGCGGAGCCGGTACCAGAGTCTTGGAGCCGCCAGCGCGGTGCTCAGACGGTTACCAGGCGGAGCCGGTTTCGGAATCGGTTCCGCTGAGAATCGTCCAGAGCGTGCGGGTGCTCAGACGGTTACCAGGCGGAGCCGGTTTCGGAATCGGTTCCGCAGAGAATCGTTCAGAGCGTGCGGGGCCGGTACCAGAGTCTTGGAGCCGCCGGCACACAGGGTGATTACCAGTCTTGCTGCCGCCAGCGCGGTGCTCAGACTAGGCGGAGCCGGTTCCGGAATCGGTTCCATGGGGAATCGTTTAGAGAGTGCGTTCTGAGTACCAAGTCTTGGAGCTACCAGCGCGCTGCTCAGACGGTTACCACTAGTGTGTAGCGGTTCCAGGACTCATCTAGAATACTGGCAGAGATTATTTACAAGCTCCTCATTAGACAGACACATATTAATTTTCCCCAGATAGCAGAGAATGTATTTCACGTAGTCATGTTGCTTTAAATATCGTTCCATCATGTAGAATGTAGAATTCCATCTAGTTTCTACATTTTGAATAAGTTTCTTTGAAGGTTGCTTGTATTGTTCTTGCACCTGCATGAGCTTATCAGAAGTCTTCACGCTGTGATGGAAAAAAAATTACAATAGTCTTTATTTTTTCTTTTAGCTTCTGGACATCCTCAGTGTTCTTAATGGAATTCTGTACAACTAGATTCAAAGTGTGCGCAAAGCACGAGGTATGGCGAACATTAATTTGTTTTATTGCTGCAGTCATGTTAGCAGCAATGTCAGTCACAACTGAGTTAATTTTATCTAAAAGGTTCTATTTATTGTAGACAAGTCTTATCTCTTTTGCAATATTATCTGCTGTATGGGACTTAACCATACAAACAGTATCAAGCACAGCAGACTTGAGGACCCTCTCTGGGGATATGTAGTGAGCTGTCACTGTGATGAATGCTTTTGTTTGTCGGGACATCCATAATGTCTGTTGTTAAAGCAATACGCTTAGCTTTCTCCAGCTCTTGACGAACTCTCTCTACCTCTCTATTGTAAATCGAAGGTAAGAGAGTCTACTTATCTCTCAGCGGCTTGCCAAGTCATATCTGGGGTTGAGTCCATTTACTAATCTCTTGAACCCCTTGTCTTCAACAACAGACAGTGGTTGTAAGTCTCCCGTTATCATCCTGACAACCAGAGCAACAAGTTCTTTCTTTTTATTCGAGTCATTCTTATAGGGCTGAGCCCTAGTGATCAGTGTTGGTTGAGTAAAGGTGGATGGTCTGGGGTGTTTGGCAGCAATTTCCATATCTGCATCCTCCTTGAACTTCGCATATTCAATGGTGCCCAGGTGTTTCATTATGTTCGATGTACTTCCACTGTACTTCAGCTTGTCTACACACCAAGCATACAACGACGTCAGACGACATCTGTTCCATGTTCCAGTTCCACACTGGAGCTCTTCTATTCCACTTGGATGCCATTGTTTTAAGTGAAATTTAGGATCAATAAGTGAGATGTACACCTCCGTTCTCCATGCTCTGACGCTACAAAGTAGTTACCAATGCGATATGTACACCTTCAGCACGCTGCCTTTGAAAAAGACTTGGTGCTTGTAAAAATATTACATTATAATGTGAGAGAGGAAGGGTTGGAGTACAACGTACAGGTAAGTTATTTTGAGTATCTGAAAAAAAAAAATAAGGTCTTTATTTATTCATGAGGATGATGGTCACAAACCACCCCTCCTTTGGGCAGTTTTAGCTCTTATGAGCAAGTCACCGGCCGCTCACTACTATTTATACCCTGTCATGATGTCATACGACATCTACCAATCAGAGTGTTAAGAAACTATTACGCATATAGCAATACTAAATCGGTGCATACTATTGGCCACCATGAACGAAATATTTTCATATCATTCATGCGATTTTTTTTAATACTAGATGAAGGGACGCTATTCATGTATCATTCTTTTACACTCCATTTCGTTCATTTGTAGATACCATTTGTAAAACTTCATGAAAAATATTCATGATTACATATTTTAAACATTGCATAACTGTTTGTGATTTGTATCTCACGAGCATCAGCCATCAGTACTCACGAGGAACCGTTAAGGCGGAACCGGCTCCAAGTCTAGGAACCGATTCCAAGCAAGTCCTAGCGGAACCGTCGGAACCGATTCTGGAACCGGTCCCTGCCCAGCCCTATCCAGAATGTCGCACGCAGCTGGAAGGCTAGATTGTTTCACGCTCATGATAAGCAAATGTTACAATTCACGCTACGTAGTTTTAATAATGGTTTTAACTCACGACTGACTTGTAAGCAGATAATTATGTATGCTCGAGATTTTATTGAAAACAATACACGCACATCGGCTTGTTTTCATCTAACATGTTTGCATCCCTGCCCGCGAGTGGCTGTCTTTCGCTCCGCCCCGCTCCCCGCCCACAATTCTCGCAAGCGCATAAAAAGCTTGCGGCCCGGGTAGTTCTACTGTAAGGTTCCGAAGCTCCCAGGAAACCTGCGCGAAAGGAATGTGTCGGAAAATACCTGTTTCCAAGGCGCTTGCGAAGAACTGAAGGAGACGCCTCATGTTAAAGAGAGTTGGGGACATAACACAACCCTGTCTTACTCCTACATTGTTTTCCATCCACCTGTGATGCTGTCTCCTAGCGTGAAGTTAACATCATTACTAGTTACTAGTACATCACCTGAACTCAAAGTAAACACTAAACAGACCTGTAATTGGTTAATCTCGCTAGAGGGACGGTTCTCAATATAGTGACGAGGAAAGGCGACTATTTTTCCTTCTCATGTTAATTTTACTGCACCACGAAAGTCAGAATTCCGCGTGAGTATGGTATATTCATTCTTCTGTTGGAATATGTCTAAAGAAATTTGTTTTGTAGCCCAGTTTTTTGTAAAATATGGAAGCGCAAGGGATGTTACAACTCGAGGATTTTTCGCTTGCTGCGATCGACTGCGCCTCATATTTTGCATTATTGCAAGTTTATTTTGGGTAAGTATACGTTTTCCTTCCAGCTAAAAATGTAGGAGACCTTATTTTACTGATATGCATTACCACAATTTACAATGTGTTATCAAATAGATAAAATTAAAAAAAACATTACATTTTATTAAGATTTTCGGAGCGGACATGAGCATCGTCGCATCGAAGGTGAAGGGCTAACCTACTTTGACCAATAAATTATTCAATAGTGAACATTTTTTCATTGAAATATTACCTGGAACAGCGCGAGTCATTTCTTTCTTTACACTAGCAATAGAAAAGTGGAATTAACATAATTTACTTCAAAAAGTTAAAGTGCAGGATGATATGTCTATATCGTGAGGAACTGTGCAGGTCGTAGATACTCGGAGGTTACAAATATTCGATAAATAATAGATTATAAGACTATTGATGATGCGTTATATACACTCATAATGACAATTGATGATCGTGCTTGCTTTGGTTTGGATATCAGCCCTATAGACTTTTCACCCACGAATTTGAGCAAAGATAACAAAGGGGTGTGAAGCACAGGGGACATTTTTGCACGCAACACCGCCTGTTTCTACCTCTCTGACTACTGAGAACAACGAAGAGACTTCGTTGTGTTGGTGTGTAGACAAGAAGAAATTGTTGGATATAAAATATAACCAAATTTTCTGGAGCTAAAAGCGAGACATTAAATTGCTTGTTTTAGTTTTCTTTAATAACTTCACTTCTCATGAATGTTAATAAAATAATATCACTAGAAAATAAATAAAACTTAGTTATTTCGATCATTTCACTTTTTTTTTTAGTTATGGATAAATAATCACAAATTATACTTTTAGATAAAAAAAATCCTCCAAGTATAGAGGGATGGCATTCATAGAATATTTAGATGGTCAGTCATTTAGATATTCACTGCGTCATATTTGGCAATTTATTAATTATTGCAAATCATTGAGTAACAAACTTGTCAGGAGTTACATTTTTATATAAGATTTAATTTTTATTTTTGCAGATGTGCATTGCAATATGCAGCAAGCTGATAATCAAGAAATGGGACAACGCTCCCTTTAAAGCTGCATCTCCAGAAGGAAAGGGTTGATAAGGACAACATTTAGCTTCCAGAAATTTATATATTTTCAAATATCACAACAGGCTATGAACAATATTGTATTTCTTTCTAGACATAAGTAAAAGCTAAAGTAGACTGATTCTCAAACTTTGTTGCTTAGCAGTGCACTGCATCTTGGACTTCGACAGCGCATTGAGCCTGTAGTCAATGTAGTGCAGGCTGACTAAAAGAAGACACACATACATGCATATCTAGAAAAGTTAGGCACCGCACTTCGGTAATAGTCCCAGCGCACAGTTTGCAAATCACTACAGTTTAGATGTAGTACAATGAGAAGTTCTCCCATTGTCACTCCCCTCAACACAAGTCCATACTCAGAAATGCTCTCATCACGACTATTGTCAATGACCACAGAGATGATTACCCGGGCTCTCAAGTGTTTCTCCTGTTAATAATGAAGAAATCTTGTTAATCTGTCACTAGAACCATAAAAATACCCTTAAAAATATGTGTCATTCCAACTAGACTTACTAGAGCTTCCTGAAAGTAATCGTAATGCGGCCACAAGTGTTTCACAATATGGTCTACAGACTGACGGATACATACACGATAACATATGATGCAGTTTTTGTTGTATGGCTTCATTTTTCACGTTACGCTCCTTCCCATAAGTAAACCAAGAGGAATATGAGAGGATAACACACAGAGACAGCAGGTTTAGGTACGCCATGGACAGGTGAGTCTGTGTGAGCTAGAGAATCAGACAAATTAAATTAATAAAAAAAATAAATTAAATTAAAAAAAATTAATACAGAAAATAATTTGGATAGATAGATATATGAGTAAGTAAAAAAATAAATAAATAAACGGTAACGATACCGGTGTCGCCATTAGAGAGCGGATTTCACGATAACAAAACGAATTTCACGATAATGATGCGGATTTCATAAGGAAGTGTGTTTCACAATAACGAGTGGATTTTCATGATAATGAAGTGAGTTTTACGATAACGAAGCGAGAGTCACCATAACGAAGCAAGTTTCACAATAATGAAGCGGTTTTCACGAAAACGAAGTGAATTTCATGATACCGAAGCGGGAATCGCCATTGTGAAGTGGATTTCACGATAATGAAGCGAGTTTTATGATAACGTAGTAATTTCACAATAACAAAGCGGTTATCGCCATAACGAAGCAAATTTCATAATAACGAAGCAATGTTGAAGTAAGTTTTCCTTGGTAGGGAAGAATCCTTTCTCCCCTAAAGGAGCCATCCCGGGCCTGCAGGAGTGTGTTGGGGCAGTGGCAGTGCAACCCTCCAGCCCCTCACACTGAACTAGAGGTCATGAGAAAGATTTTTTTTACAACTCACCAGACACAGCCATGGAAGGCGCACTCTTCTTAAAAGAGGTCCCTCATATGGCATTGTCGGGGGTATGGTGGAGGGAAAGTATATTCTTTACAGTTTAATCCTGAATGCAGAATTTTGATGAACCACTACATACAATTCACCAGACAGTCACGGAAGGAGGAGCCCTTATCCCTCCTTCAGGACCCCTCTGATAGCAATATTTGGTGGATGGTGGTAGCATTTTCTTGTTAACGATGGCCTCTTGTTGGGTGTGAGGGGCTGGAAGTGGAAGATCATATCTAAATAAAGGGGTGTAGTGACTGGCCAGCCGGCTAGTCACTCCACGCTAATCTTCGTGGATTCCCAACATGCTAAGCTTCCCAGGTGTGGGACCGGCCAGACTCAAAGTCAGGTCAGGCCAAGCACCTGGGAGCTGGAGGAACCCACGAGGCAGCAGTTAGTCTCGCCTCGACTTGCACACCCGTGGCCGCTCGCCCGGGTATTGCTGTACACCAACAATAAACCCAAAACTGTGGTTTGTGTTTGCCTCCGTGTCCTTGGCGTAGAGAACACCACAGGAGCAAAGAAGGAGCGGGACTTGCTGCCCGATCCCGACCCTATGTCCCTGGTGGAACCAGATAGCCACCCTCCCCTCCAGTAAGCTCCCCCTGTCTTTTACAGACCGGACCAAATTTTGGTTTCAAAATTTCCGAAATAACGATTAATTTTCCGTTGAATAATAAATCATCGTCAATACAAGAAAAATTAGTTTGGTTCACACGTGTGAGAAAAATCAGTTCACCAGTGAGGTGAAGGAAGGGGACCTTGTACCTCTGAGGACCCTGTGCGAAGTAAAAAAAAAAGTGTTTCCTACAATGTCAATGATTTATTTAGGGTAATGATTTTAGCTTGCTTGCATTTCGTATTTCAGGTAAGTTAGAAAGAAATAAAACTTAAACGATATTATATATATATATATATATATATATATATATATATATATATATATATATATATATATATATATATATATATATATATGATGTGCGCGCGCGCGTGTGTGTGTGTGTGTGATCTACTGCTAACTTGCTGGAATTAACGGGACAATACTTGCCCCAGAATCACCATCTCTCTCTCTCTCTCTCTCTCTCTCTCTCTCTCTCTCTCTCTCTCTCTCTCTCTCTCTCTCTCTCTCTCTCTCTCTCTCTCTCTCTCCATGTTTAAATACAGCTGTCTTCAGATACTGAAACTCTTTCACCTCATCCAATCCTTCTCCTCCCATTCCCATCTCACTTCTTCCTATTCTTGGTATCCTGTCATGCATCTATCTATTTCTCTGATGTCTTCTCCCCTCAAGAGTGACCCTTAAAAAGATGGCCATGATAGAAGAGCGTCCATTTCTCCAGATTCAAACATTCCCTTCTTGCTTGTGTTATATAGAGTGTAGTGTAGAGTGAAGAAGAAAGGGGAAGCGAGATGAGTGAAGCAGATGCCTGAGGCACGATAAGTATCTGTCCATCTCCCACTTGTTTATTTTAAAAACTTCAAGCATATAGTTACTCCACTTCCATAATTGAATTTCCTCATTCTCTGTTCTTCCTCCATGCTAAGTCACACATACCATTTAGTTGAAGAGTTTTTTTGCCAGTAGAGTAGTCATAATCTACCCAGCCTTTGCAAGTTGTTCACAACGATTTTTGAAAGATAATAGTCTTTATAGCTTGCCGCTCATAGTAAGTAAGAGCAAGGTGGAGAGCTGTGTGCCAACCCGCCTCCCCCTCATCCCTTCTCCTGCCACCAATTCCCCCTCCCCTTTCATATAAGCATGTCTGCATGCATCTCCTTTCTCGGAACCACATGGGAGGGGCCACTCCTTTGTTCAGTCGCGCTTTTGTTAGCACACGGGGAAGACAAGACAGTCTCACCCCTGTCAATTTAAATAGGTAATACACCAGTCACAAGGGTTTGACTAAGTGTGGAGTGCCAGTTACCTTGTGGTGACAACGAGTCCCTGTCTGTTGTCTTGTATTTGGATTTTTCATCTTTTGTACAGTCAAATGTTACTGGGTTTCAGAGTTCTGTTGAGAGCCTTGAACCCAGAGCATAACAGTTTATCTGCTGTACAGTAAAAGTCTACTCACTTCTCTTGCCTTGCTGTGTCAAGGTGGTATTGGCCCAGCCTGGGGAGGCTGTAAATGGTATTGGTCAGCACAAGGAGATAATATTCTGTGAGTGTGGATGATTTTGTCTTGAGAGGGTAGTAGCTCATACAGTATTATAATCCTCATAGTTGTTTGTCCCTTGTCCTTTGTCCCTGTCTCCTAGAACGTGGTTTGCGATTCTTTCTCAACAAGGTGCAGTTATTTGGCCACTGCAATAATCCCTTCCCTATTGGTGGGTGAAATAGGGTGGCGATATCGCATTTGTTAATTGTTACAGGAGATGAGTTGGACCCTGTAAATGCATATGTGGGCCCCGCACTAGCTTATGCAGTAGAGAGCCAGATAGTGGCTGCTGTGAAAGGGGCAGCATCTGTGGTCATAACAGAAATTGGCGACCTCATCAGGATTGCTGGAAGCTTCATAACCACATGGGGGAGACAGTTATTTGTCGTTTGTTTAGTTGTCCTTTGTGTGCCTGTACTCAGCTTACGCCATTGATAGGAAGGCTGGTAGCAGGGATGGCTCGCAACCCAAACCCTTTGCATCTGCTGGGAGTGGCAGTGTAGATCTGACCCCGTTTGGTGTGAGGACACATGGCCCAACAAATATTGTCTAAGGACATGCAAGCTCTACAAATAGTCTTGGTGGATTCTCCCAGATGGAAGGAATGTCTGAGGAGATGAGATTTAAGTTGAAGATGAGGGTAATGGATCTGGAAGCCGAGAAGAAGAGAGAATTGAGAAGGTTTCAGTTGGAAGCCGAAGCAGAGGAAAGGAGACTGAAGGCTGAGGGGATTAGAGAAGCCAAGAGGTTTGAAGCCGAGAGGCTTGAGGCTGAGAGAGAAGCCAAGAGGCTTGAGGCCGAGAGGGAAGCCAAGAGGCTTGAGGACGAGAGGGAAGCCAAGAGGCTTGAGAACAAAAGAGAGAAGGAAATGAGGTTGATTGAGGCCGAGGAGAAGGTGAGAATCTATGAGAAAGAAATGAAAATACTTGAGGCCAAGAAAGAGAAGGAAGAGGCTGAGAAGAACAGAATATTTGAGTTGGAGAAGACTCGGTTTGAAGTTAATTCACCTCATGGTTTGATGGGAGGAGGAGTGAGAGAGGACACAGCCAGATTGTGAGAAGTTTGAAGTTAATATCGGAGTTTGATGAGAAGAAAGTAACAGGAGATCTGAGAAGGTCTCAGAGTTTGACAGACCTCAGGAGAGATGGGTTGGCCTTGTTGCTAATATGTTGAACGGCAAGGCTCTCGAGGTTTATGATAGGATGTCAGTGGAAGATTTGGAAGATTATAACGAGTTTCAGGCCGGCATTCTGAAAGCCTATGAGCTACGGCTTGAGGCTTATAGGCTACAGTTCCGTAGAGGGAAGAAAAAGGCCCATTGACTTACCTTGAGTGTGCTCGCTGTCATGAGACGTTTGAGAAATGGATTGCTAGCGAGCTTGTGTGGTGCTGGGGTCTGTGGCAATTTAGTTTGAGTTAGTTTTTTTTTTTTTTTTCATTAACTTTTACTTTATTTGTCTTTACCTTTTAACTCTTTACTTAATAGATATAGAACAGGTTCTAAAATGATATTTCTTTACTTTGTCTTGAATTCTTTACTTTTACATACTTATAGTATGTCTGAGCATTAAAAATAAATATCTGGTAGCGTTACCCCTATTTTATTTACAGGCACTGATGTATCTTCGGAGTAATGAACTTATAAGCGTTGTTTTTTTTTTTTTTTTTTTTTTTTTAACAAAAGGAGTGGGTGCAACAGGGAGGAAGAATGACATCTCATCTTTTCACAAAACAAACAAAATTTATCGTTACTATTTCACCATAATTAATTCACAATTTAATTCACATGAACTTAAGGGAATAAGAACAGAGAAAGCTTAATATCCAAAATTCCTCCACACACTCACCTAAATGGTAAACAATCCTGCCTGCTAAAACTCCAAATTTTTATTATTTCCCTCTCCAGCCAAAAGAAACGGTGAGGTGGTCCACAGACCGTCATTCACAATCTACATCTGATACCACGATCTCATAGTTATATGGGAAATCTTCCCGTTCCCCCGCCCCCCTTTCCCAATGCCACAGGTAAGTGGTAGGGTCTACTGAATGGCTATCACTTACAGCTCAGCATCCGCCATCTTACATACCTTAATGGCAGACGAATCAGGTCCCAGACATTTACTGCCCTAATCACACTTGACCACCAAATCCACACTGGCCTTTTAAAAGGTGTTATTTCCCCTAACACTACCCTTTAACATGGCCCAGAGAAATGCACTCATCAAAAACATTACATCCTGTAAGACAGATGGGGGTGTAAGTGGGGAGTGGCGTTACACGGCACGGCGTTGCTTTGTCTGCCACCGCGAGGGATGCCAACACATACACATCATTATTTCACTTATAATTATCTTATCACACTCCACTTCACTTAAAGTTATTGTCACTGTCTTCCAGGGGCGGCTGGTTTGTAAAGGCTGGTGGGCTGCAGACCTCCCTGTTTCAGCCCTGCCAGGAATATGAGTGATTTATTCATATAACTCATTTTATACAAATAAATAATATTAAACTTTTATATCCCATTCAGTATTTTTTTTGTTTTTTTCTACTATTTTCTAACACAGAATACTGGCAGATTTGATAAATTAATTCCAGAGTAAAACACTTCTTCCACGATTGGTGCAGCGTCAACCTGCCCGGGTGCCCAGGATCAGCCAGCCGGGCTGTAGTAGTGTTTGAGTCAGTTCAGCCCTGCGTAGCATCATAAGAAGAGAATATTATCCGTTTTCTGTGTTAATTTAACAAATAGTGCATTACGTTCGTGATTTGTGAATACTAGCCAGTTTGAGCAGGTTAGTTTCAGTGTCCTGGGTACTTCAATACTACATATTCTACTTAATAAATGTTCCCCCATAGCTTTGGTAACAAATTTTAAATTATGAGCCTATGAAGTACAAAACGTAACTTTTTGTGATTCAAATAAAACTGCCTACAGCACGGCCCCATTAGTATTGTAATTTAAATTATTATGCAGCCGCCCAAAATTTTTTACCACGAGTCGCCACTACTGTCTTCCCTAACACACACACACACACACACACACACACACATATATATATATATATATATATATATATATATATATATATATATATATATATATATATATATATATATATATATCACTTTTACAACTTTAAATTCAAGGCATTTTACCTCTTAGACAGAAGGGAGGCGAGTGAGGAACGGTGTCAGGAGGCACTGCGGGGCTCCGTTTGGCTGCCTGCAGCATGCCAGTGCGTCCCTCGCCGTCTCGCTTGCAAGTTGCCTCAAATAACATTTCATTCCCTCTCTCCTCTCCCTTGCTATACAGCCCTGGGATTTATTATCCTATAAGGGAACAACCTGGCAGGTGGGAGAGTTGGATGCAGTACCCATCTGTAGACTCTGCCCCGGATGTGGAGGCTGTTGATACTCCCCCAAAAGCAAGGTGAGCACACTGACGTCGGGCACCTGCAGGTTCTATGACTCCTGGAGTCGATTACATTGAGGCAGGACCACCGCAAGAGGAGTGCAGAGTTAGTGTTGATGCTGCAGTGGGGGCAGAGTGCCCAGAAGCCTGTCCCGCTGCTGGTGAGTGGGCAAGTCAGAGCTGGGCACATCCTTAAGCCATTGTGCTGGGGCTGATTGCATTACAGCAGAGCTACCATAGAAAACACATGACTTTGTTGGGACTGTTGCCGAGGGTGAGGTTGGTGTAATGGGTTTAGATTGTTTGATGGATTGTCTCACCCACCGGAGCCTCTCGGAGGTGGTTCTCGGGTGGAGTTGTCACCTTGAGTGGAGACCATGGGCATCTGTACTCGGTCCGAGCCCCATTCTGTTGTGTTTGGTGTGTTACGGGTTACTGCCAAGAGCGGGGAGACTCCAAACTCTGCTGGGGAAGTGAGAGTTTCCTCTCCATTGGAGTGTACCGGAGGTGAGGAGCAGGCTGCTCCCCTGCTGGAATCAGACACGGTGAGCCACCCGTGTTGAGAGCTGCTATATATATATATATATATATATATATATATATATATATATATATATATATATATATATATATATATATATATATATATATATATATATATATATATATAATATATATATATATATATATATATATATATATATATATATATATATATATATATATATATATATATATATATATATATATATATATATATGATATCGTTCCCAAGGAGGGTTCTGCTCCTCAGGGACATGTTGCCCCACAACTTGCCAAGGCAGGAGTGGGTGGCAAGGAAGTAGAAGGTCGGTTAGTGTTTGCAGAAAGAGGACAGAGGTTTGAATCTCCAGTTTGTTGTGCCATCCGCAGTTAAGAAGGCACGTGTGCGTGTAGCACATAACAGCCTGGGTGTTTGGCAGTTTTGAAGTCGGGTTGACTCGGGAGCAGTTGAGGCAGTTCTGGTGGCTGGGTGTGGCCACATTTGTTAAATGAAGCCACATCGGTCAATTTGGCAAGCCTGATTACCTCCTGTCTGGGCCACCTCTCCCTCCTGTAATGGCCGGTATTGTTTCCCCTTGCGTGGAGATGATCAGAGGTGTTGCTCGCCCAATTCCTCCTTGTGGGAGTAGTGACAACGATGTAGCAGATATGGGTGTTACGGCGCAACATCAGAAGACAGCCCTGAGTTAGGCTGCCGGTGATAGTATGTTGCTTGCCACTCAGAAAGCACCCACAAGTGTTGCTGGGAGCTTCACGTGGCCAAGTTGCTGTTAATTGTCAGGTATTGGGCCCGAGTAGTGTAATGTGTGATGATGGATGCCGTCCACCTCAAAGTGACAAGGAATCGGGTATAATGAGAAGTGATTGCACACATGAGCAGTTGTTGGGACCAGTGGAGCTGGCCCTGAAGCATGTTAGCTGGGCTCATGTTGAAGCTAGGATTTATTGTGTTTTGATGGCTACATGTGTTAGTTTTCCCCTGTGTGCGGAAATGGGTGTGCTGCATCCTGGAAAGGAGCAGCCATCAGCTGCGTCATCGAATGGTCAGCAGAAGGAATGCAGAAGGAATGATAGTATTGTTGTGCCTGGCATTGAGAGGCTGTCTTGGTTGTATCACACCAAGGAAGTACTATTTTGTTTAAGAGCAACCAGAAGGCTCCTCTTATTTTTGCTGAGAAAGTGGCATTTTTATTTTAGTAGTTATATGGGTGTGACATGGTGGCTCTACATAGCCAACAGCAAACAAGACAGAGTGAAGGTGGGTAGCAAAGGCCCGGTAGAGGATGCAGTGTTTTCTCCAGTGAGAATTGAAGGAGCCAGAGAGTCGGACTTGCTTGGCAGTGTGATGGGAAATTTGTTTGGCCAAAAGTATTGCCTGGCAGCACTGTGACACCAGGAGGCTGCAACCCCTGGTGGGCATGTTGAGTGTGGCAAGGGTGTAGGAATGTCGTTGCCTGGTGACTATAATGTTTGTATAGTGTGGAGGAAAAAGTACTGAAGAAGTAGGCTGTGCAATATAGAGAGCAGAAGTGAGTGGACGGAGTAGTGAAGGAAGAGGAAAGAGAAGATGATGGAGAAAGAAAAGATAGTCACAGGAGAAGCTGCAGAAGCCATAGCTGTTGTGTGATGAAAAGTGATACAGATATGACTTCCTGTAGGAGTAAATCCTCACACCAATGTAGCCCAGGAGATCACAGGTCCTGGGTGAGAGCCAGAGACAGATCTTGAGGGAGGAATTGGAGAAAATGGTAGTTTGAGTATGAAGGGCCAAGTTGGGGCCCTGTTGTTTCCTGTTGTTATGATGACTATGTGTTATTGTTGTAGCACTCCCTGTTTTGTTTTGTTTTTTATGCATCCCCATTTAAATATGATGTGAGTTGCTCTGACACCTGTGAGTGAGTGGTGCATAACCTTGATGAGTGTGACGAGCTGTGCAAATAGCACAGAATGAAGAAGAAAGGGAGAGCAAGACAAGTAAAGCAGATGCCTAAGGTATGATAAGTACCCGTCCATCTCCCATGTATTTACTTTAAAAACTTTGAGCATATAGTTACTCCCCTTCCATAATTAAATTTACTGCTGTTTCCCTATGTTAAGTCACATATCTAGTTGAAGAGTTTGTCTTGCCTATAGTGGTCATAATCAACCCAGCCTTTATAAGTTGTTCACAATGGTTTTTGAAAAATAAGTCTCTGTAGCTTGCCGCTTGTGGTAAGTAACTGCAAGGCAGGCAAATGTGCATCGCCCCCTTCCCACCTGTGGGAAGGGGGTGAGCCACCCCATGTGGCTCTTTGAGCCACATGGGGTGGCCACTCCTTCATTCAGTCATGCTTCTGTTAGCACGTGGGGAAGATGTAGTCTTACGTGGACAGAGTACTGTCACAGAGTTGAGGTAAGTTTATGTATAGGAGAAGGCACTTATTAGTTAGTATTGTATATGAATTAGCGGCAGCCTCGCCCCTGTCAATTTAAGTAGGTAACACACCAGTCATAGGGCTTTTGACTGGGTGTCGGGTACCAGTTACCTTGTGATGACAATGAGTCCCTTTGCTTGTCCCTGTCTGTTGTCTCATGGTTGGGTTTGTTGTCTTTTGTACTGTCAAATGCTACTGGGTTTCAGAGTTCTGCTGACAATTTTGGATCCAGAGGATCATAGTTTCTCTGCCATACAGTAAAAGTCTACTCCCTCCCCTGGCCTTGCCATGTCAGGGTGGTATTGGCCCAGTTTGGGGAGGCAGTAAATGGTACTGGTCAGCATAAGCTTGTTCTGTGAATGTGGGTGGTTTTATCTTGAGAGGTCAGTAGCTCATAGAATATTATAATCCTCATAGTTGTTCATCCCTTGTCATAGCTGTACCTCCTAGAATGTTTGCGATTCTTTCTCAGCAAAATGGAATTGTTTGGTAATTGCAATACTTCTTTCCCAGTTGGTGGGTGAGACAGGGTGGCAATTTCACCCTTGTTAATCATTACAGGAGACCAGTAGAACCCTGTAAACACATATGTGGGCCCCACACTAGCCTATGCAAGAGGTGGGTTAGGGAAGTTGACCCATGTTAGTGGCTGCTGTGAGAGGGGTGGAACCTGTGGTCATAACACTTGCTCATGTGCTCAGCCTGTCTCTTTGAACCATGTACTGTTTTACCATATCCTTCCATCTGCCAAGCAGCCTTCCTCTCCTGTTGGGACCTTCAGTTTCACTCACATACAGTTTCTTTTCAAACTCTTCACTCTTCATCCTCCCAATATGGACATTCTATCCTTGTGTGCTTTATTTCACCCATAATACCACTTCACAATGAACAGTTTGATGTTTATACCACATCTCTCATAAACACACCTCTTCACCTTCTCCATTGCTATTATCCTACTTCTCCCACATTCACTTTCAAATTCTCTCACATACATACATATACTGTAGAATTGAGTCACCACTTATACTTTCTGCAAGCAACACAGCATTATTTTGCAAACAAACATGCTGTCATAGTCCACCAACACTACTTTCAGTTTTGGCTTTTCATGAACATTTCATATTTTGACATTCATCTTCATCATACAACCATCCATAAAAATTATAGCTATGGAAACATTACACATTTCTGTCTCACTTCTGCTCCTATAGTAATATTCTTACCAAACTCTCTGTTCATCCTTAAACAAGTACCTAACTGTCTCCCAATAAAAGTCTGAATCTTTTGAAACAACTATCCTACAAAATAAATTTGAAGAACATTCCAGAGGGGTTTCTCATCATTCCTACCATACACTCTCTTTAAGTCTATGAAAACTGCTTATAATTTTTTTACCCTTTCCAAAATACTCTTCTGATATGATTTTAATAGCAAAAACCTTACCTGTACATTTTTCTCTCCTAAACTCTCCTTGCTTCTTACCAAGTTCCCTTAATTCACTTCCATCAGTTAGTTGGGATTTTCCAGTATACTTTTTCTAGCCCCTTAAGTAAACTTACTCCTTAATGATTATTATAATCATCCCTACAGTCTTTATCTTTATGCAGAGTTACTACAGTATCTGGCTGTTTTGAATGGTTAGTTCTGATATAACCATTGTTGCTTTAGACAAGCATAATTTTTTATCACTTTTTCATACTCAAATGCTGTTTAAAAGAAACACAGATTTTGTTTATTATATCAATTGTCAACATTCAAAATAATTTCACAGTAACACAAATACTAAAACAATGCTATCCCATGTTATGTTCTTATTGCAATAACAGGTTCAAAGAAGACTGTTACAAGATATCAGGAAACTGTACACGATCATGGACTTTAAGCCTTTAAGCTGAAATTCAATAAGAACTATACTTCTTTAATACAGTTGTATAAAGGAATCCTATTTTATATTTGGCTTAAAGTCTCTGATCCACTTACAAATGTAGTTGTAAATAGTTATACCTTCTCTGTCACATACTTAACAACAATTAATCATTCTTAGCACATGATGTTTAATGGCAAACATTACAATGCATATGAAAATGTTGATTAATTTTCATCATGGTAACATGAACAACCTTGTATTATCACATAAGATAATATTAAGGACTTAGCAATACATAAGACTTTGCCAAGAGTTAGATAGAAACTTTTAAGGCATCGTATGTAAAGTATAGTTAAGTAAAGGCTTTTCCATTATGTTTCATGCACCTCTTGCCAAAATTCCCATTCTTTTAAATGAATATGGCACATAAAGTAACAGGGCTAATTAGGTCAAATTGTTTTACAAAGCAAGTGGACATTTATTCTTGTATAAAACCTTTACACTTGTTTTCACTTGACTGCAATTCAATATAAAAATATTAAAGAGTAAACATTGTAAAGATAGATGGTGCACTACATATTTGACCCTCTTAACAGTTATCTTAAATTGTTAAAATAAATGTATATAGATAAACTTTTTTTTTTTCATATACTGCTTCCTTTCATTCTTTCACTCATATATATATATGAGTGTATATATACATATATATATATATATATATATATATATATATATATATATATATATATATATATATATATATATATATATATATATATATATATATATATATATATATATATATATATATATATATATATATATATATATATATATATATATATATATATATATATATATATATATATGTATATATATGCGTGTGTGTGTGTGTGTGTGCAGATGAGTGTATTAAGTTATATTTACCTAGTTGTACAGGGCACAAGCCAAAGCTCATTTTGTCCCTTCTCCAAAACCATATTGTGTATACAGATGTGTGTGTGTGTGTGTGTGTGTGGCTTTTTTATGATAAATGAGTAAGAAGTGCCTTTTGATAGTAGATTTGCTTGGTAATGTCAATTAATACCTGCCTTTTCATTAATGAGAATATATATATATATATATATATATATATATATATATATATATATATATATATATATATATATATATATATATATATATATATATATATATATATATATATATATATATATATATATATATATATATATATATATATGTTTTTTTCCTTTTTTTCCTGTTTTTTTTTTCCACTAAAATAGTTTAAAAATTCTTAAAATTTCAGTGCATGCAGCAGAATAAAGTGTGTGTGTGTGTGTGTGTTTACAAAAAAAGATACTTTATTCACCTGCAATATCTATCTTTCCATGGAATTACATAAAATGTTTTTTCTCAATTTACGTGTCTGCTTCTCTGATAGCCACGTGAGTATACTGTAATTTTCTTGAATCAGAAGGAAATAAAGACTTATTAATTTACATTTGTTTTAGGTATTCTCTAAGTGTGAAGGTTTGTACATTTGGCAGCACAAGTTTATATTTGCTAGACCTAATTTGATATATCAGTTTAATATGATCAGTGGTTTTACAGTAGTTTGACTTCAGTGAAACATTAAGAATAATATAGACTCTTAAGAGTCTGTTATTTTTTTTTTATGATGGCTATTTTACACTGGTAGGTGCAGTGCTATTAATGACTTAGATTAAATACCTGGTATTTATCTTTGTACTTTATACATTAAATAATCCTGATTATATATATATATATATATATATATATATATATATATATATATATATATATATATATATATATATATATATATCATGAATAATCTGTTCAAAAAAAGTCTGACGAAAACCAAAGATATGAAAACTGAGGCAATATTTCCCATAAGAAATAATGTAAATCCAATTAATCTGTTCCAGGCACTCAAAAATATTAACAAAAATACATTTTATAGAGAGTAACTATAGTTTTACACACAGAAAACAATGAGAAATAAATATAAATGACTAATGAAATCGATAATATTTTTTTTTTTTTTTTCTGTAGGAAGGACACTTGCCAAGGGCAACAAAAATCTAATAAAAAATGCCCACTGAAATGCCAGTCCCATAAAAGGGTCAAAGCAGTGGTCAAAAATTGATGAATAAGTGTCTTGAAACCTCCCTCTTGAAGGAATTCAAGTCATAGGAAGGTGGAAATACAGAAGCAGGCAGGGAGTTCCAGAGTTTACCAGAAAAAGGGATGAATGATTGAGAATATTGGTTAACTCTTGCGTTAGAGAGGTGGACAGAATAGGGGTGAGAGAAAGAAGAAAGTCTTGTGCAGCGAGGCCGCAGGAGGAGGGGAGGCATGCAGTTAGCAAGATCAGAAGAACAGTTAGGATGAAAATAGCAGTAGAAGACTGCTAGATATGCAACACTGCAGCATTGAGAGAGAGGTTGAAGACAGTCAGTTAGAGGAGAGGAGTTGATGAGACGAAAAGCTGTTGATTCCACCCTGTCTAGAAGAGCAGTATGAGTGGAAACCCCCCAGACATGTGAAGCATACTCCATACATGAACAGACAAGGCCCTTTTACAGAGTTAGCAGCGGGGGGGTGAGAAAAACTGGCGGAGACATCTCAGAACACCTAACTTCATAGATGCTGTTTTAGCTAGAGATGAGATGTGAAGTTTCCAGTTCAGATTATAAGTAAAGGACAAACCGAGGATGTTCAGTGTAGAAGAGGGGGACAGTTGAGTGTCATTGAAGAAGAGGGGATAATTGTCTGAAAGGTTGTGTCGAGTTGATAGATGAAGGAATTGAGTTTTTGAGGCATTGAACAATATTAAGTTTGCTCTGCCCAATCAGAAATTTTAGAAAGATTAGAAGTCAAGCGTTCTGTGGCTTCCCTGCATGATATGTTTACCTCCTGAAGGGTTGGATGTCTATGAAAAGACGTGGAAAAGTGCAGGGTGGTATCAGCATCGTAGGAGTGGATAGGACAAGAAGTTTGATTTAGAAGATCATTAATGAATAATAAGAGAGTGGGTGACAGGACAGAACCCTGAGGAACACCACTGTTAATAGATTTAGGAGAAGAACAGTGACCGTCTACCACAGCAGCAATAGAACGGTCAGAAAGGAAACTTCAGATGAAGTTACAGAGAGAAGGATAGAAACCGTAGGAGGGTAGTTTGGAAATCAAAGCTTTGTGCCAGACTCTATCAAAAGCTTTTGATATGTCCAAGGCAACAGCAAAAGTTTCACCAAAATCTCTAAAAGAGGATGACCAAGACTCAGTAAGGAAAGCCAGAAGATCACCAGTAGAGCAGCCTTGAGGGAACCCATACTGGCGATCAGATAGAAGGTTGTGAAGTGATAGATGTTTAAAAATCTTCCTGTTGAGGATAGATTAAAAAAACTTTAGATAGGCAGGAAATTAAAGCAATAGGACGGTAGTTTGAGGGATTAGAACGGTCACCCTTTTTAGGAACAGGTTGAATGTAGGCAAACTTCCAGCAAGAAGGAAAGGTAGATGTTGACAGACAGAGCTAAAAGAGTTTGACTAGGCAAGGTGCAAGCACGGAGGCACAGTTTTTGAGAACAATAGGAGGGACCCCATCACGTCCATAAGCCTTCCGAGGGTTTAGGCCAGCAAGGGCATGGAAAACATCATTGCGAAGAATTTTAATACATGGCATGAATTAGTCAGAGGGTGGAGGAGAGGGAGGAACAAGCCCAGAATCATCCAAGGTAGAGTTTTTAGCAAAGGTTTGAGTGAAGAGTTCAGCTGTAGAAATAGATGTGATAGCAGTGGTGCCATCTGGTTGAAATAGAGGAGGGAAAGAAGAAGAAGCAAAGTTATTGGAGATATTTTTGGCTAGATGCCAGAAATCACGAGGGGAGTTAGATCTTGAAAGGTTTTGACATTTTCTGTTAATGAAGGAGTTTTTGGCTAGTTGGAGAACAGACTTGGCATGGTTCCGGGCAGAAATATAAAGTGCATGAGATTCTGGTGATGGAAGGGTTAAGTACCTTTTGTGGGCCACCTCTCTATCATGTATAGCACGAGAACAAGCTGTGTTAAACCAGGGTTTAGAAGGTTTAGGACGAGAAAAAGAGTAAGGAATGTACGCCTCCATGCCAGACACTATCACCTCTGTTATACGGTCAGCACACAAAGACAGGTTTCTGACACGGAAGCAGTAGTCATTCCAAGGAAAATCAGCAAAATACCTCCTCAGGTCCCCCCAACTAGCAGAGGCAAAACGCCAGAGGCACCTTTGCTTAGGGGGATCCTGAGGAGGGATTGGAGCGATAGGACAAGATATGAGATTGTGATCGGAGGAGCCCAACGGAGAAGAAAGGGTGACAGCATAAGCAGAAGGATTAGAGGTCAGGAAAAGGTCAAGAATGTTGGGCGTATCTCCAAGACGGTCAGGAATACGAGTAGGGTGTTGCACCAATTGCTCTAGGTCATAGAGGATAGCAAAGTTGTAGGCTAGTTCACCAGGATGGTCAGTGAAGGGAGAGGAAAGCCATTTAATTTCACTTTTACTTTTATTGAAGACTAGTTGGCATGTAGAACTGATAGTTGATGTGGATTTCCCATACATCCTGGCAAGAGTGGCCACACGCATGCCACTTCTGTATTTTGCTACCAGTTCTTTTTTTTTTTATTCTATTGTGTTTCTTGCCTTCTTTTATCAAAGGGCTGGCACTCAGAACTTTTTTTGGCCCCATGGCTTATTTAGCAGTCACACTCAATAAACAAGCACAGAAAACAATGGATTGTTACAAAAGTTTTCGAATGAACCTGCAGGGTGATGCTCTCTCAATGAGAAACAAAGGCAGAGTTATGAACACATGGGATGCTTTGTATGAGAGCTCTATTCTGAGAAATGAGTGGCCAAGTCATGCGGGTAGGTGGACAAGTCTGATATGGACCATTTTTCAAATGTACAAAAACTGATGCAAAATTTCAACCAAAAAAAGTCAAAGAAAACTGAATCACACAAAAACTAGTGCATACAAAAACTGAGGTTTAACTGTGTGTGAGTATGTGTGTGTGTGTGTTTACAAAAAAGATACTTTATTCACCTGCAACATCTATCTTTCCATGGAATTACGTAAAATGTTTTTTTTCTTAATTTACATGTCTGCTTCTGTGTGTGTGTGTGTATGTGTATATATATATATATATATATATATATATATATATATATATATATATATATATATATATATATATATATATATATATATATATATATATATATATATATATATATATATATATATATATATATAATTGTTTGCATATTCCTAATCACAATGTTCAGAAAAGGGAGCAGGGTCTCCTCTATATGAAGTGAGTCTTCCAAGTGCAAAGCAACCATCTTATATATATATATATATATATATATATATATATATATATATATATATATATATATATATATATATATATATATATATATATATATATATCCCTGTAAAGAAAGCATTCAACCATTGGTAATGGGAATTCAAATAGTTTATGTTTCATGAATAATACATTCAATAATAGATCACTGTACCTTGTAGCTTTTGATGGTTCTAGCCAAAATTTCTTTTTTCATGTGTGTGTGTGTGTGTGTGTGTGTGTGTGTGTGTGTGTGTGTGTGTGTGTGTGTGTGTGTGTGTGTGTGTGTGTACCTAGTTGTGGTATACAGGAATGGGAGCTATGCTCGTGCTGTCCCATCTCTATGTCTGCTATCATTCAACTTGGCCTTGAAACCATGAATCAATCTTGCATGAACCATATCTTTTTCCAAGTTATTCTGTCTCTACTATTCTTTGAGGAAAGCTGTTATTTTTAATATCCCTTCTGCAGGTGGCCTTTTTCAACTTTCCATGTTATCAGATCCTGCTGGTCCACTTTTTCTAATCCATTCATCAGCCTATACACTGCAATCAGGTCTCTCTTCCTCCATTGTTCCAATGTCTATATATTCAAATTTCTTAATTTCTCTTTATATGATAAGTCTTGAAGACTTGGAACCAACTTTGTTGCTGACCTCTGAATCCTCTTCAATTTCTTTATTTTCATTTTTGCGCTTGGTGACCACACTATTGCTGCATATTTCAATCTTGGGTGTATCATAGTTACAATCAGTTTCTTCATGATTTCCTTGTCTAGATATCTGAATGCTATTTTTATGTTCCTCACAAGGTTGTAAGTTTCACCTATAATACTATTTATGTGTTTCTCTGGTGATAAATTGTTAGTTACAGTTGCTGTATATTTCAGCAGATAAGATGACTTTCACATGAGATGACCCAGAAATTTTATTCTGAATTTAAAGGTTTTAGCTGATATCAGTGGTATGACATGACACCCAAACTACCAAACCATCTGTGGTGAAGTTTAGGTCAGTCAGCACCAGACATACGAGACAGTGATATACCAATTCATTGAATAAAATACCTTGAATGTATTACCAGTAATAATGTAGCTTCTTCTTCAAGTGCAAAAAATAAACCTAAAATAAAATCCCCATCAGGTGTTTTTGTACATTTTCATGAAAAGTATGGATGGACAAAAATAGTGTAAATTTATATGTGGTATGATAAATTTTCATAAACATAAACTAACCCTTGCCCTGTGCCACCTATGTGTGTTGGGCTGTCAGGCACAATCTTCCATATATCGTGCTTCTTTTGATTAGATACACTGACATTCTTTAAATTTTTTCTCAGTATATGAACTTCGTCCATATATAGGATTGCAAGCAGGAGGGATTCATCTCCCCAGTTTGTTTTCCTTTGCCACTTGGTTTGGGGTTTCATGTCTTGAAGACCTTTATGTAGCTCCTTCAGCTTTGAGAAAACTGGGGAATATTTGTACAGCCTAATGCTTTGTCCTTTAGTATACAATGTCAACAGAGGGTTGTAGTTGTACTACATTAAACTTTGTTTACACACTTCAAGAGGAATATATTTCAGCGCATTTTCTCAAAACAGATTCCTATTTTACTATGTTTAACTTCCCCAAAAGTCACAATATAAAGTTGTTTATTTACAATGGTATTTTGCGTGAAATTTTAATGTCATTGTTTTATATCTAGCGTATAGGGCGACCCACTTTTTTGTGTCTTGTTTTTAGGATGATTCAAGTGTCATCTTATATATCAAAATATATAAGAGTCCAAGTCCTTTTCCATTGTTGTTTTCTTAATCTTTTCACTTCCCATTTTATAGTTGCCTTATATTCTCCTTTTACTTTTCCAAAATTCCATCACTGCATTTTCTGATGAATTCCATTTCCCGTCTAAGACTCCATCCCTATATTCTGTTCAAAATCCAACTGCCTTGCTTGTTAATCCTTGTCCTTTCTTACCTTCCCAAGTAACTTGACATTATCAGCAAACAAACTCACATCACTGTTCACTCCTTCTGTCATGTCATTAATATATGCTGCAAACATTACTGGGCCCAGTACTGACCCTTATGGAATCCAGTGATCACTTTCCCCCACAAGGATTTTTTATCTCTAATTACCATTCTCATTTCTCTGCCTTTCAAAAAATCCTCCACTTCAAAAGCACTCCATCTAGACCTCCAATGTTTTTGATCATCCATAGCAGTCTCTTATGTGGCACCTTATCAAATGTCTTCTGTAAATTTGGATATATTTCATCTGCTCAGCTGTCTCTTTCTTTTACTCTATCTATCACCCTCGAGTAGAAACATCAAATTTGTTGTCTGCCCAGCTGTCTCTTTCTTTTACTCTATCTATCACCCTCGAGTAGAAACATCAAATTTGTTGTGCAAGATTTTCCTTCTCTAAAACCAAATTGCCTGTCAGTCAATCTGTTCTTGTCTTCAAGGTCCTTTATCTACCTATCTTAAATATTCTTTCACAGATCTTAGCAACCACACTTGTCTATAGGGATGTCCCTTTCTCTTAAACAATGAGCAACTTAAAACACCTTCCAACCACTCTTAACACCATAATAGTTAAATGTACATTCTATATTTACATGGGCTAATCCTTGTTACCTAATGGCACTTCTCCAAGCCAGACTAGTATTCATAATTCTTGATGTTTTTTTTTTTCTTTTTTTTTTTTTTTTAACCTAATCCTCAGTCCCAAGTTTGTTCCTTAGTACTTTATAATGTTAAACTGTCTCTGACAACAGCAACACATATACCTCATCATGCTCTTGACACCACCATCTTAAATAATCCAAGTTTCACTAACATAAATCATTACACTACTCAATGATGATGGGTAGTCAGTGTTAGAATGTGGATTAGCTCCATAAATTTTTCATTCCTTCCTAATCCTTACTATAGAGCAAGCTTTTGTTCTATCCTCATGCAGTTATCATATTTCCTGCAAACTAAACTGCTAAAACCAATTGCACTAATCTGATTATCAGTATATGTGATACACAAATTCCTCTTTACTATCTCTCTAGTTATTTTCTTATAATATAAAAAAAGTGCCCCAACATATCTTACTATATAACAGTCTTACATTTTTTAACATATCTCTCTTCCTCATCTATTGCTCTTATGTTCTACCTTACAAGAGGGATCACTGATAAAGCTTACAACTTATTTCCCATACTTTTCTAGATAATTCCATTGTATTCCCTTTATTATCCCCCTTTTACTTCTATTTTAGAGTTGAAATTTATACTTAAATGTATTTCTGAATCAGTTTATATTTTATCTAGTACATCCTTTCAAAATTATCTGGATCATTGTCTTATGCATTATGACTAACTTTTTTGTATTAGAAAACTCAACTTCAAGCTTTTTGTTTATACTGTACATGAGGCCCCTTTCACACAGGGTCATCTATCACTGCTACTTGATGGCATGTGAGTAGCACTTCAGCAGCACTACTCGTGTGTTGGATGGCACTTTTAATGTTAGGAGCCTTTCACATCGGGCCACTTTTCAGTGTTGCTGAATGGCATGTGAGCAGCACTTCAGTACTGCTACTCTGAAGAATCAGTGGTGCTGCTAATGCATGTTTGAACTTTGCTTAAGGCAACATTGAACATTATTTGACAATACTGAACATTATTTTTAGCACCACATATATGCTGCTAAAATAATAACATGGCTGCAACCTTATGTGAAATCTGTAACTGAATGCTAGGTATTGTCATGAGCATTACTTTTCTGTCATAGCAAAAGCAACTGTGTGCTCATGCACATCTGCAGTGTTACTTTCTGCAGTTGTGGCTGCATGTGAAGGCTTCAATTTATCTCCAGTATTTATGAGTAGTGATGCTGCTAAATGGCCAAATGTAAAAGGGGCCTAAAACACTTACCAAGCACTTGCTTTATTATCATTTGTTGATTTTTATCATAATTTTTTTTTTTTTTTCATCCAGTCACATTTATGTTGGCTTTTATTTTCATTCAAGGTTTTTTTTTCTTTTTTTCATAACACAAATAAGTCGAACAGTCATGCAAAACATATATTTTGGATTCAAAAGGTGCAGTCAGCAATCAGAGTGGCTTTGCTATCTGTCTTGCAAATGCTGAAACAATGGAACAATATATATCACAACAAAAACATTTCTACTGAGAATTTAGAACACCTCTATATTCATCAGAACTGGAAAGACTCTACATAAAGCTTCATTGAAATTTTCTACTTTACTGCAAAAATGTATTCCTCTATAAAATATGTAAACTCTTAAACTCTTTGGCTCTTTGCTTTTGCTTCCTTCCCATACCATAATTCTCAAAGACAATCTTTAAAATATTCTGATGAACTCTCAAGCACCTTTCTAAAAAACAAAAACACTCCATATAACTTCATACAATTTGAAGCATTTTCTTTCCCTATTATGATGTATAAAACATGAAACCTTTGAAGGCAAAAATTGATAAGAAAAAAAAATCATTTCTGAGAAAAATAGGAGCATAAATACTGGAGATAAATTGAAGGACCAGCTGAGTGGAAAATGAGAACAGACACTACTAATGAAGCAGTGTATATATATATATACTCGTATATATATATATATATATATATATATATATATATATATATATATATATATATATATATATATATATATATATATATATATATATATATATATATATATATATATATAACATTGTTAATGGCTATGAAAGCAGCCCTTAAATATACTGATGAAGGTAAGCTGAGTATGCAGTTTCTATGGTACAATAAAAGCTAGAGTATGTTACAGAAAAGTGTTCACTACATTTGAGAAGAACAAAGCAAAGATACATTGAGTAACCATAGAAAAACAATAGACACCAAACCTGACAGATGTACCTTACAAAACACTGATAAAGGTAATAATGATTATGTAATCACTCATACATAAGAAGCCAAACTGATGCACTGAACTAAAAACATGCTTACTTTGATTATCTAGGATTTTTAGGCTAAAAATTTATGATGGACTTGAAAACAAATATTGAGTCAGTTAGGAGTACAGGATAAAACAAGTGATATTGATGAAACTAAAGAAAAGATAGGCCTGGAAATTATATGAAATAATTCATATCAACAGAATAGTTGGAGAGATATATAAAAGAACCTTTTTGTGATTATAAAAGCAGACTTAGTCATCATGAGAACATGCTGAGAAAACTGAAAACCAAAACTGGAGCAGGCAGTTGTAATACAGTTCCCTCATCCAAAGAGTTACACAAAAATTAAGATAAATACAGAGAATGACAGTGGCAGTAAACATGATACAAATGATGTCACCTAAAGACGGATGTAATTTTTCTTATGCAGTATTCTAATATTATATATATACGAGTATATATATATATATATATATATATATATATATATATATATATATATATATATATATATATATATATATATATATATATATATATATATATATATATATATATATATATATATATATATATATATATATATAGACACCTGCCAAAACGATAATTACTCCCAGTGAGGTCTAAAGCATTGTTCAGGGGGTTTTGTGAACTTATCATTAAACCCAGCTGTGACCTCACTGAACGTTTCCCTTTGTGTCTCACAACACAAGGGGGCAGTCACAACCTTCCCTCTAAAGACAACTCTCTTCCTCCACACAGAACTGCAAGCACCTAATAACACACACACACCCTTCACTCAAAAATTTTAAAATCATCATGGCGACTCCTACACCAGCCTCGGAGTCCCCATCTGGGAGGGGACCATAAATGTCCCCAGGTCGGACTGCCTTTCTGTCAACAACCCTAAGTGTCTTGACACCCCTTCAACTTTTTCTTCATTAAGTTCTGCAACATTCGCAGTCTAAGATCTAATTTTCAGTCTGCAGAACACCACCTCTCCTCTTCTAAACCTCATCTTTTCCTCACTGAAACTCAGGTGTCTGAGGCAACTGACAGTAGCTCCTTTTCTGTTCCCTCCTACTTTCTCTATCCTCATTTTTGATCCAAAGCTGGATGCTGTGTTTATGCACGCAATGACTTAACCTGCTCTTGTGCCCACGCTCTTCAATCTTCCGAGTTTTCCACCATCTGGCTACGACTACAGTCACTCTCAAACTAAATTTATCTGTGCTGTAAACCTTTCACCTAACTCCTCTGACTATAAGAAATTCTTTGACTACTTAACTTCCAAAGTAGAGCACATTCTGACTCTCTTCCCTTTTGCAGAGATCTCCATTCTTGGAGACTTCAATGTTCACCACCAGCTTTGGCTTTCCTCTCCCTTCACTGACTATCCTGGTGAACTAGCCTTCAACTTTGCTATCCTCCACGATCTAGAGCAATTGGTGCAACACTGTACTCGTATTCCTGATCGTATTGGAGATACGCCCAACATTCTTGACCTTTTTCTGACCTCTAATCCTTCTGCTTATGCTGTCACCCTTTCTTCTCCATTGGGCTCCTCCAATCACAATCTCATCTATGTATCTTGTCCTATCGCTCCAATCCCTCCTCAGGATCCCCCTAAGCAAAGGTGCCTCTGGCGTTTTGCCTCTGCTAGTTGGGGGGACCTGAGGAGGTATTTTGCTGACATTCCTTGGAATGACTACTGCTTCCGTGTCAGAGATTCGTCTTTGTGTGCTGAGCTCATAACAGAGGTGATAGTATCTGGCATGGAGGCATACATTCCTCACTCTTTTTCTCATCCTAAACCTTCTAAACCTTGGTTTAACACAGCTTGTTCTCGTGATGATAGAGAGGTGGCCCACAAAAGGTACTTAAGCCTTCCATCACCAGAATCTCATGCACTTTATATTTCTGCCCGGAACCATGCCAAGTCTGTTCTCCAACTAGCCAAAAATAAATTAATTAACAGAAAGTGTCAAAACCCCTCGTGACTTCTGGCATCTAGCCAAAAATATCTCCAATAACTTTGCTTCTTCTTCTTTCCCTCCTTTATTTCAACCAGATGGCACCACTGCTATCACATCTATTTCTAAAGCTGAACTCTTGGCTCAAACCTTTACTAAAAACTCTACCTTGGACGATTCTGGGCTTGTTCCTCCCTCTCCTCCACCCTCTAACTACTTCGTGCCACCTATTTAAATTCTCTGCAATGATGTTTTCCATGCCCTTGCTGGCCTAAACCCTCGGAAGGCTTATGGACCTGATGGGGTCCCTCCTATTGTTCTCCAAAACTGTGCCTCCATGCTTTCACCTTGCCTAGCCAAACTCTTTCAGCTCTGTCTGTCAACATCTACCTTTCCTTCTTGCTGGAAGTTTGCTTACACTCAACATTTTCCTAAAAAGGGTGACCATTCTAATCCCTCAAACTACCATCCTATTGCTTTAATTTCCTGCCTATCTAAAGTTTTTGAATCTATCCTTAACAGGAAGATTCTTAAACATCTATCACTTCACAACCTACTATCTGATCGCCAGTATAGGTTCCGTCAAGGCCGCTCTACTGGTGATCTTCTGGCTTTCCTTACTGAGTCTTGGTCATCCTCTTTTAGAGATTTTGGTGAAACTTTTGTTGTTGCCTTGGACATATCAAAAGCTTTTGATAGAGTCTGGCACAAAGCTTTGATTTCCAAACTACCTTCCTATGGCTTCTGTCTTTCTCTCTGTAACTTCATCTGAAGTTTCCTTTCTGACCGTTCTATTGCTGCTGTGGTAGATGGTCACTGTTCTTCTCTTAAATCTATTAACAGTGGTGTTTCTCAGGGTTCTGTCCTGTCACCCGCTGTCTTATTATTCATTAATGATCTAAACCAAACTTGTTGTCCTATCCACTCCTATGTTGATGATACCATCCTGCACTTTTCCATGTCTTTTTCATAGACGTCCAACCCTTCAGGAGGTAAACATTTCATGCAGGGAAGCCACAGAACACTTGACTTCTGATCTTTTTAAAATTTCTGATTGGGGCAGAGCAAACTTAGTATTGGTCAATGCCTCAAAAACTCAATTCCTCCATCTATCAACTCGACACAACCTTCCAGACAACTATCCCCTCTTCTTCAATGACACTCAACTGTCCCCCTCTTCTACACTGAACATCCTTGGTCTGTCCTTTACTTATAATCTGAACTGGAAACTTCACATCTCATCTCTAGCTAAAACGCTTCTATGAAATTAGGCATTCTGAGACGTCTCCGCCAGTTTTTCTCATCCCCCCAGCTGCTAACTCTGTACAAGGGCCTTATCCGTCCATGTATGGAGTATGCTTCACATGTCTGGGGGGGTTCCACTCATACTGCTCTTCTAGACAGGGTGGAATCAACAGCTTTTCATTTCATCAACTCCTCTCTAACTGACTGTCTTCAGCCTCTCTCTCACCACCACAATGTTGCATCTCTAGCTGTCTTCTACTGCTATTTTCATGCTAACTCCTCTTCTGATATTGCTAACTGCATGCCTCCCCTCCTCCCACGGCCTCGCTGCACAAGACTTTCTTCTTTCTCTCACCCCTATTCTGTCCACCTCTCTAACACAAGAGTTAACCAGTATTTTCAATCATTCATCCCTTTCTCTGGTAAACTCTGGAACTCCCTGCCTGCTTCTATATTTCCACCTTCCTATAACTTGAATTCCTTCAAGAGGGAGGTTTCAAGACACTTATTCATCAATTTTTGACTACTGCTTTGACCCTTTTATGGAACTGGCATTTCAGTGGGCATTTTTTTTATTGGATTTTTGTTGCCCTTGGCCAGTGTCCATCCTACATAAAAAAAAAAAAAGATTTAAACGAGAAAACTGAATGCATGCATGCATGCATACATGCATACTTGTATAGACAAACATTTGTTTCCAGTATAGCAGATAAACATCATATTTTAAGATTTTTAAGATGTTGAGGAACATAAGGCTTGATGCACACTTCAGGGACTGTCACACTTAAGTCATGATCCAGTCACATATTACTATACATAGGTACATGCATTTCAGTGGGAATCATGAGTGCTGGTGTGAATGCTTCCATTGAAATGCATGTAATATGTGACTGGACCATGATCAGACTGTGACTTGAGCTCGACCTTACTTATTATGTCCACTGGTCATAAAAGTGGCCCTTTTTCCCTAGGCAAGGACATGATAAGGGAAATAATTATCATAACAATAAGAACAAAACTGGAATATGCTGAAATTGTATGGTCCTGAAGCAGCACATCAAGAAATTGAAAAGAATATATAGAACATTAACTAAAATAGTGCCATAGCATAGGGTATGATAATAAACAAAACAAAAAATATAATAAATAAATAAATAACAAAGGTGATGAATGGACTGAAAAAAAATTAGAAAAGATCCATTAATGTAAAGAAAAGAGACGCCACATAACTGAGCGGACGCTAGAAAAAGTTGAGGGACTGAATATGTTTCACTGGTATAAAATGGTTCAACTTCCTATACAGAAATATAGATACCTAAAATAGATTACATAGAAGAAGTGATAGATACAAGAGATGTACACCAACTAAAGGAAAAACAGAACACATATACAAGTAGATATGGAGACCAAACTACACAAACTTAATTGATAAATAAACTTAATTGAAACTTAATTGATAAATAAACTTAATTGAAACTTAATTGATAAATAAATACATAAAAAAAGCATATGGATCTATAAGCAGAGTAATATTCGTTTCAGAGAAAATTGTAAAAAAAAATCAAATAATAACAATAAATAACTAAAATCATTAACTTGATTATTAATCTAGGATCATTATGTTTTACAAATAATCTTTCATTATGGCAAAGAGGTAATGATATACGAGGGGGAGGGAGATGAGCAGACTGTGTCTAACCAGATATGACACACACACACACACACACACACACACACACACACACACACACACACACACACACACACACACACACATGATTGTGAGACTTCTTGGAAATTAGAAACATTCTGTATATATATATATATATATATATATATATATATATATATATATATATATATATATATATATATATATATATATATATATATATATATATATATATATATATATATATATATATATATATATATATATATATATATATATACAGTATATATGTTAAAGAGCTACTTAAATAAGAGACAGATAAGAACAGTTATAAAAGAAAATAATTATGTTTTGGAGTAATGCATCAAACAATGCCCAATCAGTGATGTGCTGCAAGAAACTGAATAGCTACATGAAAATACTTTTTGATGAGGCTACATTGAAAAATGCATATACGAACTATATGAGAGCAGTTAGTATAAAAACATGTCTTAAAAGTGAGAATAAGTGACAACACAAACATAGGAACAAATAGCATGGAGAACAATGATAAATAAATCTGAAGATGTTACAGGTCTGGGGTGATAACATGAAATTATTTCTGCCAATAAATATATAGATAAGAAATAGTTGTACAGCTGGAATATTAATGAACATGAAGGTAACTTTAAACCACAAGAGTAAGAATATACTGAGCTATGAATGTATCCACAATGCATTAATTAATGTATGCAGCTGTAGTACATTAACACCATATTAAGAAATATATATAAACTGCTCAGTGGCAACAGGCATCCTAATAAAACATGAACCTGATGAAAAACACCCCCAAAATCTTTGATTAGAAATAATGGAACAAATGGACTTTTGTTGAAGGAATGAGATGGTATACATGAATTAAATTTCATACACTTAAAGGGTGCAAGGAATTAAGTTTTCCACACAGAAGGATTAATAGCTACAATAATCAGGAGGGGAAAGTAGTATAAGTGAGTCATCACTGACTTTCAAAACCAATTTTGATAAAAAAGATATAGAGGCAAGACAGACCTTACTCAAATTCCTGTATGCTATAATTAGTATGCAAATGCAGTGTGTTAAACCAACATGATAAGAAGAGGACAAGTCTAAGCTGGAATATTCAGAGTTCAAGCATCTTAATTTTTCACTGGATTATTGAAAATATTTAATAAAAGTACAATATTATATATTATGGTGGATACTAATTCAAGGAAAGCAGAAGATGAGTAGCAGAGTAGTATAAGAACCAAAATTTAATTTTGACATTAGTTTCCTGGACTAAAGGTGGCTGGTCTCTTTCACGTGTGATATTGTGTACTCAGACAAACCATATGCCATCTTTATCTCATCTTTACTCTACCTAAGAGTGATATTTGGCTATAGATGTTCATTTTCTGAGTCTCCAAGTAGCAATATAGATTCACAGGTGCAGCAGTGATCTGCTCCATAGGAGTACCCAGGTTTCTGTATTTCAGCAGTGGCTGGCACTGAGTATAGCTTAATTAATGGTAGGCCAAGTCCATTTGTGCATGCACTCAGATCTGTCTGGAAGATGGGATAGTCTTGTCATGGAGTTCTTGGAGTATGATGTGTCCCCTTGATATTCTCACTTGACATAGATCTCTAGGTTGCCAAGGCATTGCTGAGACCTGTGCTGGTGGTAGAGAAGAGCTCAGCATCCCACTCATGATGGGTCTTCATATAGATAGCCATGGTGTGAGGCGAGAGCTGGTATAAAATTCATAGGCTATGGTGTTGGGACATTGAAATATCTCATCCTAGCCAGCAACATTTCCCAGATTAATACTAATATGAAGAATGACTAATAAGTATTGAGCCTTTAAGAAATATGAGTCGATAAAGATCTTTTAATGGTTTATTTTCCACCTAGTTTCTCAAGTTAACACTTCCACCAGTAATTCAATAACTGGATCCTGCAGGAGAAGAAATTTAGGCCACAAGATAGGTGTCAGTGGCCTCCATGACCTCATTGCTAGTACAGTGTTGTTCAATGAGATCCTTCTTCAGATTCTATAATAGCTGGAAGTCAGAGGGTATAAGCTCCGGTGAGTATGGTGGTTGACAAATGCACTGAAAGACACAATCATTATTTTTAACATTACCACTACTGACTTATGGGCTGAGGTGTTGTCCTCATGGAATTAGACCCTTCTGATCACCATTCCTAGCCTCTTCTTTACACAGCCTCTTCTTTACACATGCATATCAATTGGTTGACATAGTGTTTTCCAGTGATAGTGTAGTCCTTTTGAAGATAATCCAGCATCAACATTCCTTGTGCATCCCAGAAAAGACACTATAACCTTACTGGTTGAAACTATGACCTTGATCTTCTTGGGGATGAGAGAGGACATGTACTTCCAGCTGCTTCAGTTGTTGTTTGGCTTCACAGCAGTAGTGATGGCATGGATACGGTCATGGTCATGAAGTGAGTCAAGAAACTTTCTAGATCAGGTTCAAAGAATTCCAAGTTACTGGTAGCCTGTATGAGCTTCTGGTCCATGTTCAAGCATACACCTTTGACAACTTGTTAGCTCACTTTTGAGTCATGCCCAATCTGCCTGCTATTGAACAAACTGACAGTTTAAGGACAAGTTTAAAGTACTCTGATGTGGTTAGTTACTGCATTGTCTTAAAAGCTTTCACTGGTGCACCTAAATTATTTTATCTGAGATTTTACTATGGCATGTGAAGGAGGATCTTCCTCAAGTACATTCATATCCTCATGGATCTCAGATGGAATCATATATTTCAGCTAAAGATACTTGATTATGGGCCAGTACTTAAGTTTCTCCCTTTTCATAACACCTGTCAAGTATGTACACTTTGAGAACTCTTTGAAAAAACTGATTTACAATTTCAACTAATTCATCCAGTTTGTTGTAGTTCTCTCTTTTTATTTTCAATTTGTCAGTTTCTTTCTGTTTTTATATTCTTATATAATAATTCTTGTTCTTTTGTTTTCAACTCATATTCAACATATCTTTGTCCCTAATCTTTTCTATCTGATTCTTCTAATCCATTTAAAAATATATGTGTGTGTGTGTGTGTGTGTGTGTGTGTGTGTGTGTGTGTGTGTGTGTGTGTGTGTGTGTGTGTGCGTGTGTGCGTGTGTGTGTGTATTTATCTAGTTGTATTTAGCTAGTTGTATTGCATAAGGTCTGAGCTAAAACTCATTTGCCCTGTCTCCATATCTACAGTTATCCAGTTTCTCTTTAAATTTGCTCAGACTAACAGCTGTAACTACCTCCTCACTTAAGCTATTCCAGAGATCAATGCTTCAATATGGGAAACTATATTTCTTAATGTCACTAAGACATTTACTTTTCTTAATCATTTTTGTATGTCCTCTCATACATCTCATCCCCTCATCTGTATGCATTCCCAAAACTTGTCTGTCTACCTTTTTCCATACAGTTTATTAATTTGTACATTGTTATCAAATCTCCCCTTTCTTTTCTCTCTTCCAATGCTATTAATCTCACTTCTTCCAGTCACTCTTCATAAGTCTTTTCCTTCAATTCTAGCACCATCTTCATTGCTGTTCTCTGTATTCTTTCCAATTTCCCAGTATTCTTCATCCTATCTGGATACCATATGACTGCAACATACTCCAACTTGGGATGTATTATTGTTGTAATTATTTATGTCATCACATCCATGTCCATGTACATAAAAGCCACTCTAATGATACTTATCATGTGGAGCCAAATATCCCACTTATATGTTTCTCTTGTGACACTGTGTATTGAATAATCACCCCAAAAATCCTTTTCTTTATTACTTTTCATTATCTACATTATCTTCACCCATTTTATAGTTCCATGTGGGTCTCCTTGTACTTTTCCTATTTCCAACACATGACCATTTCTTAGAACTAAATTCAAGTTTCCACTTTAGACTCCAAGCATAAATTTGATCTAAATCCCTCTGTAGCTCTTTACAATCCTCCTGGCTCCTTGCAGCTCCTAGCAACTTTGCATCATCAGAAAACATATTAATATAGCTATCTAATCCTTTCTGCATATCATTTATGTAAATGTGAAGCATAATTGCTAAACCAAATCTCTGTGGTACTCCATGTGTTACCTTGCTCCAGCTTGAACTATTATCTCTGTTTATTGTCCTCATTTGTCAGTCCTTCAAATAATCTTGCATCCAAATTAATATTTTGCCTTTTAAACCGCCTATATTTTCCAGTTCCCACAGTAGGCTCATGTGTGGAACCTTGTCAAATGCTTTTTTTATATCCAGATATAAAACATCCACCCATCCTTCTCTTTCTTACACCACATCTATCACTCTTGTATAAGAACTCACCAGATTTGGAACACATGATCTTCTTTTGTCTAAATCCAAATTGTTTATCAGTTATTACCTCATTTTCTTCCAAGTACTGCAAACATTTATTTTTTATTACAATTTTGCAGTTTACCTATGACATTAGTTAATGAAACTGGCCTGTAGTTTAGTGGTTCCATTTTGTCACCTCCTTTATAGTCAGGTATTATATTGGCTCTTTTCTGTTCTTTAGGCACTTTTCCTTCTTCCATTGAACTATTTACCAAATTTCAAATTGGCTCCACCAGTTGGTCTCTACATTCTTTCAATATCCACCCTGACACACCATCTGGTCTCATTGCTTTTCTAACATCTAAGTCACTCAACAGCTTGTAGATTTCATACTTTTCCACCTTAATTTTATGTACCCCTTCATTTGACACTACTTGTAGGCACTACGAAACCTGCTTCCTTTTTAGATACAAATTTAAAACTGTCATTCATAATTTCACTCATTTGCTCATCATCATATGTCCTTCTGCCTCTTTTTAATTTAACAATACTATCTCTATGTTTCATTTTACCTTTCATGTATCTATAGAAGGGTTAGGTTCCTCTTTATATTTGTTCCTTATATCCTTTTAAAATTTTCTTTCTTCTTTTCTTCTTATCCTAAGATATTAATTCCTTGCTTTTTATATTGCTTTCTATTCCCTTCATTCCACTGCTTCTTCACCTTCTTCCATGCCTTGTCCATGTCATTTTTGGCCTTTGTACTTCTGATATTATTTTATATTTATTTATTTTTATTTTTTATGTAGGAGGGGCACTGGCCAAGGGCAACAAAATTATAATAAATGAAAAATGGCAAACTGAGGTGCCAGTCCCAAAATAGAGCCAAAAGCAGTATAAAAAAAATAAAGGATAAGTGTCTTGAAACCTCCCTCTTGAAAGAGTTCAAGTCATAGGAAGGAGGAAATAAAGAAGCAGGAAAGGAGTTCCAGAGTTCACCGTAGAAAGGGATGAATGATTGAGAATACTGGTTAACTCTTGCATTAGAAAGGTGGACAGAATAGAGATGAGAAAAAAGTAGAAAGTCTTGTGCAGTGAGGCCATGAGAAAAGGAGAGGCATGCAGTTAGCAAGATCAGAAGAGCAGTTTGCATGAAAACTGGTAGAAGATAGCAAGAGATGCAACACTGCACCGTTGGGAGAGAGAGAGGCTGAAGACAGTCAATTAGAGGAGTTGATAGGTTGAAATTTTTTTATTCCACCCTGTCTAAAAAGAGCAGTATGAGTGGAATCCCAAAATATATGTGAAGTATAGTCCATACAAGGATGGATAAAGCCCCTATACAGAGTTAGCAGCTGGATGAGAGAAAAAACTGGTGGAGATGACTCAGAATGTCTAATTTCATAAAAGCTGTTTTAGCTAGAGATGAGATGTGAAGTTCCAATTTAGATTATAAGTAAAGGACAGACTGAGGATGTTCAGTGTAGAAGAGGGGAACATTTGAATGTCATTGAAGAAGAGGGGATAGTTATCTGGAAGATTGTCTCAAGGTGATAGATGGAGGAATTGAATTTTTGAGGCATTGAACAATACTAAGTTTGCTCTGTCTTAATCAGAAATTTTAGAGATAAAAAATCAGGCATTCTGTAGCTTTCCTGTAGGCACCTGCTGAAACAATAATCACTCCCACTAAGGTCTAAAGCAATGGATCAGGGGGTGCTGTGAAACTATCATTAAACCCAGATGTGACCTCACTGAACATTTCCTGTTGTATCTCACAACACAAGGGGGCAGTCACAGCCTGCCCTCTAAAGTCAACTTTTTTCCTTCACACAAAACTACAAGCACCTAATTACACACACACACCCTTCACTCAAAATTCAAAATTATCAAGATGATTCCTACATCGGCCTCAGAGCCCCCATCTGGGGAGGGGACCACAAATGTCCCCAGGTTGGACTGCTCTTCTGGTATCAACCCTAAGTGTCTTTACACTCCCCTCAACATTAGCAGTCTTAGGTCTAATTTTCAATCTGTAGAACACCACCTCTCCTCTATTAAACCTCACCTTTTTCTCACTGAAACACAGGTGTCTGAGGTAACTGACAATAGCCCCTCTTCTGTTCCCTCCTACTTTTTCTATCCTCATTTTCAGTCTAAAGCTGGGTGTCATGTTTCTGTGTGCAACGACTTAACCTGCTCTTGTGCCCACACTCTTGAATCTTCCAAGTTTTCCACCATCTGGCTACAACTACAGAGTCACTCTCAAACTAAATTTATCTATGCTGTATACCTCTCACCTAACTCCTCTGACTATAAGAAATTCTTTGACTACTTAACTTCCAAAATGGAGCATATTCTGACTCTCTTCCCTTTTGTGGAGATCTCCATTCTTGGAGATTCAATGTTCAACACCAGCTTTGGCTTTCCTCTCCCTTCACTGATCATTCTGGTGAATTAGCCTTCAACTTTGCTATCCTCCACGACTTAGGGCAATTGATGGAGCACCCTACTCATATTCCTGACCATCTTGGAGATATGCCCAACATTTTTTTTATCTTTTCCTAACCTCTAATCTTTCTACTTATGCTGTTAACCTCTCTTCTCTGTTGGGCTCCTCTGATCATAATCTCATATCTGTATCATGTCCTATCGCTCCAATCCCTCTCCAGGATTCCCCTAAGCGGAGGTGCCTCTGGCATTTTGCCTCTACTAGTTGGGGGAACTTAAGGAGGTATTTTGCTGATTTTCCTTGGAATCACCATTGGTTCTGTGTCAGAGACCCATCTCTGTGTGCTGAGTGCATAGCAGAGGTGGTAGTGTCTGGCAGGGAGGCATGAATTTCTCACTTTTTTCTTGACCTAAACCTTCCATGACAGAGAGGTAGCCCTCAAAAGATACTTGAGCCTTCCATCACCAGAATCTCATGCGCTTTATATTTCTGCCTGAGACCATGCCAAGTCTGTCTTCCAAGCAGCCAAAAACTCATTCATTAATCGAAAGTGTCAAGAGCTTTCAGGATCTAACTCTCCCTTGTAATTTCTGGCACCTAGCCAAAAAACATCTCCAATAACTTTGTTTCTTCTTTCCCTCTTTTATTTCAACCAGATGGCATCACTGCTATCACATCTATCTCTAAAGCTGAAATCTTTACTCAAACTTTTGCTAAAAACTCTACCTTGATTGATTCAGGGCTTGTTCCTCCCTCTCCTCCACTCTCTGACAACTACTTCATGTTACCTATTAAAACCCTGTGAAATATTTTCCTTGCCCTTGCTGGCCTTAACCCTCAAAAAGCTTATGAACCTTATGGGCTCACTCCCATTGTTCTCCAAAACAACATTTACCTTTCCTTTGTACTGGAAATTTGCCTACATTCAGCCTGTTCCTGAAAAGGATGACCATTCTAATCCCTCAAACTACAGTCCTATTGTTTTAATTTCCTGTCTCTCTAAGGTTTTTTAATCTATTCTCAACAGGAAGATTCTTAAACATCTATCACTTCACAACCTTCTACCTAATCACCAGTATGGGTTCCATCAAGGCTGCTCTACTGATGATCTTCTGGCTTTCCTTACTGAGTCTTGGTCATCCTCTTTTAAAGATTTTGGTGAAACTTTTGCTATTGCCTTAGACATATCACCTGAAAGGCGCACAAACAGAATATTTGGCTCTACATACAGCTTGTTAACAAATATTAGGATGGCATTTAACTATTTAGATAAAGAAATTATGCAGAAACTTATAACAAGTATGATGGAATATGCAGCAGTAGGTTGGGCTCCATATAAAAAAAACATATACAGAACTGGAAAGAATACAGAGGATAGCGACAAAGATGGTACCAGAACTGAAAGGCTTAAGCTGTGAAGAAAGACTTGAAGAGATGGGATTACTAACACTACATGAGAGAAGAAAAAGAGGAGACCTGATAACAATGTATAAATTAGTAAATAATATAGAAAGAATAAACAGAAATTACTTGGTACAACAGATGGAGGGAGAGAGATCAATGAAGGGGCATGAGAAGAAAATAAAAAAGAATGGATGTTTGAATGACATCAAGAAATACAGCTTCCCATATTGAACTATTGAAATCTGAAATGATTTGAAGAAAGGGGTGGTTTTGGCAAATAGTGTACACATGTTTAAAGAGAAACTGGATAAATATGGTTATGAAGACAAGACAAAATGAGCCTGTACAATACAGAAGTGTGAACAAATGGAATTAATTCAGTGAAGACATTGTTAATGCCATAACTGTCCATGCTTTTAAGACCAAACTGGATAGATATAGAGACCCCCCCTCCCGTAAACCACAACTAGGTAAATAAAACTAGGTAAATACACACACACACACACACACACACACACACACACAAGTCGTTGTCGAGTAAACAAGCAGCGATCCAAGCTCCAGCAGAGAAAGATTTTGTTTGACCACGGCCACCACTAGGAGCCTAGAATGTGTTACCAGGTAGGAGCTATGCTCAAGTAGAGTTGTCCTGTCTCAAGAAATAATAAAATAAGGGAATATTTAAGTAATAACAGATGTAATAAAATGAGTAAAAGCTCCAGCAAGGCAGATGCCATAGGTGGGAGCGGAATGTTGCCAACGGGGTCACTGAGGCAACTGACAGTAGCCCCTTTTCTGTTCCCTCCTACTTTCTCTATCCTCATTTTCGATCCAAAGCTGGATGCTGCGTTTATGTGCGCAATGACTTAACCTGCTCTCGTGCCCACGCTCTTGAATCTTCCGAGTTTTCCACCATCTGGCTACGACTACAGAGTCATTCTCATACTAAATTTATCTGTGCTGTATACCTCTCTCCTAACTCCTCTGACTATAAGAAATTCTTTGACTACTTAACTTCCAAAGTGGAGCACATTCTGACCCTCTTCCCTTTTGCAGAGATCTCCATTCTTGGAGACTTCAATGTTCACCACCAGCTTTGGCTTTCCTCTCCCTTCACTGACCATCCTGGTGAACTAGCCTACAACTTTGCTATCCTCCATGACCTAGAGCAATTGGTGCAACACCCTACTCGTATTCCTGACCGTCTTGGAGATACGCCCAACATTCTTGACCTTTTCCTGACCTCTAATCCTTCTTATGCTGTCACCCTTTCTTCTCCGTTGGGCTCCTCCGATCACAATCTCATATCTTTATCTTGTCCTATCACTCCAATCCCTCCTCAGGATCCCCCTAAGCGAAGGTGCCTCTGGCGTTTTGCCTCTGCTAGTTGGGGGGACCTGAGGAGGTATTTTGCTGATTTTCCTTGGAATGACTACTGCTTCCGTGTCAGAGACCCGTCTTTGTGTGCTGAGCGCATAACAGAGGTGATAGTGTCTGGCATGGAGGCGTACATTCCTCACTCTTTTTCTCGTCCTAAACCTTCTAAACCTTGGTTTAACACAGCTTGTTCTCGTGCTATACATGATAGAGAGGTGGCCCACAAAAGGTACTTAAGCCTTCCATCACCAGAATTTCATGCACTTTATATTTCTGCCCGGAACCATGCCAAGTCTGTTCTCCAACTAGCCAAAAACTCCTTCATTAACAGAAAATGTCAAAACCTTTCAAGATCTAACTCCCCTCGTGATTTCTGGCATCTAGCCAAAAATATCTCCAATAACTTTGCTTCTTCTTCTTTCCCTCCTCTACTTCAACCAGATGGCACCACTGCTATCACATCTATTTCTAAAGCTGAACTCTTTGCTCAAACCTTTGCTAAAAACTCTACCTTGGACGATTCTGGGCTTGTTCCTCCCTCTCCTCCATCCTCTGACTACTTCATGCCATGTATTAAAATTCTTCGTAATGATGTTTTCCATGCCCTCGCTGGTCTAAACCCTCGGAAGGCTTATGGACCTGATGGGGTCCCTCCTATTGTTCTCCGAAACTGTGCCTCCGTGCTTGCACCTTGCCTAGTCAAACTCTTTCAGCTCTGTCTGTCAACATCTACCTTTCCTTCTTGCTGGAAGTTTGCCTACATTCAACCTGTTCCTAAAAAGGGTGACCGCTCCAATCCCTCAAACTACCGTCCTATTGCTTTAATTTCCTGCTTATCTAAAGTTTTTGAATCTATCCTCAACAGGAAGATTCTTAAACATCTATCACTTCACAACCTTCTATCTGATCGCCAGTATGGGTTCCGTCAAGGCTGCTCTACTGGTGATCTTCTGGCTTTCCTTACTGAGTCTTGGTCATCCTTTTTTAGAGACTTTGGTGAAACTTTTGCTGTTGCCTTGGACATATCAAAAGCCTTTGATAGAGTCTGGCACAAAGCTTTGATTTCCAAACTACCCTCCTATGGTTTCTATCCTTCTCTCTGTAACTTCATCTCAAGTTTCCTTTCTGACCGTTCTATTGCTGCTGTGGTAGACGGTCACTGTTCTTCTCCTAAATCTATTAACAGTGGTGTTCCTCAGGGTTCTGTCCTGTCACCCACTCTCTTCTTATTATTCATTAATGATCTTCTAAACCAAACTTCTTGTCCTATCCACTCCTATGCTGATGATACCACCCTGCACTTTTCCACGTCTTTTCATAGACGTCCAACCCTTCAGGAGGTAAACATATCACGCAGGGAAGCCACAGAACGCCTGACTTCTGATCTTTCTAAAATTTCTGATTGGGGCAGAGCAAACTTGGTATTGTTCAATGCCTCAAAAACTCAATTCCTCCATCTATCAACTCGACACAATCTTCCAGACAACTATCCCCTCTTCTTCAATGACACTCAACTGTCCCCCTCTTCTACACTGAACATCCTCGGTCTGTCCTTTACTTATAATCTGAACTGGAAACTTCACATCTCATCTCTAGCTAAAACAGCTTCTATGAAGTTAGGTGTTCTGAGACATCTCCGCCAGTTTTTCTCACCCCCCCAGCTGCTAACTCTGTACAAGGGCCTTATCCGTCCATGTATGGAGTATGCTTCACATGTCTGGGGGGGTTCCACTCATACTGCTCTTCTAGACAGGGTGGAATCAAAAGCTTTTCGTCTCATCAACTCCTCTCCTCTAACTGTCTTCAGCCCCTCTCTCACCGCCGCAATGTTGCATATCTAGCTGTCTTCTACCGCTATTTTCATGCCAACTGCTCTTCTGATCTTGCTAACTGCATGCCTCCCCTCCTTCCGCGGCCTCACTGCACAAGACTTTCTTCTTTCTCTCACCCCTATTCTGTCCATCTCTCTAACGCAAGAGTTAACCAGTATTCTCAATCATTCATCCCTTTCTCTGGTAAACTCTGGAACTCCCTGCCTTCTTCTGTATTTCCACCTTCCTATGACTTGAATTCCTTCAAGAGGGAAGTTTCAAGACACTTATCCACCAATTTTTGACCACTGCTTTGACCCTTTTATGGGAATGGCATTTCAGTGGGCATTTTTTTTTTATTAGATTTTTGTTGCCCTTGGCCAGTATCCTTCCTACATAAAAAAAATAAAAAAAAAAATTCCCAGGATTTGAGGAAGATAATGAACTACATTAAAAAATGCAAGGAAGGAAAGTGGTTTTAACGGAGGGGATGATCAGTGACCTCACTGAAAGAGTGAAAAAAATAAGAGAAAAAACAACATGACATGGAAGAGGAAAACAAAGAATTGAAAACACTATGTGCTGATCAAAAAGCAATATTGAAGGAAAACAATGATATTGTTAAAAAACAGGGAAATGAAGTGATAGGGATGAAAAGTGAACATCAAATCTGGAGGAAGGAAAAAGAAGAAAAAGTTAACTTTACAGAAATCACAGAAGCACAAAAGAAGAGAAAGACAGATTTAAGTAAGGAAATTGTGAGTGATCAAACAGAAGGAATCAATGGTAAGGGACACAGTGGACAAAAAGAAATGTATTGTTATACATGGATTAAAAGAGGAAACAGAGCCAGTAAGATACAAGAGGGAAAGAGAACAAAAAAAAAAAAAGGTAGCAGAGGACGTTGTAAGAAATATACAGAGAGAAGTGAAATTGAGGAAATACATAGACTGGGGAAATATATAGAAGGAGAGTGACCACTGAAAGTAAAATTTAGGGCACAAACAACAGCCATGGAAGTGATATCAAATGCATGGAAACTGGACAAAACAGAGCAATACAGGAAAGTTTAGATAAAGAGGGACATGAATGAGGAGGAGAGACTCAAGGTAAATTATCTAATAAAAGCAAAGGCAAAAAACAAGAACAGAACAGAGGAAGAGAAAAAAAGTTCTATTGGAAAGTAAAAGACGAGAGGCTCAGGAAGTGGTATCTGACAAAAAAAGAATAGAAAATGTAGTAATGATAATAATAATAATAATAATAATAATAATAATAATAATAATAATAATAATAATAATAATAATAATAATGTATGGAAAAATAAAAAGTGGACAGTGGCATATAATTGGTTTAATATCAGCATTGCGAGAATTGAATAATTATATTAAGATAAAGCAGCCCAACATCATGGGTATTGCTGAAGTTAAACTAAATGAAACAACAGAGTAGACGGTCACTGTTCTTCTCCTAAATCTATTAACAGTGGTGTTCCTCAGGGTTCTGTCCTGTCACCCACTCTCTTCTTATTATTCATTAATGATCTTCTAAACCAAACTTCTTGTCCTATCCACTCCTATGCTGATGATACCACCCTGCACTTTTCCACGTCTTTTCATAGACGTCCAACCCTTCAGGAGGTAAACATATCACGCAGGGAAGCCACAGAACGCCTGACTTCTGATCTTTCTAAAATTTCTGATTGGGGCAGAGCAAACTTGGTATTGTTCAATGCCTCAAAAACTCAATTCCTCCATCTATCAACTTGACACAATCTTCCAGACAACTATCCCCTCTTCTTCAATGACACTCAACTGTCCCCCTCTTCTACACTGAACATCCTCGGTCTGTCCTTTACTTATAATCTGAACTGGAAACTTCACATCTCATCTCTAGCTAAAACAGCTTCTATGAAGTTAGGTGTTCTGAGACGTCTCCGCCAGTTTTTCTCACCCCCCCAGCTGCTAACTCTGTACAAGGGCCTTATCCGTCCATGTATGGAGTATGCTTCACATGTCTGGGGGGGTTCCACTCATACTGCTCTTCTAGACAGGGTGGAATCAAAAGCTTTTCGTCTCATCAACTCCTCTCCTCTAACTGACTGTCTTCAGCCCCTCTCTCACCGCCGCAATGTTGCATATCTAGCTGTCTTCTACCGCTATTTTCATGCCAACTGCTCTTCTGATCTTGCTAACTGCATGCCTCCCCTCCTTCCGCGGCCTCGCTGCACAAGGCTTTCTTCTTTCTCTCACCCCTATTCTGTCCACCTCTCTAACGCAAGAGTTAACCAGTATTCTCAATCATTCATCCCTTTCTCTGGTAAACTCTGGAACTCCCTGCCTTCTTCTGTATTTCCACCTTCCTATGACTTGAACTCCTTCAAGAGGGAGGTTTCAAGACACTTATCCACCAATTTTTGACCACTGCTTTGACCCTTTTATGGGAATGGCATTTCAGTGGGCATTTTTTTTTATCAGATTTTTGTTGCCCTTGGCCAGTATCCTTCCTACATAAAAAAAAATAAATAAAAAAAAATATATAAGAATTGGTAATAGTAATTATAATGTGTGGATAAAACATAGAAATAATAAGAAAGGGGAAGGAGCCATGTTAGTTACAAAGAAGAGTATAACAGTGGAAAAGGTTGAAATAGGAGAAGTAATGGTGGAAGTAATTAGAATTCAAACAAAAAGGAAAGGAGAAGGAAGAAGAGATTTTGCAGTGGCTTATGTACCCCCAAAGACAAATGCATGGACACAAGAGGATTATAAATTATTGTTAAGAGATACTAGTACCTGCTTGGAGAGAATACTGGCAGAGAGTAACAATATAACACTTATGGGTGACTTTAATTGCAAGGAGGTATGCTGGGAAGAGTGGACCACGGACAGGGGAGAAGAGTCATGGGGATATATGCTTCTAAATTTAATAATGACAAATACTATGATCCAGTGGATTGAAGAGAATACAAGATCTGGGGGTAATGAAGAGGCATCAAGGCTAGACTTGGTATTTACAAAGGAAATGGACATCATTGAAGGAATAAATTATCAGTGACCACTAGATAAAAGTGACCATCTGTTAATTGAATTCAGTATAGGCAGTGGTCCAATAGAAAAGAGGAATGAAATTTACAAGAATGGGAGATATAATTACAGGAAAGCAGATTTTATCAGGTTGAGGGAATATTTTGCAGAGGCTAAATGGAAACTACTGTTCACGGCAAGCAGTACGCAGGAAAAGTGGGACATATTCATGGAAATCTATATGTACCAAAGATCAAACCAAAGGAAATGAAAAGGAAAAAAGACTGGTTTAATACGAGATGTATAACAGCAAGAAAAGAAAAAGAAGCAGCATGGAATAGATGGAAAAAAAAAAAGGAGGAAGTGAGAAATGGGAAAATTTCAAGAAGGCAAGAAACGAATATATCAGAATCCTGAGAGATGAAGAAAGAAATTATGAGAAAGATATAGTTAACAAATGTAAAGATGAGCCAAAGTGAATATGTGAATGGGATATGTGAATATCCCATTCACATATGTGAATGGGATATGTGAATGTAAAGATATGTGAATATCAGATATGTGAATGGGAAGATGAAAAACAGGCAAACAGATAAATTAATGAAAGATGACATTACATACAAAGATATACGGTTACAAGCAGAATTAATGAACAAGTACTTCCAGTCAGTATTTGCTAAAGAAAGCAAATTTGAAGGAGAAAGAGCATGGCACAGAGATAATGTGATGAAAGAGATACAGGTGGACATAAGTGAAATTAAGATTATGAAAGATAGGGATGTAAGTAAGGCTCAAGGACCAGATGGAGTGTCCAACTGGATACTTAAGGAATGTTGTGAACAACTGGCAGAAGGTATACACAATACCATAGTATGTTCTTTTAAGAAAGGAAAATTCCTCTAGACTGGAAGAGAGTCAATATTGTGCCCATTTTTAAAGAAGTAATAAAAAAGATCCACTGAATTACAGACCAGTGTCCCTAACAAGTGTGGTGGCAAAAATAGCAGAAAGAATAGTTAAAAACAGATGGATGGAATATTTAGAAGAAACACATACATTGACTGACAGACAATTTGGTTTCAGAAGTGGAAGATCTTGTGTCACGAATTTAGTGAGCTTTTATAGTAGAGCAGTTGATATAATTCAAGAGAGAGAGAGAGTTGGGCAGACTGTGTTTATTTAGACCTAAAAAAGCATTTGATAAGGTACCACACCAGAGACTGCTATGGAAAATTCAAAATATAGGGGGTTTACAAGGAAATACACTGAATTAGATTACAGACTTCTTGAGGGATAGAGAAATGAGAACAGTAATAAAGGGAGAAAAATCTGAATGGTGTAGAGTTACAAGTGGAGTACCACAGGGAACAGTCTTATCCCCCGTAATGTTTCTGGTGTATGTCAACGATATGGTGGATGAGGTTGACAGTTATATAAGTCTGTTTGCAGACAATGCAAAATTATTGAAAAGAGTGGAAATCAATATGGATTGTGAAATATTACAGAAAGATCTAAATAAGATACATAAATGGAATAAGAAATGGGAAATGGAATTCAATGTAAAGAAATGTAAGGTGATGGAATTAGGAAAAAGCAAAAGAAGATTGAGAAGTTCCTACACCATGAGGGAAGTGGAAATTAAGAAAACCAAAGAAGGGAATTACAATCAGTGATAATTTATCACCAAAAAAGCATGTAAACAAAATAGTTGGGATACCTATGAATTACTAAGAAAGATGAAAGGGGCATTTGCTTACATGGATGAAGAGATGATGAAAAAGTTGATGGAATATGTGATTCGACCAAAACTGGAATATAACACAATTGTTTGGTCACCCCATAATAAAAAGGAAATAAGGAAAATAGAAAGGATCCAAAGAGCTGCAGCCAAATTGGTACCAAGTATGTGAGATTTAACCTATGAAGAAAGATTAAGGAGATTGAAGCTTCCATCATTACAAGAGAGAAGAGAAAGAGGAGACCTGATTGCTATATACAGAGCTTTAAAGGGTAAGGATCAAGTTGACAAAGAAGACTTATTTGTGTGGGACTCAAGAGATACAAGAGGACATGGAGTGAAATTGAAGAAAACAGCAAGTACGAGTAGAAGAGATGTCAAGAAATATGGTTTCCCAAATAGAAGCATAGAAATATGGAACAACTTAGATAAAACAGTGATACAAGCAAAAAATATTCATGAATTTAAAGTTAAGCTGGATGCTTATAGATATGGAGACAGGACAGCATGAGCATACCTCTTTTCCTGTAAAACACAACTAGGTAAATACAACTAGGTAAATACACACACACATATATACACACACACACACACACACACACACACACACACACACACACACACACACACACACACACACACACACACACACACACACATACTGAGATTATTTGGGTGTGTCACCTTACACGTGTAGCCCCTGTTCACCTAGCAGTGAGTAGGTACGGGATGTAAGTCAAGGAGTTGTGACCTCATTGTCCCAGTGTGTTGTGTGTGAGTGGTCTCAGTCCAACCCAAAGATTGGTCAGTATGAGCTCTGAGCTCTTTCCACTGGGGGATGGCTAGCTGTCTTGAGAGAAACCAGCAGCAGACTGTACAGTGAACACACACATACACACACACACACACACACACACACACACACACACACACACACACACACACACACACACACACACACACACACACACTTACCTCAGCAGCAGGACACAAAGAGCCACAATAGTGTAAGCCATGAGGGTCCCAATGCTTATCATATCCACTAAGGAGCTCAGTTCGAAAAACATTGCCATTCCGCCTGAACATAAGTAAAAATTAATATAATGTGGAGTTAAGTCAATGCTAACTAATATTAACTCAAGTCTTAAGTTATCCATCTTGGCTTCAACAACATGCCAGACTGCCTACCAGCAAATATGCCAGAGAGAGCGGTTGTAACGGTGGGAGTCTGGAATTTCTTGCTGATCTGGGAGAAAAACGGAACACCAGACCATCGCTGGCCATGGCATAGATGATACGAGGAAGGGGGAACATTGCACCAAACAGGCTGTAAGGGAGATCAAAGCATATAAACTTAAGCTAATGGAATCCTTGATAAAGTATGAGATGCTTAAATGTTTTAGTGCTTCATCTCAATTAATTTTAGTTGTTTCTAGGGGGGAAGTTTTTAAGTTTTCAAGCACTTGTTTTTGTGATTCCAGTGATAATTTAACAATGTTGAGGAGATACTAAGATTTTCCAGGATGATTTCATGATTCAAGTGATAGTACAACAAGTTCTAGGGGAAGATACTAAAATATTTTCATGATTCTAATGATAATTTAGCCAAGATTCTTCACTGTCAATGGAAAAACACCAAAGAGGTCCCAAATAATAATCTCTGTAACCTTTGAAAACAGTCGTGATGAAAAAACAAAGTGTTTCGAAATAATGTACCAGGTCTTGGTAATGATCCGAATACAAGACTTGCCAAGCACCACCCTGCACTAGTAATTAGATTTAACTAAAGAGATAAGAAGGAACTGGTTCTCAAATAGAGTGGCAGATGTATGGAATAGAAAGGACTGAATTTTTAGATTGTTAGTGCTGAGTCATTAGAGAGCTTGAAAACAAGACAAATTTATGGATGAGGATGATAGGTGGAAATAGGAAGGTATATTTGATATGGGAAATACTACATGTAGGGCTGGTGGCTTCCTGCAGCTTCCCTTATCTTCTTGTGTTTGTATGTTCTTATGAGACTCACCTGGCACTGAAGGCAAACAGAGCACCTGCACTGACAAATATCTTGGCAGCATCCCATCCAATATGGTCCTCATCAAATATGACCACCAAGGGATCATCTGCATCCTGCAACACAAAAACATGCAGTCATTTTATCACAAGATGTGCACTGATGGATAACTAACATTAGTAAGAGAAATAAAAACTAGTACTCAACAATAATGCATGTTAAAAAAAATTAAAACAATCAAATACAAGTTAGCATGGGCAGCAGCAGCCACTCTTCAAGCCTCACCAGCACACAGTATGGAAAGGCTAGCGTGATGACAGCTGACACCCCAAAATAGGACAGGAAAATGATGAAGAGGGAGATGCCAATGGACAGAGGAATGGTGCAGGATGGATTTATGGCCTCCTCACCTGGATGGAACACACTATATTAGGAGAAATTGCTGTGAAAATGTAATTGCTATCCCCTATACATATGATTCTCTTATTTATCTATCTGTCTTTGTACCAGGCTGGCAATCCTTGCCTGGATGGAACACATTACATTAGAGAAGCAGTGGTAGAATGGACTATTTTCAGTCTACCATATGTAGATCATGATTTTAAAAGGCACCACATTTTTGCCAAGAAATAAATAGTCACTGTCTTGAAATGAGTAGGCTAGGGTTATTTCCATAAATCCCACAATACTAACCTAACATTGCATACCATATGAACATCAGAATATAAGAAAATGAGGGAAGCTGCAAGAAGCCATCAGGCTTTCACATGGCAATCCCTGTATGAAATATACCTACCTATTTCCACCTATCATCCTCATCCACAAAAAATTTGTCTAATCTTCCAAAGCTTCCATATGACTGACCACTAGTAATTAATGACTCTGGGCTGACTCACCCATTGTGGCAATGATGTCAAAGCCCTCCATGATCCCCGTGAAGCCATAGGGAGCAAAACCACCTGCCCTCCACCACTTCCCCTTCTCCTTCCCCTCATTCCCTGTGATGTTGCAGTAGCCATCAGTCTCATCAGAAGGAATCCTCCAATTGAAGGGATCAGCAAGGGGGGAGAGAGAGAGAGAGAGAGAGAGAGAGAGAGAGAGAGAGAGAGAGAGAGAGAGAGAGAGAGAGAGAGAGAGAGAGAGATATGTAATTGTAGTTAGTATAAATATATAAGTGCCAGAACACCCGACATATCTAAATGCCTTAAATGAAAATCAATCAGTTTTTTATAGTTCTCAATATCTAGGAACGAAGCTTTTTTCCCAGTCAACGCTTAGCTGTGTGAATTTTTCTATATTAGAGACATTTACTGTTAAAGTAGACATTATAGATATAGGAAAATGTTCAGTTAAATTGTTGCCATCCATAAAAGTTGAGACACATTCACCAGCTCTAATAGCAGATTCATTAACAATGAAATGATCGATACAAGGTCTATTACCTCATGCCAACTCATAGGTATAGGTCGCATGAGTAGAAGATAACTCTCTGTAACTTCATCTCAAGTTTCCTTTCTGACTGTTCTATTGCTGCTGTGGTAGATGGTCACTGTTCTTCTAAATCTATTAACAGTGGTGTTCCTCCTGTCACCCACTCTCTTCTTATTATTCATTAATGATCTTCTAAACCAAACTTCTTGTCCTATCCACTCCTATACTGATGATACTACCCTGCACTTCTCCACGTCTTTTCATAGACGTCCAACCCTTCAGGAAGTAAACATTTCACGCAGGGAAGCCACAGAATGCTTGACTTCTGATCTTTCTAAAACTTCTAATTGGGGCAGAGCAAACTTGGTATTGTTCAGTGCCTCAAAAACTCAATTCCTCCATCTATCAACTCAACACAACCTTCCAGACAACTATCCCACAGAGGCACAGTTTCGGAGAACAATAGGAGGGACCCCATCAGGTCCATAAGCCTTCCGAGGGTTTAGGCCAGCGAGGGCATGGAAAACATCATTGCAAAGAATTTTAATAGGTAGCATGAAGTAGTCAGAGGGTGGAGGAGAGGGAGGAACAAGCCCAGAATCGTCAAAGGTAGAGTTTTTAGCAAAGGTTTGAGCAAAGAGTTCAGCTTTAGAAATAGAGGTGATAGCAGTGCTGCCATCTGGTTGAAATAAAGGAAGGAAAGAAGAAGCAAAGTTATTGGAGTTATTGGAAATGTGATATCTTATTAATTCAAGAGACATGGCTGTATAATTTTCAATATGAAGAAATAGGAAAAGTTTTGGTTGACAGTGAGCACCATGTGGTGTCGGCTATGGATGAGTGTGATGTTTCCCATGTTGGTAGGCCATACGGTGGATGTGCAGTGGTGTGGTGTTGCGGCCTGGTGATGGACTTCCAGCCCCTCACCACCACTTCTAAGCGCCTGTGTTACTGTATGTAAAGCGTATGTACCTCACGTCATTATTCCTCGGCATTTATAAGTGAAATGTTCAATAGTTTTCTATTTGCATGAAAACGTGTAATATGTGTAAGTATCAGTATTTAATGCTATATTAAGCACCGAAGCCGATGCTCACTTGTTGGTAGTGTGGGGTTAACCTGCTAGTCGCCTGCGGGCATCACTCACGGCCAAGTCGCGCTCAGACAAAGACGGCCAGGATGGTGACCGAGGTAAATACTTTAATTTTGTAGTAAAAACTGATTGTCATAGTGCCAAGTTAATTGCATGTATTGTTAATGAATATTGTAATGTGTTGAAAGTGTTTAATATCAGTGTATAATGTTATTTTGTAAGAAATTGAGACCGAGAACTTGTTCGCAGTTCTTACGGTCATGCCTACCTCATCAATAAATGTGTCAAGGAGAACTGCCTTTCCTCGACCCTACGATGATGGGTGTGATCAGTAAAACAGATCACCTGAGAGCCAATTGATGCCCAGCCAGTGCGGCTACAGCCTGTGTGCTGTTGTAGCTCAGAGTCAATGTGATAAATTACTCCTCGTTTCGGTGTACATGCCTAATGATAATAACTGTGATTGGAGTTTTGAAATTTTTGGTGATGTCTTAAATGAATTGTCAGCTATGATAAATTTATATGACAGTTATGATATCATAATTGGGGGGGATTTTTATGTAGATTTCTATAGACAATCTCATAATGCTGATCTTTTAAAACTGTTTTTGAATGAGGAAAATTTATTGTGTCCACCATTATCTTCTACTCATGCGACCTATACCTATGAGTTGGCATGAGGTAATAGACCTTGTATCGATCATTTCATTGTTAATGAATCTGCTATTAGATCTGGTGAATGTGTCTCAACTTTTATGGATGGCAACAATTTAACTGAACATTTTCCTATATCTATAATGTCTACTTTAACAGTAAATGTCTCTAATATAGAAAAATTCACACAGCCAAGCGTTGACTGGGAAAAAAGGTTCGTTCCTAGATACTGAGAACTATAAAACACTGATTGATTTTCATTTAAGGCATTTAGATATGTCGGGTGTTCTGCCACCATGTCCTGATTACTCTTGTAAAACACACAGTAATATGATAATGAACACACTCGAAAAGATAATTGAAATATTAAAGAAATGTGCTTATGTTGCTATACCTAGACAGCGCGTAAACGGAAAGGAATACCAGGATGGAATGAATACATAAGACCATATAAGGACAAATCCATCTTCTGGCATGGAATTTGGAAAAATTCAGGTTGTCCGGCTAGTGGACAGCTCGCAGATTTAAGAAGGTTTAGTAGATCAAAATATCACTGGGCAATTAAACAAGCTAAAAGGAATGCAGATGAGATCTTGAAGAAAAATACAGCTGTCACTCTTAGAAATAAATAATTCAAAGATTTCTGGAAGATCATTAAAAAAATGAAAGGAAGAAATATGTGCTCATCCGGTATAATTGATTGCCGATGTACTGACGAGGATATTGCTGATAGGTTTTGTGACTTATATGAGGAGCTATATAGCAGTAGTGTTACGGATGATGACTTACAAGAGGTGGGCAGTAAGGTGAACCACCTTGTTAATGAGCGATGTAATGCTGGCCATTGTATTTCTTCCCAATGTCATTCTGTATCTGCAGTGATAATTGAAAAGGCTGTGAGAAGCCTCGTACCCAATAAAAAGGACGAAACATATAACATTAGCAGCAATTATTTTATAAATGGTACTAAACTATTATATACACAGCTAACTCATATAATAACAGCAATGTTGCAATATGGCAGCACAGATGCTCTTTTTAACAAAGCAGTTATTAAGCCCATTCCCAAAAATTCTCTTACATCTCTTGCTAACTTTTCTAATTATCATGCTATCTCATTAAATTCAATTGTAAGTAAAATCATAGATCATGTATTAATTTTACTTATAAAAGATAAAATGGTGACATCTCATTTGTAGTTTGCCTATAAGGAGTCTTTACCTCGCTGTGTCCTTATCTAGTTACAGAAACTATTCAGTATTATCAAATGCGTGGATCTAATGTGTATATGCTGTTACTTGATGCCACTAAGGCATTTGATAGAGTGAAATATAGCAAGTTGTTTAACTTACTTGTAGAAAGAGACATTTGTCCTCTAATAGTTCGTTTGCTTCTCAATATGTATTTGATTGGTACTGCTGTTGTAAGTTGGAATGGTGTTAACTCTGATGAGTTTAAGCTGGTGTAAACCAGGGGGGTGTAATGAGTCCTCTACTTTTTTCTATCTATATAAATCCTTTAATGTTGAATCTAAACAATAGTAAGGTTGGCTGTTATATGGGTGACATTTGCTGCAACGCATTTGCTTATGCTGACGATAGTTATTCTTAGCCCAACGTGTGAAGCTTTGAGGATGATGGTGAAAATTTGTGAATATGCTACCCAGTTCAGTTTAGGTTTTAATCCTAATAAATGTGTTTTAGTTATTTTTTTTTTCGGATTCAGATGTTTTTATGGACAGTGTATGCATCAAGATGTAAGGCCGCACTATACAGAACGCTAAGAGTGAAAAACACTTGGGTCACCTAATATCATCTCGTGGTAGTCTAGTCAATCTTGAACCAGTTATGAGGGACATGAAAGTGAGAACTAATGCCATTATCCATCAGTTTTACTCTACCTCATGGCAATCTAAGGCGTTGTTATTTAATAGCCATTGTACGTCGCTGTATGGTTGTCAGTTGTGGAATCTTGATAACCCAAGAATTGAGGAGTTGAGTGCGGCGTGGCGAGTGTGTTGCCGCAGACTGCTTGCTTTGCATCCTCGCACGCGCTCTCACTTACTCACTTACTGCTCCATATTATGAACTCTCTATCTGTTCGTCAGATTATTGAAAAAAGAATGCTGTGTTTTTTTTATTAGGGGTATGAGACATCCTGAGCGACAAATATCACATTTTTTTTTTTTTTTTAATGTTCTGCTATCGAATTCAACATACATGTTGTCCAACATGAATTCGATACTGCAGTCTTATAATATTAAATACTATGAATTTTTTTGCTGTAATATTAACTATGTTATTGACAAGGTATGTTGTTTAGAGGACTACCAATACTGGCAAACAGAAATGATAAAAGATGATGGTCAGATAGATTGCTGCCTTACAGATAGTGATGTCTGTGAATTCCTTGATGAAATATGTTTAATATAGTATGTTTTGTACACACATACACACTATTTTTTTAACTTAATTTTATTTATCTTTTAAAGTTTTTAATATATATATATATATATATATATATATATATATATATATATATATATATATATATATATATATATATATATATATATATATATATATATATATATATATATATATATGTTTTTTTTTTTTCTCTCTCTTTTATAGCTTTAATTTTTTAGTGTAAGATGACTAAAGAATTGTACTTTGTACGAATAAACAATTGATTGATCGATTGATTGATATTTTTTGGCTAGATGCCAGAAGTCATGAGATGAGTTAGATCTTGAAAGGTTTTGACACTTTCTGTTAATGAAGGAGATTTTGGCTAGTTGGAGAACAGACTTGGCATGGTTCTGGGCAGAAAAATAAAGTGCATGAGATTCTGGTGATGGAAGGCTTAAGTACCTTTTGTGGGCCACCTCTCTATCATGTATAGCACGAGAACAAGCTGTGTTAAACCAAGGTTTGGAAGGTTTAGGTCAAGAAAAAGAGTGAGGAATGTACGCCTCCATGCCAGACACTATCACCTCTGTTATGCGCTCAGCACACAAAGACGGGTCTCTGTCATGGAAGCAGTAGTCATTCCAAGGAAAATCAGCAAAATACCTCCTCAGGTCCCTCCAACTAGCAGAGGCAAAATGCCAGAGGCAGGATCCTTAGGGGATCCTTAGGAGGGATTGGAGCAATAGGACAAGATACAGATATGAGATTGTGATTGGAGGAGCCCAACAAAGAAGAAAGGGTGACAGCATAAGCAGAAGGATTAGAGGTCAGGAAAAGGTCAAGAACGTTGGGTTTATCTCCAAGACGGTCAGGAATACGAGTAGGGTGTTGCACCAATTGCAAAGTTGCAGGCTAGTTCACCAGGATGGTCAGTGAAGGGAGAGGAAGGCCAAAGCTGGTGGTGAACATTGAAGTCTCCAAGAATGGAGATCTCTGCAAAAGGGAAGAGGGTCAGAATGTGCTCCACTTAAGTAGTCAAAGAATTTCTTATAGTCAGAGGAGTTAGGAGAGAGATATACAGCACAGATAAATTGAGTTTGAGAGTGAGTCTGTAGTCATAGCCAGATGGTGGAAAACTCGGAAGATTCAAGAATGTGGGCACGAGAGCAGGTTAAGTCATTGCGCACATAAATACAACATATAGATTTGGATTGAAAATGAGGATAGAGAAAGTAGGAAGGAACAGAAAAGGGGCTACTGTCAGTTGCCTCAGACACCTGAGTTTCAGTGAGGAAAAGAAGATGAGGTTTAGAAGAGGAGAGGTGGTGTTCTACAGATTGAAAATTAGATCTTGGACCACGAATGTTGCAGAAGTTAATGAAGAAAAAGTTGAGGGGGGTGTCAAGACACTTAGGGTCGTCGACAGAAAGGCAGTCCAACCTGGGGATATATATGGTCCCCTCTCCAGATGGGGACTCCGAGGCTGGTGTAGGAGTCGCCATGATAATTTTGAAATTTTTGAGTGGAGGGTGTGTGTTATTAGGTGCTTGTAGTTTTGTGTGGAGGAAGAGAGTTGTCTTTAGAGGGCAGGCTGTGACTGCTCCCTTGTGTTGTGAGACACAAAGGGAAACGTTCAGTGAGGTCACAGCTCTGTTTAATGATAAGTTCACAGCATCCCCTGAACCGTGCTTTAGACCTCACTGGGAGTAATTATCGTTTTGGCAGGTGTCTACTGCCTCCTCCTGTACCTGTACCTGAAATGATCTTCTTGGGTTAAAAATTAATTAAATCTATCAGTAGGTTTTACTAAAAGATTTGATATATTCCATATGATCTTGTGCAGCTAAACTTTCATTCAGTCCATCATTAGAGGCACTAACAGATTTAATTCACTCCATATGATCTTGCAGGATTAAACTTTCATTCAATCCATCCATTGGTGTTTTGTTTAAAAGCATACTGAGAAACCCTGTACAAGCATTGCAATTACAACAACAGCACAGTCATGAGGTCAGCAGGAAATGAAAAGCAGTGATAACATAAACAAACACTTGGTGCTTTATCTCCAATACCAAGTAGTGCATTTCACAAGACGCATGGCTTTTCAACTACTGAGTAATCTACTGAAAATAAATTCTAGGAATAAAAAAGAATAAAAAGCATTGGGTACTTCAGCACTGAAATGTGGATACCTGGAACAGACTAGAGGAGGAGATGATAGTACTAAAATGTAGATATCTGGAATAGACAAGAGGAGGAGATGATAGCACTGAAATATAGATACCTCAAATAGAGATGATAGGACTGAAATATAGATAACTAGAATGGATTGATATATATATATATATATATATATATATATATATATATATATATATATATATATATATATATATATATATATATATATATATATATCATTGGTTTGATAAGACCTGTTGTAATACCTGGCTGGTCTACATTGATGTGTACTTCTTACCAACAATCATATGATACAAATGATCAAAATACAAATTATCAGAAACATTTCTTTGCTGATTTGTAAGCTGGAATAAGACAATTTCTGAACACAACACTTCACCTTTCGTTACTACTCCTGAGGTGGGGCACAACACCCTGTATACTTGTTGACACACCAGTGTTGCACAATGGTTGAATGTACAGTAGCTTTGAATGCTGCTACCATGAAATTAGGCTTTGTCCATGCGTGGAACTGTCCAACACAGAAAAGAACATCAGAGAGAGAGAGAGAGAGAGAGAGAGAGAGAGAAATAAATAATAAAGTTTAAAACTAAAATTGAATACCTTGAAATTAAGGTCCCCTTGACTTGCTGCAATTCATTCTCTTGTACACCAAGAGCAGAAAAAGACACAAGCTTTGAGATCCAGTGGGCAGAAGGAGGCTGGAACCTGGATCCCTGCTATCTGAGTGTCAGTGTGCTCATCACTACAGACAAACACTCCAGAAAGGTGAAGGTGACATGGCACTCCTTGAAATTCTGAATAATGATAGATAAATCCTCTGTTAACACACACTTCACTTCAGTGTTATCTCTGGTCTGCCTGTGGAGATATACAGTATGACTTGTGGAAAAAAGGGGTTAGGTTCCATAAGCCTTGTCAAAGAGAAGTTTTCAAGATAAAACACATGATACAAAATGCAACAAACATGTCTAAATTACAGAACTGTCAATAAAGCAACCTGAAAGAGAAAACAACATACAAAGAACATGATTTGATATTAATTAAACATATAAAATGTGCATAACACTAACCAATGCATTAGGGAGGGTAATTCGCTCACCATTCTTGTACCTCTTAACATTTCCTACCTTTTTCATGAGTGTTATTGTTACTCCAGCTCACTTATCTTTGCTGCTAGGACTTGCACTGGAATTCACTGGCTGCTTAGGAGGCATAGTTTGCACTCGAGGCAAAATAAGGTACAATCTACATGCCATGTGGTCAGTTACACTCACAACACCACACCAAAGACTGCAAATGAAAGAACATGCCACCAGTAACACTTTAATACATCCAAGCAATGATCAGTCACATAAAGCATTGTACACTGTACTTGTACTATATTGTAAATATGCTTGCAAGCAAAATGATGATAGAGTACAGATAAAATAACAAGCTGTAAGGCTGTAAGGATGGAAGTCTGAGAGACACTGAGTTCAGTTTAAAAGAGGATTGATGGGAAAATGAATGGTAGGTAGGGGACAAGGGAGGGGTACACGGTTGTCTTCCAGTACTTACAAACTTGTCTCTGTGCATCTGAATCATCATACATTACCATACAGGCCAGATGTGTTAGTGGGAGGGTGCAGGAAAAGGCACACATTCTAAACTTTGCAATTTTACTCGCCTCATACTGAAGCTTCTATCGTTGGATTTTTGCATTCGTATAAAGAAAATAGTCCCTAATTTATACATCTCATATCATTGCTTTCTTGAATGATGGATGCTCATGTACATACATGGGCATTATTGCAATGAATTATCACAATAATTTATTGCAATAATGGTATCAGGTTATCAGTTATCCAATAATTATTTTTCTCACATTATTGATTCACTGGTATCACTGATACTTTTGGTTCCAGACTAGCGATAATTGATAATTTAGTTTTTGGAACATGAGCATGTTGAAGTATTAAACTTTCAGAATCGAATGTAGTTACTGTGTTTGCTGGCATATTAGATGCACCTGTGCATAAGACACAACCCTATTTTACAAGGATATTTTGTGGAAAAAAGATTTATTGTATTTCATAATAAAGTTATTGAAAAAATTGTAGTGTGTGTATGTTTTATGTAAGAAGGCCACTAGCCAAGGACAAAAAAAAATTTTAATTAAAAGGAAGGCCAACTTAATGCCAGTTTTCATAGACATGTCAGATAGAAAAAAAAAAAATAACAATAATAAAAAGAAAAAAAACTGAGGATAAGTGTCTTGAAACCTCCCGCCTCAAAAATTTCTAGTTATAGGAAGGCAGAAATACTGAAGCAGGCAGGGAGTTCCAGAGTCTTGTGCATCCAGGCTGCAGGAGGAGGGAAGGCATGCAGTTTGCAATATCAGAGCAGCAGTTAGTGTGAAGATAGCAAGAGCTGCAACATTGCAGCAATGAGAGATGCTGAAGATAGTCAGTTAGAGGAGAGGAGTTGATAAGATGAAAAGCTTTTGATTTCATCCTCTCTAAAATAGTGGTGTGAGTGAACTCTCTCTCCCCCCCAACCCTGCCCATACACATGAAGCAAACTCCATACATGGACAGATAAGGCCCCTGTACAGAGTTAGCAACTGGGGTGGGAGGGGATTGGGGGTGAAAAACCTGGCAGAGATGACTCAGAATGCCTAACTTCATAGAAACTGCTTCATAGAAACTAGAGATGAGATGTGAGGTTTCCAGTTAAGATTATAAGTGAAGGATGGACCGAAGATGTTCAGTGTAGAAGAGGGGAACAGCTGAGTATCATTGGAGGAGAGTGTATAGATATCTGGAAGATTGTGTGAAGTTGATAAATGGAAGAACTGAGTTTTTAAGGCATTGATCATTACTAAATTTGCCCTGCCCCCATCAGAAATTTTAGAGAGATCAGAAGTCAGGCATTTTGTGGCTTCCTTGCATGAGCTGTTTACTTCCTGAAGGATTGAACATCTACAAAAAGATGTAAAATTTTTTTTTTTTTATGTAGGAAGGACACTGGCCAAGGGCAACAAAAATTCAATAAAAAAAAATGCCCACTGAAATGCCAGTCCCATAAAAGGGTCAAAGCAGTAGTCAAAAATTGATGAATAAGTGTCATGAAACCTCCCTCTTGAAGGAATTCAAGTCATAAGAAGGTGGAAATACAGAAGCAGGCAGGGAGTTCCAGACTTTACCAGAGAAAGGGATGAATGATTGAGAATACTGGTTAACTCTTGCATTAAAGAGATGGACAGAATAGGGGTGAGAGAAAGAAGAAAGTCTTGTGCAGAGAGGCCGCGGGAGGAGGGGAGGCATGCAGTTAGCAAGATCAGAAGAGCAGTTAGCATGAAAATAGCGGTAGAAGACAGCTAGAGATGCAACATTGCAGCGGTGAGAGAGAGGCTGAAGACAGTCAGTTAGAGGAGAGGAGTTGATGAGACGAAAAGCTTTTGATTTCACCCTGTCTAGAAGAGCAGTATGAGTGGAACACCCCAGACATGTGAAGCATACTCCATACATGGACGGATAAGGCCCTTATACAGAGTTAGCAGCTGGGGGGGGTGAGAAAAACTGGCGGAGACGTCTCAGAACACCTAACTTCATAGAAGCTGTTTTAGCTAGAGATGAGATGTGAAGTTTCCAGTTCAAATTATAAGTAAAGGACAGACCGAGGATGTTCAGTGTAGAAGAGGGGGACAGTTGAGTGTCATTGAAGAAGAGGGGATAGTTGTCTGGAAGGTTGTGTCAAGTTAATAGATGGAGGAATTGAGTTTTTGAGGCATTAACCAATACTAAGTTTGCTCTGCCCCAATCAGAAATTTTAGAAAGATCAGAAGTCAAGTGTTCTGTGGCTTCCCTGCATGAAATGTTTACCTCCTGAAGGGTTGGGTGTCTATGAAAAGATGTAGAAAAGTGCAGGGTGGTATCATCAACGTAGGAGTGGATAAGACAAGAAGTTTGGTTTAGAACAGTGGTTCCCAAAGTGGGCGGTACCGCCCCCCTGGGGGTGGTGGAAAGATCTGGGGGGGGGCGGTGAGGAAGAAGGGGGCGGTAGGGGGGCGGCAGTCCGAAGTTGAAGTCAGAAGTTTGAACGTTTGTTTGACGATTTGTACACAAGACGTGCAGGAGGACGAGTCAGTGGACGACGCATCAGGGTCCGGTTACCGCACGCCGCTCTGGCCCAGTCAGATCCGACAGCATATGACTACAAAAGGAAAAGCTCAGGTTTGTAATTTCAAACTTGTAATGTTCAGAATTTTATCATATGATAAAGATATCATGGAAGGATGCCAAAGGGTTTCACCATTAAATTTAATTTGGAAGTGTTATTGTGCTAAGGCTGTCCTTGCACATGCTTGCACCACTCTTCACAGGAGTATTTGGTGATGGTTAATGGAGGTGGTGGTTAGGGTGGTGCATTCACTGATATATATTGTTACGAATGTATATGACTTTGTACCTGTGTGTGCATGAGTGTGTGTGTGTGTGTGCTATCAAGTACTGTGGAACAAGGTCAAGATGTACTTTATTGCCTTCCCAACATCGTATTTAGTAGAACTTCAGTGCAGGCTTCAGTGCAGTTGCCTTGCTTCTTTCCAAGCAAAGAAACCGACTGAAAATTACTGACCGCGGGGATCTACGACTTCTTCTTAGTGAGTTCCAGCCTGATGTTGAGAAGCTTATGTCCCTGCACCAAGCACATCCATCCCATTAATATTAAGTGTGAGACAATGAAGGTTACTGGTGGAATGTTTATTTACCATTCCATGTTGCTGAAACAGTTAAAACTGCTAAAAAATAAATTGGTTTACTAAATTGGGTTTTATTTGTGAAATACACATTTGTGTTTAACCTTTCTCTTTTCAAATTGCAGCATACCAAATATCAAGAAAGAGGTGTTTGTTTCCATATGTGTCTGTGTGTGTGGGGGGGGCGCTAGGAATTCGGGGAGCCAAGGGGGCGCCAGCCTGCAAAAGTTTGGGAACCACTGCTTTAGAAGGTCATTAATGAATAATAAGAAGAGAATGGGTGACAGGACAGAACCCCGAGGAACACCACTGTTAATAGATTTAGGAGAAGAACAGTGACCATCTACCACAGCAGCAATAGAACTGTCAGAAAGGAAACTTGAGATGAAGTTACAGAGAGAAGGATAGAAGCCGTACGAGGGTAGTTTGGAAATCAAAGCTTTGTGGTAGACTCTATCAAAAGCTTTTGATATGTCCAAGACAATAGCAAAAGTTTCACCAAAATCTCTAAAAGAGGATGACCAAGACTCAATAAGGAAACACAGAAGATCACCAGTAGGGCGGCCTTGATGGAACTCATACTGGTGATCAGATAAAAGGTTGTGAAGTGATAGATGTTTAAGAATCTTCCTGTTGAGGATAGATTCAAAAACTTTAGATAGGCAGGAAATTAAAGCAATAGGACAGTAGTTTGAGGGATTAGAATGGTCACCCTTTTTAGGAACAGGTTGAATGTAGGCAAACTTCCAGCAAGAAGGAAAGGTAGATGTTGACAGACAGAGCTGAAAGAGTTTGACTAGGCAAGGTGCAAGCACGGAGGCACAGTTTCGGAGAACAATAGGAGGGACCCCATCAGGTCCATAAGCCTTCCAAGTGTTTAGGCCAGCGAGGGCATGGAAAACATTATTGTGAAGAATTTTAATAGGTAGCATGAAGTAGTCAGAGGGTGGAGGAGAGGGAGGAACAAGCCCAGAATCGTCCAAGGTTTTTAGCAAAGGTTTGAGCGAAGAGTTTAGCTTTAGAAATAGATGTGATAGCAGTGATGCCATCTGGTTGAAATAGAGGAAGAAAAGAAGAAGAAGCAAAGTTTTTGGAGATATTTTTGGCTAGGTGCCAGAAGTCTCGAGGGGAGTTAGATCTTGAAAGGTTTTGACACTTTCTGTTAATGAAGGAGTTTTTGGCTAGTTGGAGAACAGACTTGGCATGGTTCCGGGCAGAAATATAAAGTGCATGAGATTCTGGTGATGGAAGGGTTAATTACCTTTTGTGGGCCACCTCTCTATCATGTATAGCACGAGAACAAGCTGTGTTTAACCAAGGTTTAGAAGGTTTAAGACGAGAAAAAGAGTGAGGAATGTACGCCTCCATGCCAGACACTATCACCTCTGTTATGCACTCAGCACACAAAGACGGGTCTCTGACATGGAAGCAGTAGTTATTCCAAGGAAAATCAGCAAAATACCTCCTCAGGTCCCCCCAACTAGCAGAGGCAAAATGCCAGAGGCACCTTCGCTTAGTGCAAGGTGATAGCTGTCATCAGCTGATAGGACAAGAAGTCTGGTTTAGAGGATCATTGATAAGTAACAGTTAAATAGTGGGTGACAGGACAGAACCCTAAGGAACACCACTGTTAATGGACTTAGGGGAACAATGACCATCTGCCACAAGAGCAATAGAATGGTCAAAGAGGAATTTGTGAGTTATTCAATTATTTCTACAAGTTTTGGGGCATTACAATATCCTTTAATGAGATGAGTGGTATTAACAGACAGGTGATTTACTGATAAATATTACAGTGATAGTATGGCTGTAATTAATGACAAATAAAATAAAAGGCTACATGACACCATGCCTGCAAAGCCAGGGAGGGTGAAGGATCAAATCAGGTGATTGCTAGCTAATCACTCACAGTTTCACACCAAATTAGTGACAGTGAATATGTTTACATTGTACTGCATGATTTTGAGAGCAAAATCTGCTGACAGTACTTACAGTAATTTGGAGCAAGTGGACATAATGTTTCTCCAACATATGGTAGATACCTGCCTGGCCCAGCTGTTCTATTTGTTGCCCAGCCACATACAGATTTCATACTATAGCTAAACAAGGCCTCAAAATGCATGTGTGTAAAAAACATTTTCCACTTGGAATAACCTGCACCTTCACCTCTAGTAATATCTGCAGAAACTTGTGTTACATACTATATAAGGTATGAAGATACAATTGAATTCTCACAGCATAGAAATGTAAAGTAATTTATTTAAGCAAATGACTGAAACCACAATTTGCACAGTTCTACAAACTAAATATGTGTTATGAAAGTGTGGCATACAATCAGTATCTTTAATTCTCGTAATATTAAAATGAAAAATTGATTGCATATTTTTTTCAGAGATGAATGCTGTTGCTTTGCACACGTGTAAGGACAGATACTTGTTCCTGGAATAATTTCATCACATACTTATTAAACAATTACTTTAAGGCAGATGGCATCATGCCCTACTGCTGTGTTTTCCTCATGCCTCCCTATGTGGGACGTGTCTCCCAGTTTGGAAACCACGGATCTAGATCATTCTTCCAGTATGTGTGGTCATATAAAATACTCATGTAAAAAAAATAAGAAAAGGTAGTTATAAGCTAATTAATACTTGAAACTCACATTGTTACTCATGCACATATACGAGTATACATTTAATTTTCCATTCAGAGTATTACAGACAGACTATAAAATCGACTGACAATGAATTGCTGATACCACAATACTGACTTCCTGCATTAGCAGCAAGTGAATAATGCAGAGACAGTGATTCATCTGTTTTAATGGTGACATGCCATTCATTTCCAGTGTTTCATGAGAGGCAGTGAGCCAACCATCTATCTAAGAGAGACTTTTATCCTTTACTTATATATATATATATATATATATATATATATATATATATATATATATATATATATATATATATATATATATATATATATATATATATATATATATATATATATATATATATATATATATATATATATATATATATATATATATATATATATATATATATATATATATATATATATTGTAACTTCACCACCCCGTGGGCAGTCACACTTACACTTTTAGGGTCCGGTGCTTCCTGCATACGTGACGGTGAACTTACCCTGCGGCGCTCCGTGTTCTCCCCTGGCTCCCCTCAGAAGGCGAGTAGTAAAACACACTTGTCGGCTTCTGGCCCTCTATTCTCCGTTGCTCACACTACACAGTAGTCCTATGCTGTAGCTCGGCACCCCGGGCCTATTGTCGACCCTCGGAAGGCTTTTTGACGCCTCGCTCCAGCTCACAAAGGCACATACAAGTACAGGAGGCAGTGTCGGCGACGCGCGGGCTTCCTTCCCTCACCAGTGCTCTCTCGCCACTCTGTCTCCCAAACTGTTCCGCCACCAATCCCAGGGCTGCTACACGTCACGTGATACTCCCGAGCCCCAGGGTAGGCGGCTGGCGAGGTGACGTAGTGTGACGTCATCCTCCCGAGCCAATTAGCAGGCGGTCGGTGAGGTGACGTAGCGCGACGTCATCCTCCACTTCTGCTGGGACTCAGTCTGGGTATCTTCATGATCTTGTCCTCTCGTAACACTACCCCCTCCTGTAAAGAGACTGAGCGCCCTCGCTCCCCAACTCTTTCTATTCCCTTTAGGTTACAGATACACCCCCAAAAACAAGAAAATAATACTTCAACTTTAGGTATATAAAAAATCAACAAAGAACATAATCCTCACTCCATTTGGGTGGATGCCGCTCCCGTCTGGGTCTCCCTACTACAGGTCCAGCGTCGACATCCGCCAGTGCCCCCTCCAAGGGACACAACTCATCCGCTCCACCTTCCTCCATCACCAGCGGCTCAGGCTCTCTCAGGTCAAGGTCTCCGTCATCCTCCATCACCAGGGGCGTTAGCGAGAGCCTCTTTCAGAGTTTCAAAGGCCCGTTGACAGTCCTCGCTCCAGTGAAAGCATGCCCCTTTACGAGTCAAGTGATGGAGTGGCACCGCAATTTGCGCAAAACCCTTCACAAACCTCCGGTAGTACGTACACAACCCAAGGAACCCGCGCACTTCCGTCACACTGCGCGGCACTGGCCACTCCTTAACTGACTCTACCTTACCAGGGTCTGTTTTCACTCCCTCACTACTCACTATGTGACCCAGAAACGGCACTTCCCTCTGGAACAGGCTACACTTCTTTGGACTGAGTTTCACATTTGCCCCCCTGAACCTGTCCAACACTGTCTTAAGCCTCTACAAAACCCCCATGAACGAATTCCCGTACACTAGCACATCGTCCAAGTACACCAGGGCGCTTTTCCACAGCAACCCATCCAACACAAGCTCCATTAGACGCTCAAAGGTGGCCGGGGCATTCACCAGACCAAAACTCATCACTTTAAACTGATACAGTCCCTGCCCATACGAGAAGGCCGTTTTCTCTCTGTCCTCCTCCGCAACCTCAACTTGATGGTAACCTGATTTCAAGTCTAAGGTGGAGAACCACTGGGCCCCCGTGAGCGCGTCAAGCGTGTCATCCACCCTCGGTAGAGGGTAAGAGTCCTTTGTCGTCACCGCGTTAAGGCCCCGATAGTCCACACAACACCTGGTAGACCCATCCTTCTTCTTAACAAGGACAACAGCAGCACTCCAGGGACTAGCCGACTTTTCGATTATCCCTTGCGCGCGCAACTCCTCCACGGCTTTTTCCACTTCCAGCCGACGAGCAGGCGCAATCCGGCGGGGCGGCAACTTAACCGGCCGACTATCCCCTGTGTGAATGCGGTGTTTAACCAGACTGGTCCGGCCCAGGTCATTATCTCCCTGCGAGAAGACATCTGCATACAGAGTCAGCACTTCCTTCACCTCGTCCACCTGTTCCCCAGACAGGCATGCCGAACTCCTCTGCAATAGATCCTGCAGATGAGGTGGAACCCCAGTGCTACTCCCCTGCATGTCCTCGCAATGACCTTCCGGGTCCATAGTGGTCTGTACACCTTCACACTCTTCCGACCCTTGACTTTCCTCCTTCTGTTCCTTACTGAGACGGCAGTGGTGGCTGGCTTCGGGTAGGGACGCAGTATGGGCTCGGTGAGTTTCAATTGAAGCTTCACACTCCTCTGCGTCAACACCGCCCTCCTGTAGCGGCACCACACTACCTCTGACCGACATAGTCATTTCCCCGAAGTCCAGCACCGCCCTGCTCTGCTTCAGGTAGTCTAGACCGAGCAAGTTCTCCCCGACGTCCGCTACAAAGACGGGAAGATGCTCCTCCGTGCTGCCAACCGCAATCCTGGCATGCACTGGTCCCCTCAGCTGTGTGCAGTGCCCTGTAATACCACACAGTTGTTGCTGGGCCACCGGGGGCTGTCCAGTTGCCACCACCCCGTCCTGCACGAAGGTACGTTCCGCGCCCGAGTCCACAGTGAGGCAGCAAGATTTGCCATCCACTTGCCCGCCCACCTGCACTGTCCGGGCACCCTCGGCGCGGCAACTTAGGCGGACTGGGGTCTCTGGCTCTCTGGCTGGCGCTCGACCCCTTCCACCAGCCTCTTTCCGTTTCCCCCAGCCTCCTTGCTATCCCTGGGAGAAACGAGGGTACACTCTGCCGTCTTGTGCCCCTGACCGCAGTTCCAACAAGGGTTTGTACTGGTACTGCCCTGCTCTGCTGTTGACAGCCTTTCCGCTACTCGATCCCTGCGGACAGTACCTCTTGGTGTGTCCCTGCTGCCCGCAAGAGTAGCACTTACCCCTGAACTCACCTAGGGGCGGTGAAGGGCTAGAGTAGGCCTTCTGCACGGCCCCTTTCTTTGCCTTCACTCTCTGCGGGACATAATTCCCGCTGGGTCGCTCCCGCGTCGTCCGGAGAAATGACTCCATCTCCAGGCCCCTCGCCAGGGCCTCCTGAAGGTCCTTGGGGTGTGCCTGCTGGACGTATATCCTCAGTTGTTGGTTATCGATGGCATCAACGAACTGATCCCGCAGGAGAATGGTGATCATCTCCTCACTGGCCTCCGGGTACGCACGCCGCACCAGCACCTCCAAATCCTGCGCCAGGCGTGTCAGGGTCTCCCCCGGGCCTCGTAACCTGGCCCGGAACCTTGTCCTGAACACCTCGGTTTGGTGCTGGTACCCGTACCTCCTCTCCAGTGTCGCCGTCACTTTACTATACAAGCACCGCTGGGCAGCTGGCAGCTGGTTCAGGACTTCTAATGCCGGTCCTTTGAGTGCCCACACCAGCTGCATGGCCATCTCAGGGCGACTCCACTGGCGGGCGCTGGCCAAGAGCTCGAACTGTGTCTTATACGCTTCCCAAGACACTGTTCCATCGAACTCCTGTGGCCGGCGCCTCGTCCCGTCCTTCAGCCTCCGTGACGTGGAGCTGGCAGCAGAGGGGTACGACTTTACTGAGGCTGTCGGGGATGGTGGAGGTGATAAGACGTTTACAGGAGAGCGTAGGGGAGACGGTATCACCTTGGCCAATGGAGAAAGGCTGTTTAGGCTTCTGTGACAACTATTATCCTCCTCCTCTTCGTCACTCCCCCCCTCAGTCTCACTAGCACGCCCACTTGACCGGGACAGCGTGCCTTTATGCTGAGAGAGTACAGGAGGCGCCTGTGCCGCCACAACCTCATCCACATATCTCCTCAGTTCACTGGCCGCTTTTTCCACCTCTCCCTTCACCTGATCCTTGGTGAACACTTCACTTAACACCTCGTCTTTAACCCGTGAACACTCCTCCTTCACGAGCCCTATAACCTCCTTATATACACGGTCTACACTGCTCGTCACCGCTTGCAACTCAGCATGCTGTACCTCTCCCTGCGCCTTCAGGGCACTCATAACATCTGCTAGTGTGATTTCTTTCGCCGCCATGCTGACTTAATTACTGTAAGGCACCGTAACTTAACACAACACGCAGCTTACCATGGCAAAACACACTGCACCGTCCGCCCGCCCGCTGCGATCCACAAGTACGTTACCCGTACCACCGCTGCTCGCCTCCCCTGTCCAATACACACATACACTCGGTAACACACCGCGACGCACACAGTTAGCACTTAACTCATCCCACTCCTGACACCACTGTAACTTCACCACCCCGTGGGCCGTCACACTTACACTTTTAGGGTCCGGTGCTTCCTGCATACGTGACGGTGAACTTACCCTGCGGTGCTCCGTGTTCTCCCCTGGCTCCCCTCAGAAGGCGAGTAGTAAAACACACTTGTCGGCTTCTGGCCCTCTATTCTCCGTTGCTCACACTACACAGTAGTCCTATGCTGTAGCTCGGCACCCCGGCCCTCTTGTCGACCCTCGGAAGGCTTCTTGACGCCTCGCTCCAGCTCACAAAGGCACATACAAGTACAGGAGGCAGTGTCGGCGACGCGCGGGCTTCCTTCCCTCACCAGTGCTCTCTCGCCACTCTGTCTCCCAAACTGTTCCGCCACCAATCCCAGGGCTGCTACACGTCACGTGATACTCCCAAGCCCCAGGGTAGGCGGCTGGCGAGGTGACGTAGTGTGACGTCATCCTCCCGAGCCAATTAGCAGGCGGTCGGTGAGGTGACGTAGCGCGACGTCATCCTCCACTTCTGCTGGGACTCAGTCTGGGTATCTTCATGATCTTGTCCTCTCGTAACAATATATATATATATATATATATATATATATATATATATATATATATATATATATATATATATATATATATATATATATATATATATCAGATCTAATTTACATTATTAAGTAAATATTACTGACATGCCACAAGAATCTGGATTGGATCTCTCTCTCTCTCTCTCTCTCTCTCTCTCTCTCTCTCTCTGGTTCAATACGCTCTCACCACTCAATGTTCTCTTTGCCACAACCAATCTCTGCACATTAATTTCCGCTCTCATATTCTATCCCCTCACCTCGCCTCATATTCCTGCCGTCCCTTCATTCCTCGCTACACGCTTCCCAGCACGCCTCCCCCCTCCTTTTCTTTTCATCCACCCTCTCTCCACTCTCCACTCCCTCCACATTTCCCTTCCCCACAATTCTCTCTCTCTCTCTCTCTCTCTCTCTCTCTCTCTCTCTCTCTCTCTCTCTCTCTCTCTCTCTCTCTCTCTCTCTCTCTCAAATTCACGCGAGCCTAAGTGGTTCATTAAAAAACTACACTTGGGGTTTACTTGCACTTATCATTCCTTTGGTGAGTGGAGTGAGGGAGGAGGAGAAGCATACCCAGTCACGTCAATTGGGGAGAGAGTCACCATAAAGGCTCCTTACCACAGCCCAGCGTGGACTAGTTATTTTTTTTTTCGTCTTTTCTTTTTTTTACATGAAAGGGGAGGTCGGCTGATGACTATAAAACGTGCAAGGAAGGAAAACAATAATGTCGCTTAATTGCTCCTCGGTAAGAAAGTTTGTATGTACATAAGGAAGAAGGCAAAAAAGGAAAGAGTTTGGTTAATTTAACTGAACGTATTTTGATGGAGAAGCAGAAAAAAAACATCAGGAGATAATTACATTATTTATTTATTTTTTTTATGAAATTCTCTGTTCTTATAATTATCTAAATCGTAAGTATGCGGAAAACAATAGTAAATGGATTTTGTGTGTGTGTGTGTGTGTGTGTGTGTGTGTGTGTGTGTGTGTGCTGTGGACAGGTGACATGGATGAGGTGAAGGTTTAAAGGTATAGATGAAAAGAGAAAGAATAATATTGTGTAGATAACATGAAGCAGGGTTAATGTAGCAGTTTTCCAAAGTATTTATGACGATATTCGGCAAAACGAATCAAACAAAAATACGGTAGCTCCACTTATCACATCTACAGGTTTTCTTGGACAGCATGGAGGCCTTAACATAGAGCAATTCATTAGACCACCAACTTCCATTCGAATTATGAACACGAGATTCGATGGCGTTTGTGACATGACAGCTCGGAGCAACTGTACACAAAGGATACACACTACATCTGTACACGTGGATAAGGTTACCTATCTTGTAATAACGGGGCCGGACACACACACACATACACACACGCATTTATTTATAATTACTACTACTACTATTCCTGCTACTACTACTACTTCTACTACAAAACAATGTTAAACAGCACTGAAAATTTATAAAGGTATAGCCTTCAAATTCTCGAATCTATTTTCTTTAAAAGCATCAGAGAAAATGGAGACAATGGTAAACTCACCTCAGCATCACTTACAGAGAAATACAAATAAAAAAACAAAAACGCACGTATTTTGTTGTAAATATAAAAAAAAATTGAAGTAGTACTAGAAATAGAAGTAGTAGTAGTAGTAGTAGTAGTAGTAGTAGAAGCAGTAGTAGAGCCCTTTTGTAGCATTTTAGAAGAAACATAGTAAATAAATAAAAAGAATTAAAAATAGTAACTAACTAATTTTGTCCCTTCAGGCTTGTTTGGTGGCGGCAGAGACAACGAGAAGAAGACCCCCTCCTCTCCCTCCTCCTCCCTATCCTCTCCCCACCATGATGAAGACCCATCCTCCCACACCACGTTCTCTTACCAGACGCCTCCAGATCCCATCCAGCAGGTCCCCAGTTTCCCCTAGTGATTCAAGGGACAAGCGGCTCTCTTCCTCCCCTCCATCCCCTCTCTCCCGTCTCTTCTCTCCCTCCTCCCTCTCCTATTATTGATTCGTCACCTGGACCCCACGCTCCTTTCTCCCTTCGCTTCCCCCGCTCCCTTCCTCCCCGGAATGACCCTGGAGGAGTGACAGACAGACAAACAGATTGATAAGTTGATGTAATGAGTAAAGAAAGAGAGAGAGAGAAAGAGAGAGGGATGAGATGGTACACACACACACACACACACACTGTAAGTAAATATCTAAATAAATAAAGAAAGAAAGAAAGGAAGAAAAGGAGAAAGATATATATATATATATATATATATATATATATATATATATATATATATATATATATATATATATATATATATATATATATATATATATATATGCGAGACGTCTCCGACAGTTTTTCTCCCTCCTCACATGCTAACTCTGTACAAGGGCCTTATCCGTCCATGTATGGAGTATGTTTCACGTGTCTGGGGGGGCTTCCACTCATACCGCTCTTCTAGACAGGATGGAATCAAAAGCTTTTCATCTCATCGACTCCTCTCCTCTAACTGTCTTCAGCCTCTCTCTCTCTCTCTCTCTCTCTCTCTCTCTCTCTCTCCACAACACAGAGAGAGATTATGGGATACATCGTTAAAGATTAGACACACTGATAAGCTATTACCTTCTAAACATAAAGGATCTACTCAGACAATCCAGGAGACACATACCACACAAGCTACCATCGTGGCGGCTGACCTCCTCCCTTACTAGAGACGCACGTGGACGAAGACCAAGGTAAGTTTCGCCAAAATAAAAATCAAAGCATTATTTTTTTCTTCTCTCTCTCTTATTAAAATTAATATACAAGCTTGAATGTAAAACCATTATGACAACACCAAACCAAATAACACTGGTTGGGGCATAATCTCGACATTTAAACACACCAAAACATATTACAGTTCTGAGTGTCTTAGGTACACATGCACGTCATGTGTGTAAATAATAAATAACTAGGAGGCCAATTAGGCTGTATACAACATTTAAGTGTGATCCCTACTGTATTCAGTTCCAAATCTTGAGAAATATAAGCCCCAACTGTTAGGTGAGGACATTTCTTCCGAAAGACGGGTTCAATTGGACCTATGGTTTTGTAGGGCGTGGTGTGAGCCCTCAAGTAAAGCTTGAGGGCTCGATGAGGGCTTGATGGGCCGTATTTACGAAGCGGACCAAGCGAGTTTCTCAAACATTTCGTAGCTAGCATGAAATAGCGCATTCTTGTAATAAACTGCGCGTCTGTCATAAATCCGCACAGGAGTGGCCACTGAAGGACTCGTCCTCATTAATGACTTGACAGCAAATAAAAAGTAGTTAGGCACTCGAACGTTTATAGTTAGCGAGGCGTAAGCTTTGGTGTAAGGGGGCACGGTAGTACTGGCTTGCCCGTGTAAGATTTTTGCCGAGGGTGAAGGTCTGTGAGGTTTAGTAGCGGTGGAATGACTTTAGTAGATGAACGATTCCCTACTGCTGGATGTAAACTGGACGTGGGTAATATGGCTGGCAGTGAGACACATGATGGTCTCAAGGCACCGCTTAAGTTTTGATTGGGTGTGAAGTATTTCTGTGGGCTTGGGTCCACCTTTGGGTGTGGGCCGTCGGTTAGTGGCACCTGGGAAAAGCTCGAGACTTCAGTGGGAGTTGTTGTTGAATGTTTGGGCTCAAAACTATTAAAAGACCACCTTGAAGTCAATGGTTTATGAGTGGGAGTGGTATGAAACTTCGGCTGTTGGTCATGGGGTGATACGTCGGACACAGGAGCAGCTTTTGATGTGCGACGTGGTGGCAGCGGTGGCGCTCTTAATCCACTCGTGTAGTCAGACAAGTTAACATATTCACCTAATGAGGATTCATATTTCTTATCAGCAATTGGACATGGGCTCTCAGCTCTGGGTGGAAGCAGCGGGGCTCTGGCTGGTATGGGCGTGTGATCGGTCTGAAGAGGGAAATCTCTTCGTGGCACTGATTGGGAAAAACATCTTGTTAACGATGACGCACTTGCTCCCGTCACTTGTTTCATGTCCTCGTATATACTTGACAAGTGTTCAGAGTTTTTCTCATCTTCCGAGTCCTCGAGATAAGGGGAAGAAGTATTCTTGTGTGAATTTATGTTAAAAGTTTTCCACTGATTTGGTGAAATAATCTCATATATGGCTTCTGATTCGGTCTTGTGGCTGCAGTTGTCTTTTGCCTCGTCAGCCCCACCAGATGCATTCTCGTACAAGTGGTATTCGTACACTTTTTCGTAGATGGACTCATCATTCCAAATCTCATCGTCGCTCAGCCTATGGGAATGAAGAGAGACATACAGCAGAACTGCCAAACATTTACAAGTTAATACTTTGCCTGCTCCTATTGAACCATTAACAATAACAAATGTGATGGCTGTTTAAGATGCTTTCACAAGTGAATGCATTATTGCCTCTACAAAATAGTTGTATCTGTTACACTACGCAAAAAAAAAAAAAAAAAAAAAAAAATAATTTCACTCTTTGCCTATCTCCATATTAGTAAATGTAGCACACTTCATACATATAACATAAAATGCTGACAACTCGCACATACTTACAGTGTGAGAGAACAATTAAGATGTCGGAAAACTGCCTTGCTGACGTTCTGGAGGTCAGACTGGGAGAGGTGAGTGGAAGTCATCAGGAGACCTCCCCCACGCCCGGCATACACGCCTACGTCCTGATGGTGCAGCAGCTCGGCCAGCTGACTCACCCCGCGGTTGCTCAGGCTGCTGCGGACCAACCCAACACTGGCATATTTTCTACACCGGAAAATAAGTGAAAAGTTATTCATTTACTATCATGGTAAATATTCAGAAAATTAGGGTGATTATTCGATGATAATTATAATGGTATAATTTTGCAAGTATTTCCCATTATGTGTTCTCTTTCTCACATAACGTAACTACAAACACTAGGAATTAAAAAGTTTTTTTTTCTTTCACGGAGTGATAATTACATTCTTTACATGCAACGAATTCATATTATGCAATTAAAAAAATGCATTAATCAGGTTTGACATACCACTGAAATTGCTTATTATGAGGAAATGGAATTCCACGATACCTGAACAGTGTATGTTATGCATACTACATTCAGTTTGACATGCTAGTCAGATTATAAGATGAGCGCGTGTCTACAGGTGAGCATTCCCATTTCGCATTTGGGGCTTTGTGCAACTTCGAGCAGTGATTAGACTCAAAGAATAAAACTAATGATCTGCCAAGTGACGTGGACAAAATATTTCTTCTTATACAAATCTGTATTATATTTTTGTTCCAGTGACTCGTTAGAACGTTCACACGGCAGGAGTGGACTCACGAGCAGGGATGCAGAAGAGCGCGAGCCACTCGGCTCGCCCACGATATGTTGTCGTCTCCCACATTGGACAGGTAGAGTCGAGGGCGATAAAGGAGCTGTGGCAGAATGGGGAGCAAATCTGGACTGACGCTCCCAGTGACATGTATCCCTGCACACACACAGAAGAAGGCACAAGGTTAAGTAGCAAGGAGGAGGCAGTAGACACCTGCCGAAACGATAATTACTCCCACGGTTCAGGGGGTGCTGTGAACTTATCATTAAACCCAGCTGTGACCTCATTGAACGTTTCCCTTTGTGTCTCACAACACAAGGGGGCAGTCACAGCCTGCTCTCTAAAGACAACTCTCTTCCTCCACACAGAACTACAAGCACCTAATAACACACACACCCTTCACTCAAAAATTTTAAAATTATCATGGCGACTCCTACACCAGCCTCGGAGTCCCCATCTGGGGAGGGGACCATAAATGTCCCCAGGTCGGACTGTCTTTCTGTCGACGACTCTAAGTGTCTTGAAACTCCCCTCAACTTTTTCTTCATTAACTTCTGCAACATTCGCGGTCTAAGATCTAATTTTCAATCCGTAGAACACCACCTCTCCTCTTCTAAAACCTCATCTTCTTTTCCTCACTGAAACTCAGGTGTCTGAGGCAACTGACAGTAGCCCCTTTTCTGTTCCCTCCTACTTTCTCTATCCTCATTTTCGATCCAAAGCTGGATGTTGCGTTTATGTGCGCAATGACTTAACCTGCTCTCGTGCCCACGCTCTTGAATCTTCCGAGTTTTCCACCATCTGGCTACGACTACAGAGTCACTCTCAAACTCAGTTTGTCTGTGCTGTATACCTCTCACCTAACTCCTCTGACTATAAGAAATTCTTTGACTACTTAACTTCCAAAGTGGAACACATTCTGACCCTCTTCCCTTTTGCAGAGATATCCATTCTTGGAGACTTCAGTGTTCACCACCAGCTTTGGTTTTCCTCTCCCTTCACTGACCATCCTGGTGAACTAGCCTTCAACTTTGCTATCCTCCACGACCTAGAGCAATTGGTGCAACACCCTACTCGTATTCCTGACCGTCTTAAAGATACGCCCAATATTCTTGACTTTTTCCTGACCTCTAATCATTCTGCTTATGCTGTCACCCTTTCTTCTCCGTTGGGCTCCTCCAATCACAATCTCATATCTGTACCTTGTCCTATCGCTCCAATCCCTCCTCAGGATCCCCCTAAGCGAAGGTGCATCTGACGTTTTGCCTCTGCTAGTTGGAAGGACCTGAGGAGGTATTTTGCTGATTTTCCTTGGAATGACTACTGCTTCCGTGTCAGAGACCCGTCTTTGTGTGCTGAGTGCATAACAGAGGTGATAGTGTCTGGCATGGAGGCGTACATTCCTCACTCTTTTTCTCGACCTTAACCTTCCAAACCTTGGTTTAACACAGCTTGTTCTCGTGCTATACATGATAGTGAGGTGGCCCACAAAAGGTATTTAACCCTTCTATCACCAGAATCTCATGCACTTTATATTTCTGCCCGGAACCATGCCAAGTCTGTTCTCTAACTAACCAAAAACTCCTTCATTAACAGAAAGTATCAAAACCTTTCAAGATCTAACTCCCCTCGTGACTTCTGGTATCTAGCCAAAAATATCTCCAATAACTTTGCTTCTTCTTTTCTTCCTCTATTTCAACCAGATGGCACCACTGCTATCACATCTATTTCTAAAGCTGAACTCTTTGCTCAAACCTTTGCTAAAAACCTCTAACTTGGACGATTCTGGGCTTGTTCCTCCCTCTCCTCCACCCTCTGACTACTTCATGCTACCTATTAAAATTCTTCGCAATGATGTTTTCCATGCCCTCGCTGGCCTAAACCCTCGGAAGGCTTATGGACCTGATGGGGTCCCTCCTATTGTTCTCCGAAACTGTGCCTCCGTGCTTGCATCTTGCCTATTCAAACTCTTTCAGCTCTGTCTGTCAACATCTACCTTTCCTTCTTGCTGGAAGTTTGCCTACATTCAGCCTGTTCCTAAAAAGGGTGACCGTTCTAATCCTTCAAACTACCGTCCTATTGCTTTAATTTCCTGCCTACCTAAAGTTTTTGAATCTATCCTCAACAGGAAGATTCTTAAACATCTATCACTTCACAACCTTCTATCTGATTGCCAGTATAGGTTCCGTCAAGGCCGCTCTACTGGTGATCTGTTTCCTTACTGAGTCTTGGTTATCCGCTTTTAGAGATTTTGGTGAAACTTTAACTGTTGCCTTGGACATATCAAAAGCTTTTGATAGAGTCTGGCACAAAGCTTTGATTTCCAATTACCCTCGTACAGCTTCTATCCTTCTCTCTGTAACTTCATCTCGAGTTTCCTTTCTGACCATTCTATTACTGCTGTGGTAGACAGTTACTGTTCTTCTCCTAAATCTATTAACAGTGGTGTTCCTCAGGGTTCTGTCCTGTCACCCACTCTCTTCTTATTATTCATTAATGACCTTCTAAACCAAACTTCTTGTCTTATCCATTCCTAAGCTGATGATACCAGCCTGTACTTTTCCACGTCTTTTCATAGACGTCCAACCCTTCAGGAGGTAAACATTTCACGCAGGGAAGCCACAGAACGCTTGACTTCTGATCTTTCTAAAATTTCTGATTGGGGCAGAGCAAACTTGGTATTGTTCAATGCCTGAAAAACTCAATTCCTCCATCTATCAACTCAACACAACCTTCCAGACAACTATCCCCTCTTCTTCAATGACACTCAACTGTCCCCCTCTTCTACACTGAACATCCTTGGTCTGTCCTTTACTTATAATCTGAACTGGAAACTTCACATGTCATCTCTAGCTAAAACAGCTTCTATGAAGTTAGGTGTTCTGAGACGTCTCCGCCAGTTTTTCTCACCCCCACAGCTGCTAACTCTGTATAAGGGCCTTATCCGTCCATGTATGGAGTATGCTTCACATGTCTGGGGGGGTTCCACTCATACTGCTTTTCTAGACAGGGTGAAATCAAAAGCTTTTCGTCTCATCAACTCCTCTCCTCTAACTGACTGTCTTCAGCCTCTCTCTCAACGCCGCAATGTTGCATATCTAGCTGTCTTCTACCGCTATTTTCATGCTAACTGCTCTTCTGATCTTGCTAACTGCATGCCTCCCCTCCTCGCACGGCCTCGCTGCACAAGACTTTCTTCTTTCTCTCACCCCTTTTCTGGCCACCTCTCTAACGCAAGAATTAACCAGTATTCTCAATCATTCATCCCTTTCTCTGGTAAACTCTGGAACTCCCTGCTTGCTTCTGTATTTCCACCTTCCTATGACTTGAATTCCTTCAAGAGGGAGGTTTCAAGACACTTATCCATCAGTTTTTTATTACTGCTTTGACCCTTTTATGGGACTGGCATTTCTGTGGGCATTTTTTTTATTGGATTTTTGTTGCCCTTGGCATATGGTGGAGGGAGGCTATGGTGATATGCAATTATATTAATGGTTAGCGGTAGGTTACAGTGGGTACAAAGATATGTGTGGCGATTTGAGACCATTTAATAAAACTTGATCTTGTTTTAAACTCTTTCAATGCAGTGACATAGCAAATGATGGCAACTCACAGATGTTTCTCAGAGAAGGAAGCATGTGGGAGAGTTTGGGAAGAGCCTCATGCCAGTCGAGGGCATCGTGGTCATCAGCCAGGGCCAAACGAATTTCTTTGATGGACGTGGGCAGCATATGAACAGCCTGCCCAGTGAAATGGCCCATTAATTCCAGCAGACAGATCTTCGGGCCATCGATAAATCTGAAAATGTTAGGATATGCTGCCTCAGGGTTCCTGATCTAGCATTAGAAGAATATGAATGGTTGGGTCCACTAAGGAAGAGGGTCTTGAAAAAGGCACCGACTAAGATAGTAGTTATAAAATAATCATCTTATGACAAAAGCTAAACATATCTTTTAGTTATCATAATAGGTATCTACTAATCTAATACTTGTATAGAGGCTGTCTCAGTGAATGGACACTTCTTACCATGTGTAAATGTGGCATTCTGTTCCAATAGTAAGTGTCAAACAAATAACATGGAAGAAAAATAGTGGATATGGAAACGCACTAACCTTAAGCGGTCTGAGGAGTCTGGGGAGGAAGGAGACTCAGGACTCACACTGTTGTCCTGCGCGGGTACCAGTCTCAGCAGGAGGGAGTTGGACGATCCCTCCTCAGGGCGGCGCCAGTGATGGTGGAAAAAAATGTATATTTTGCAGTTGATACAGGTGGCGGCAGTTTGTAGCAGTTCATGCAAATGTGGCAGCTGGTTCGGGTCATTCATGATGTCAATGGTGAGCTGTGAGGGACAGTTGTGAGACAGGAAGGCAGCAGCCGCTCTCACGTCTTGGTCCCTCACTGTCCAGGAAAACTTGGGCAGCACTTTAGAAATTTCTTCAGCCAGTGTTGGATTGTAATGGCTCTCCTTCAGTATGTCGACCCAATGTTCGAAGGACATTCCTTTAGCTACGTCCAAAAGAGTCACCAGCTCTGCTGCATAGTGCTCGATGGACCGCGGGTCAGAGCTGTGCAATAAATTAACCATATGACAGATCACGTTTTGGTACCGACCAATATCCTGACTCTCTGACTGATCTTCGTGGAACTCGAGCAAAATGCTACGTATGGAGACTGGCTTGCCAAGTAGCCTTTGAGTGTGCTTCACTATTTGCCGCCACGCAAAGGTCGGCACTGAGGACTCTTTCATTAGTTCATCTAACTTGCTTATAAAAAGAGATAGATCAGGAAAAGGACCTTCTTTCACAAGGGAGGCTATGTGTCTAGCCGCGTAAAAATCCTGGATGCCTTTGTGTGGAAATTTCACCTTCTCGGAGAGAGAGAGAGTGTGGTCATCAGATGTTGCTACCAGAAAGGCGGAGAACACTTCCTCCCTGGGAAGATCCAAACTAATACAGAGCTCTGTCAGCCTCTTTGTTGCTCTCTCGTTCAAGTACACTTCACTCACGGCCAGGGCGCGCAATGCCTCCTCGTACAGAACTGCCCGAAAGCTTTCACACTTGCTGGTCAGCTTGGCAAGGGGCAGATGATGCGTGGAGGGATGGTACATCAGTCTGTCGAGAAACTTTTCGATCATAAGTCTGTGGGTTTCGAGATAGAGCATAGTCATGGAGTTGATTTTTCTGACTCTGAGTTGCGCCCCATCCCACAAGAAGGTAAGCAGGACTAAATTAAGCGGAAACCTGAAGAAGTCCTGGAGATGTGACGGCACTTCATGCAGGTACTCGAGCAGGCCACTGATGTCCTGCTGTGACACGCCGTGCTGTTTCAGCTGATGCTGGTATGCTTGCACAAACTCCTCTCTCTTTTCAATGGGAATTCCCAGTATTTTCATGTGCATGACTCTTGCTTTATCAGACACCAGCTTGTGTACCTCCCTGATCTTTTCTGCCCTCGAGGTGCAGATGAGAGTGAGGTCGCAGGAACTCTTCAAATGCAAGATTTCTCTTATTACCTTCTGGGAAGTTGTATTAAGTTCGTCAAGGCCATCAATAAGAACCATGGCCTTCAGACTTTGAAAAACGTGCATAAGATCGTTCTTACGGAACTTGGCAGTGGTTTGCGGCATGTGGGAGAGCAGCAGCTGAGTGAAGGAGTCAATGCAGGTGTCGCGACACTCAAAATGCAGCACCAGATCGTAATCAGAGAGTCCTTTGATGTCTTCCCTGCCCTGAATCCAGTGCGACACATAGAGCCTGAGCAAGGTGGTTTTCCCGGAGCCTGGTTGGCCTTCAAGAATCATCAAAGAAGGATTCTGGATCTCACAACTGCCTTCCGAATCGGATGTCGCGGTCTCCATGAGTTCCAGCAGCTCCTTGCAATGAACGAGACGACTGCGAGAGTTGACTCTCAGATCTTGAACTGATAAGCATGTAAACACCTCTCCCACTTGCAGGTGACACTCGTTTTTGTCCAGGAAGGAGAGAGGATTGAGGAAGATCTTCGAGCTGTATGTCTGCTTCAACTCCTGGGCTCCGTTGAGACACAAGGTAGCTTTCAGACTGTCGAACACCAAATGGTTACTGTAATCCTGCAAGTCCAGAGGGGCAAAGGGCTGGTCGCGGATATTGTTCAGGTTGTAATGTATGATGCGCAACACCTGATTCACCATACCGCTGTTCACACAGTACAGAGTTCCACTGATCTTCACCACCTTTGTCAGAAGGTCTCGCAGAGTTTCAATTTCTTCCACCATTTTCTCTTGCGTAGTGACAGACACGTTGTGCACTAGAGCATTGCGTGCATTCTTGATGCTTGTCAGCAAGTATTCCAGCCGCGTGTGGTCTGGGGTGATCCAGACCTCGTCCTCCGGGGGCGCCAGAGAGTGGCATGCAAGTTGGATCATTTTGAACAGCAGAGAAACATCGAACCGGTCACCTGAAGGATTGGTTGATATTTTTCCTCTCTGCTGACTATCAAAGGCTTTCCTGTAAAATCTACAGCTTCGGCCGGATGAAAACAAATATTGATCAAATGTTTGAGAAGGAGGTTTGGGGCAGCCCCAGCTGAGCACTTGAAGCAGGGCCAGCCGAGCCTCAGATGAGTAAGCCTTGTACACTCGGAACAAGTGGTGGTCCTCTCCCTGTATCCCGCTGTGCACCGAACTCCCTATCATCGCCAGCACTGACTGAGCCATCCTTTACACGTTCACAAGTGTCATAAGACGAACATTCAAAACTCAGTGTTCCGGAAAGGAGAGGAAGTCATGATGGAGCTTCGTGATAGTCAACAGGCATGAATTAAAAGTTTCTAACCTTCAAAGAACAATCCATATTTGAATATGGGCCACAAGAGAACATTCACATGTGGTAAAGTCTTCATTAAATACTGTTGCACTTTTTTCCTCATGGCTAGTTTCACTAATGCATCACTGACGGGGAGGAAAGCATTAATGTTCCATTACAAGGTTGCACTTGCTGTTATCAGGATGAGTTCTATTAGGTTACACACACTCAGTTGATCAAAGAAGCTGATAAAAGCTCGTCGTCTGTGCACGCTGTTACTCGACTGGCAGCTCACGGGAAGTGTCGGCCTATCAAGACACCGCAAGATAAGAAGGAGAGAGGAGTCAAATGAATGCCGTATAGTAGAAGAGCCACCCAGTCTTGTAAGGTGGAGCAACTCGAGCTGTGTACCACTGAGTCGAGTCACCGTCAAGTATTACTGAGTGTTGTCTACGTATGCACAGCTTTTCCTAGGATATGTGCTTCATTAGGCAAATATATAAATGTAATTAAGAAGGCGTTAACTCTTAAAGACCTGCTAACATTTTCATAGAATCCGGGCAACTGAAATAGAAAAGTAATGATCAAAATGCAAATATAGAAATGCAGGTCAAAGCAGCGAATGACATGTGATCAAGTAATGAAGGCGGCTGTGTTATAAGAAACAGGCAGCGCAAGTGAAGAGAAAAGAGAGTGTATAGTGAGTGACATTTCTGTACTCGGTGGCAGTGACGTACTACGTAATATCCGGGAGAGATAAGCCAGCTCGGTGACTTTTAGTTTTTTAGTCTAGAAAACATAACTTCGAAAGGTAAGACATTTTTTTTAAGTAATTTATCCACTGACTGAAACAAAATTATTAGTTCTAGCATTCATGTCACCTGACAATCATATTATCATAGCAACACTGGCTTGATTTTTTTTTTTTTTTTTTTTGCTTCACCATTACCCTACACATGGTGCGTTGTGGGATTTGCTTCTATGCATGACAAAGCAGATACCTTTTGTTGTTGTTGTTGTTGTTTCCTGAAAGCATCACAAATAGTTGCCCGTAGCGAGGTGATCTCAGGGAATTTTGTTATCAGAAAAACTAGATAAATAAAAAAAAATATGAATTTTTTTGCGAATTATTATTATTATTATTATTATTATTTCCCTTCTACAGATTGAGAGAGAGAGAGAGAGAGAGAGAGAGAGAGAGAGAGAGAGAGAGAGAGAGAGAGAGAGAGAGAGAGAGAGAGAGAGAGAGAGAGAGAATGTTCGCAGCAATAACTGATAAAAAAAAAGAAAATAAATAAATAAATCATGAAAACAATCTACTTTTCCAACACTTTACCAAGTCTAACTTGTCACTTGGTAACTGTCAGGTTTAGTTCCTTACTTCCTTTCAGAAGTGGAAACTATATCCGACTTACCATAGCTTTTTTTTTCTTTCTTCTTTTTCGTTCATCTTCAGCATAAAAATTGAATGAATAATCACATATTAAAACGGAGCATATCAAGTAACTGCTCTTGATAGTTAACTGAATAAGGGTCTGTAAGTGTAAGAGCTGGCCGAAAAAAAAAAAAAAAGTGTGATGTTTTATTTTTCCCTAGCCATGTCTTCAGGGGGCGATGAAACATGCAAGAGCGGCTCCCTGCCCTCCAAGAAGTCTCCAAACACTAGCTACCGCAGGGGATATCACAACTCAGACAAACGGTTCCCTATGCCTATTATGGGTAAGTACCCATTAAATGTCCATTGATTGAGTGAATGATGTAATTAATTATCAACATTATATCTAAGGCGCCTTTATTCTACGATTGAGTCTCACGATACTAACGGTATTACTTTTGTTACTGAATAGTTATATTGTTTGTTATTATCGAATCTGTCACGTACTTCCTTGTGTATTCCTGTCTTTCGTTGTTCCAGCGTTTTGAAGACTGTACTGTTCAAGATTTATACATGAATTGTCTAGAAGAACGGCCTCTCGCCCTCATGGTTTCTATCTCTGACACAAAGTTCTCACCATATAATCTAAACCATCTATGTTCACACCAACGTTTAAATATCCAATAACAATCATGTCACTTTACATCCATTTCATCTTGTTCCATAATGTTTTATTAACTTCACCATAGCGGTTGGCCTTCTTTGCTGACGGTTATCATTCATTTGTTCATTAACTTGCTGTGCTTTTTTTTTCAGTTCTTTCAGTTATGTTTAATGAAACAATGAGTGTTGCTCCATGCTTGCTTTCTGTTCAGCTGTTGTGTGTTATTGGTTTCATAAATATATCTGTATGCAATAGCCAGCTTATTAATGTCATTTCTGACGTTACATTGTCATTCCAGAGGAGAGTCAGTTCCTTGTCAGACTGAAAAAGGAAACTCAACAAAAGTTTCAAGTATCAGACGCTGAGGAAGAAGAGGAGGAGGACGAGAAAGAAGCAGCGGCGGGAGAGTTGGTGACTTTCTTGGTGCAGACAGACCGCGTGGTGGTGGTGAGGAGGAAGAGGTCTTGGGGATGGAAGCTGGGCTGCATCAGACGCTATGGCTACTCAGAGTCCGACTTTTATTTTGAGTCTGGTCGGAAAGCAAGAACAGGAGAAGGAGTGTTCACCTTCCTCACAGACAGTGTAGGTCCCACCCGCTAGTGCGCAGCATATGTATTGTAACCGTGTCCTCTCGGTTTGTGTTATGTCCTCTTTCGTGTTGCAGTCTGCTCTACACTGCATTCTTACTATTTGATGCTGCACTACACACACTGTAAACATCTACACAGTGTTAATATATTCCTGGCTCAAAAGAAACAATGTAAAAAAAAAAAAAAAAAAAAAAAAAACAGGTTAGGGATGCCCACCCAGCTGGGGAGAGGGAGTGTTTAGAGTGTATCCTTCCTCCATATTAGTTTATGCAACATTTGCGGTACTGGATTTAACTACCGTATCTTGCTTCCACTATAGCCTCACCTATTCCCCCGTGACATATTAACGGCAGGCCCTTGTCTGTTCCCATTTGTTCCATCCTCAGTTTCAAACCAAAGCTGGCTGTTGTGTCTATGTACACAATACATGGTATTATACATGGTAACTTGTTCTCGTGCCCACGCTCTTGAACCTTCATAATTTTCCGCCATCTGGGTAAGACTTCATTGTTGCTCTTTCACTACATTCATCTGTGCTGTGTATCCCTCACATAACTCCTCTTTCTACATAAACTATTTGACTAACTTCCAAAGTGGAGCATATTTTCATCCATCTCTCTCTTGCCTAAACAATTTTCAATTTCAGTGTTCACTAGCTTTAGTGAACACATCTCTTACTGAAGAATGCCTCTGCTTTTGCAAGTCTGGTGTGTGAGGATCTGAGATGGTATAATTACAATGTAGGCTCTTACGTTTTTTCTTATACACATGTTGAAGTCTTTCCCTTTTAGGCAATCCAGCCTCTAATAGAATTCTTTACTCTGCACAGGGGGAGAGGATTCATTCACGACTCACCATGATGAAAGAATTCTGCCAGTTTGATCTGTACTGCCAGCGAGGCGTGATTCCAGACCTGCTTCTGGTCAATAACCCACCACACAGAGCTGTGAGCCTCAGAGATAAAGTTAGTAATATGTAACATTAAGTTACATGATGGCTAATCACTTGCTATTGTTTGTTGACAATACCAATGGTTAGAAATAATAGCTGTGGTAGTAGCAATAGTAACAGCAGTAACTGTTCTAATATATGAAGAGTAGTTATATATAATATAGGGCCTTGAAAGGCTTCTGAGAGGCAAGAATTTAAAGAATATAATAGGATGATAAAAATTAACCATTTTCCAGAGTGAGAGACATCTCGACAAGAAAGAAAGTGGCCGACGGACTTCCACTGGCTCTCTGCCCTTCTGAAAACATATCCTTCCTCACTTGAGGCAAACAGTGATAATCCAACAATATTTCTTTAAAAGGCCTTGTTTAGGGAGTGACCTTTATGGTACAGTAAACCATGTAACTCACTTTATGCATGCATGTGAGAGGCTAAAAAACTAGGGTTGTGGTGAGTGAGTCATCTAGCACTAACCAACACTATAATGAAGATGAATATCATCTTGCCTATTGTTTGCTGTCACCTGCACCTTTCAAACTTAAATATCAAAAAGGGTGGATATGATATGTTCTTTTTAATGAAGAAACTGCAAATACCTCCCATAGCTATCCCATAAGACAACACTGGATTGTCAAGCATAAGAAACAAAACATTTATAATAACATTTATTTACATATGAAAAATAGTAATAACTATACTGTATGTTAAATGATGTGCTTAATTATTCAGTCTACAAATAAGAAATTTCTTGAATTATATGTATAAACATTCTGAAACAAGTGACAGGTTATCACTTTGCATGCTGAAATAACCTAGTCATTGTCTACAATACATACACACTATTCATATTTGCATTGTTGGCATTGCTGGACACTTCACCTTGATGAAGCTGAGAAGAGACACATAGCATATTACATCATAAGCACCTATCTGCCAACAGCAAGGAAACTAAAAAGACTCGGAAACATATTCTTTTCGATGCTTCAAATAAATCCTTTACTGTTTAGTAGAATAAGGCCAAGGAACTTTAAAAAACAGTAATCAGCAAAAATAAATTGCACCAATAGGTAACCCATGACCTAAAGTACCTGATATGCTAAATATTATGACAATCCCACCAATTTTTGGGCACAAGGTACAGTACTGTAGGTATTTGTGCTAAAACTATACACAAGCATATCATCTTCCTTGATAATCTTTAAAATACAAGTCTGGATGATAAATTCTCAACACTCTCTATTCACTAAATTTGATCTCACAACTAAATGTTTAAAGTGGATCCACAGTGGATGAAAAACTCCAGTGCATAAAAAAAAAAAAAGTTTAATTTCGGAAACTGATGTTCAGACTTGCTTCATTTCCTTCTGTGGGTGATAAAAAAAGATAGCAATTTTGGTAAAGCATTGCATCCCCAAGTCTCTCACCTTACATATACAACAAAATGTGAAACCCAGCATCTCAATTGCACTTTTTATGCTCAGCAGTTTAAGAAACTTAAATGATTCTATTACCTTGAACCCCATGACTTCCCTTTAAATGGGCTGTTGTGATTGGAAGGTTCTCATCTAAGTCTGCTTTCCCATTCAGCATTCTCTTATTCATTCCTCAGTTTTCCTTCTAATACTTTCAGACTCAAAAATTTTTTGTCACAAATCCCTTGAGCTTACTTTCCCAGTCTCAAATTCACATACTAATTTCTCTTGTAATAATGTTCTCATCCCTACTGTCCTCATGTATCCTTCAATTTATCCACTCTATACTACCTTTGATATTAAGATACCCTGAGCAAAATGCTTTCTCAGAGTCTGACTCAAGTTGTCACATTATGACCTTGTCCCTTTCTGACACCTCCAATGAAATAAGAGAATATAGTTGCCCTTCTTTAAGGGGAATCTCAGTTAGGTACACTACAGATAGAGAAAATATTTAAATTCCCATATCTTGGCATTATGTGTAATAATAAAAAATGTTACCAAGATAAAAATAACTACACCATGGTAATACAAAAGGATAAGGAGGGAAGGAATCAGGGTTGGACCAGAATAAATTTTTGGGTGTTGCTCAAGTATTTAATGCAGGAATAAAAAAAAAATAAAATTGATGCACATTACTCATGAGAGACACAGAGGTACACCATATCCTGAGCTCTTCCTTATAGTCAGCCTGCCACACACTAGGCTATGTTTGAGTGACAGACAGTGAGACTCCACTCTGTGCAGGAATGGTGGCAGAAAGTATTGTATTCTCATCTGCAAAGTGTGCTTTTTCTTAATACAGACTTGAGGTGAAGTCTCAGGTCCTCTCATCTCACAGATCATGAAATGTTCATCTTACTAATCCAGAACCAATTTTACAATAAAAATTATAAAAAAATGCTCAGAAAATTGGTGTTGCCCTGGTAACTAGGGCAACACCCCTGGACCCGCCACTGAGAAATTAATCCCATAATGGGTTACAGCTTTGATCGAAGCTGTCCTGCCTGCTTCTGGAACTCCTGGAGCTTCATGGCCAGACCCATGTTGCCTCTGATCTTCAGCTTGCCTTGGAAGAAAGCCTTCTGGGCATTCAGCTTGCCCTCCATCAGGTCCACAAGATCTCCATCACTCATGGTAATTGTCACATCAGGCTTCCCTGCAGGAGTGTCAAAGTCACCTATATTGCAAATCAAAAAGAACCTACAAACATATGTTCAAGAGTTTATAGATATTTGTATTATACCTTGGGCCACAAAAAAATGGGGAACAAAATTCTCAAGTTAATTATTGCTATCTATTTCTTCTATCAATTTATGTCAATTTATAAGTAAATCAGGCAAAATGAGATGCAGAACGTTGTAATTTAATGTGCTTGCAATAGAATTTTAGCAATTATATAAAGGAAACATGCTCAGAAAACTTGTATAAAAAAATAATTTTAAAATAAACCTGATAATGAATATACAGATAATCAAATCAGTATTCAATGATCCATCACTTAACAGACAGACGATGTAGTAAGGATGAGGTTTTCAAGCTGGCCAAATGGATGGAAGATGATAAGGATGTTGTAGATGAACAGTGTGAGAGGACTGGTGAAGGAATGTCAGTGACTGGCAATACAATCATACAAAGGGTTCGAAAAGGCCATTATAATGAGCTATCAAATGTATATAGCTTGAGTGAGCCAGAGGAGATCACAGAGGAGGCAGCAGAGCCAGTCACTGACCCATGGCTCTTGCTTACTGTTGAGCTTCAAGGTAAAGTGCAGTAAAGATGCATTCTCAATCTGCGAGTCACACAGGACAGATAGATGAAAAATACAACCATTGTCTCACATCAGACTCCATCACCTGTGCCATTATAGGTCACTGATCCTGAACCATTCTTGGCGTCCACAATCCACTTTCCCTCACGGCCTCCTGGTCCACCTTTCACTTGGAAGCAGTACACACCCTTCACCTGAAGAACACCATCACTTTCATTATTAGAGTGGACAATTTCTTTTGCCTTTAAATGTATAAGAAATACTTTTGTACAACAATGAGTCAACTCCAAAGGATAGATTACTTTTAAATTCAAAAGAACAGAAGGTAATTAGTTGTCTATTGATATATTAACACACGCTATCTAGTTCCTGAATCACACCCACTGCCTTGGTGAAAGAAAGAAGTGTCAACAAAAGATACAAACTACTAAACCTCACCTTCCCAACAAGGGCGGGTCCATCTTCCTTCAGGGCTTTCTCAATTGCCGAAAAGATTGCAGCACTTTTGAAGTCTTCAGATGATGTGGCCTATTGCTACAATTCTGTCAATACAGTGTTGCTTTTAGAATACAAACATAGGTACCCCTAAATCAAGTGACAAAGCATTAATAAAAGGAATCACTACTAGTAAGACTCCTACTAAAGTTGCTCTCTACCACTCATAACAGGCCAACTTTTACTTTGTGTGAGAGAGAGAGAGAGAGAGAGAGAGAGAGAGAGAGAGAGAGAGAGAGAGAGAGAGAGAGAAGAGGAGAGAGAGAGAGAGAGAGAGAGAGAAGAGAGAGAGAGAGAGAGAGAGAGAGAGAGAGGAGAGAAGAGGAGAGAGAGAGAGAGAGAGAGAGAGAGAGAGAGAGAGAGAGAGAGGAGAGAGAGAGAGGAGAGAGGTGAAGGGGATGGTTGTTACAATAGGTACTACAGTATGATCGTATTGCTATCCCCAAAACAGTTGTTCCAGCCATCACCTGCTTTGTGCCAACCATTCTGTAACATTACATATCGTCTCACACAAAATGATACCAGCAGCTCCTGTTACTGGTCGAGTGGGTGCAAGTTGTTGTTGAGCAAGCAAGATTGTTAATGAGAAGGGGAAGGACCCAGAGGTCAGGGCGAGGGCCAAGACGAGGCATAGTCAGTGAATTTCTTGTATGGCCAGAGTTGATGTAAGGGGATGAAGGATGTGTGTTATGACATGATACTGATACGAGGCTGACTTTGTCACCGTCTTTAATGGATAATGTATGGGCAGTGTAGGGACCCAGGAAGTAATTGAGTTAATGAGGACACCTGTGCAGGGAGGAGACGTGTTGCTGCAGGGAAAAAGAAGTAGATAGAAATGCTTAGAACACCTGTGTGTTACTTAATGATTGCCCCAAGACCCAAATCATGTAAGTTTAACAACTGTAAGAATACATTATTCTGTAAGTAAAGTGTAGAATCATACCTGTGTTACACAACTTATACATATAGAGTATTGTCTATACCATTAATGTAGGTCTTCAGGTTTTGACCAAATATATTAAACGATTTGCATCATCGTGTGGGTCTGAAATAACCTTTGTAGCCTTCTGGTGGTAATAAGCTTGATGGTCTGATAGATAAGGTCCTGGAAATCAGATAAAATCACATCAAACTACTCAATGCACTTCCTATGACATGTACGACTGAATGCATGTTCTGTTCACTGTGCAACCTTAAAATTTACTCACTTCTGGTCATTGCCTCTGAAGCCCATTCTGTACAGAGTGACCAACAGCTGCTCCACCCCAAGCCTAGGTTGTGTTGTAGGGCAATTTTTGCTCCTGGAACCTGTCGCTTGCCTGCTTCTCCTCGCAGCTGCCAACACAACTCACTACACTGAGCAAGACCTGCAAAGGAAGGAAGAATTAGCTCATCACCATAATTTTGGAAGCACATTTCACACCATTTCACCTCTTGAGCTTTACCGTCCTTCTCAAAGACCATTACCCACTGAACCCCATTATTAGTGGTCTCTAGATAATTCTTTGTGCACTATTTTAAGACATTGACAACTCAAAACCAATTCTAGGGTTAATCTGTAGTTGTTGCAAACTATTCACTACCATTACCCTTAAATCCTACACTACTTTTTGGTCAATTATCTGGTTTCAATTTTCAGTTCCACCTGTAGCAGCCACTCATCTATTTATTGTCCAGATTATCACCCTACCCCTTCCCCATTCACAAAGGGTCTTCCAGGGAGGGCCCTTCCTTTCTAAGGTATTGACAGGCACTCTCCTCTATTTGTGTGTGAAAGGGTGCTCCTTATAGTACTGGTACTAATGTAAATCACACAAACTTTGAAAACTTGAGAATTAATGCATTTTCCATGTACTGAAATGTAGATAAACATTGTGATTCATATTTATATAAACAATGATATGGTTAAATACACGACATTTAGCAGAAAATACCAAGCGAGTCCTTCTGCCGGTGGACATGGGGATGTTTTCAAATGAAGCCCACCAACCTCCAGTTTCACAACAGCCACATCAGTATAAAGCAGTGTATTCACTTCACCTAGGTAGAGTTGGCTGTGAACACAGGTAATGAGCAGCTCCCAAGCACTGGGAAGCACTGCTCCCAAGCTATGAGATTGTGTTATTTTCTTAAAACACAATAGTAAAGCATACAGCCAAACCATTATACCAGGATCAGTGAGGGAGGTGTTCTTGCCAGCCACCACCACCCTGGGAATTTCTGGGCATCATTTCACAACAACCAAAGAAAAAAGCACACAAACAATGCAAATTAATATTCTAAAAATGAAATAGAAACCCATTAAACCATGGATGGGCAAAAAGATATAGAAAACCCTGCAATTAACAGCTGAGCTGAAGGAAAATGTGGATTCTCCCTTCCTGTGGCTGGAAGGAGAGGAAGGGCAGGGGAACCCAGGACTGGCTGGTGACAGCTCTGCCTGGGACAAATGAGGATCGCTTTGCACTTAATACAGTGAAAAGTAATGCTTCCTGCAAGGTATGATGTTTCATATGATACCTAGAAAGTCTTATCTGATCTAATCTGAACTAATTACCAATACAATAAGAAAGAAAACAATGAAGTGTGGCATGAAATAAGTGAAGTGGTTAGTGAAGGGTGGTGCTGGGCTGCTCTTCCAGAAAGAGTGCCATTTATTCCTTTTTCTTCCACTTTACTCCTCCATGCACTGTGCGAGGAGCCTCCTTGAGAAAGACGATGCCATTCAGTACACAAAAGGTAGGATGGGAAGAGATTATTTGATAATCTGACCATTAGGGCTCAATAAAACCAATTCCTTTGCATCCAAATAACAATCTTTTCTAGCCCAACAATCATAAAAAATTGCTGTTTTCTCCCTTAAAAACTAGTCTAAGAGTTTTTGACTATAATTTTTTTTTCTGAAATAAACATGACTTTATTGTATTGATAGTCTTTCTCAACATGATTATAGCTGTTTTTCCCTTACAAACTTGCCAAGAATTCAACCATGTCCTCTCCTGAAGTAAACATGACTCCACTGCACTGACAGTCATTCTCAACCTAATTATACTCTACTACACTTACTCTACTACACTATTAATAATTTGCCTTGGTGCTCCAAAGGGGCTCCACCTCAGGTCTTTGCAGTTGTAAGCTGACTGTGCTAGCCACTATATTACAGTGTGTGTGTGTGTGTGTGTGTGTGTGTGTGTGTGTGTGTGTGTGTGTGTGTGTGTGTGTGTGTGTGTGTGTGGCTGCAACCTACCTGTGTGAAAGCTTTGGCACACTGAGAGGAAAGAGAGCTCATCTGTATGCCTTGTCATGCTTACATTCTTATCACAAGATTACAAGACAAGAGGTTACCACTGATAGTTTATAAGTCATGTGTGTGTGTGTGTGTGTGTGTGTGTGTGTGTGTGTGTGTGTGTGTGTGTGTGTGTGTGTGTGTGTGTGTGTGTGTGTGTGTGTGTGTGTGTGTGTGTGTGTGTGTGTGTGTGTGTGTGTGTGTGTGAATATATGAATTAACATTCAGCATTAAACAGCAGACTGGGTTTACTGATAGGGAGTACTAACAATATGTGCTTCCTTTACCTTACAAAATATTTTCCTTAAAATGCTCACATTCTACATGAATATAGGGTGGAGAGAGAGAGAGAGAGAGAGAGAGAGAGAGAGAGAGAGAGAGAGAGAGAGAGAGAGAGAGAGAGAGAGAGAGAGAGAGAGAGAGAGAGAGAGAGAGAGAGAGAGAGAGAGAGAGAGAGAGAGAGAAAATGATCTTAGTGTGACTGATACATGCCATGATTAATATGACTAAGTATACACTAAGTAAATATTAATATATGAACATAAGGTCAACAGTATTAAATATACAAAGATATTGTGTTGTTAAATTCTTGACATAACATACTTTAAAGTTATTCATGTTTTTAAATCCTCCTTCTGGTTGTTATCATAACTTTTAGACTGCATCTGTCTATCTATTTTCAATGTTAAACCTTATCTAGTGACCTTTCTACATCAACAGCTCTTGATAAAAAACTCCTTCCCAGCACACTTGGAGTGAAAGCTGACTGTGCTGCAGGCATTCAGTGTGGAATCCGACTGAAATGTAGGCATTCAGGGAGTGGAATCTGAAATGCAGGCATTCAGGGTGTGGAGACTGAGCTGGAGTTGAGTGAAATAGCTGGCTGGAGTCAGTCACTAAAAATATCCCAGACTCCAACTCCTCTACAATTTAGCAAACATTCTTGTGGGATCTAATCTCAAGCAAGAAATCAGTGATGTTTTTTGTGGGAATATTGACAATGTAGATCTTTTCTTTTTCTTTTAATATATTTCATCCCCAATTTAAGTTAGGCCAGATCAGGTTAAGAGGGTCAAAGGAGGGGCAGTCCCTTTTAGATTAGGTTATGGAGTCAAGGGTGGGGTGCAGCCTCCCATTAGGTTAGGTTTGGGAGCCCATAATTTTGTCATTTGTTCCCCAAGCCCAAAAAGTTCCAAAATAGAATAACTTCTGTAAACTTTTCTATGCGCCCAAAGTTCACTATTTCTTCTGCTCCCCACCCAAATATATATATATATATATATATATATATATATATATATATATATATATATATATATATATATATATATATATATATATATCAGATGCTATTGATAAGATTTACCCAGACACAAGTGGGGCTGCAAGCAAGGTGGGAAGAAGCATCCCCCTGTAAGAGTTGGATGGCCGGCACAGTCACAAAACTTTATGCAATTTAAACGGTATGAGAATTAATATATCAAAGAACAGATACGGCAAATGCGCCGCTGAGAATGCTGGGAAGAGGCGTCCCTTCCTGGCCTCGCCTCTGTACTGTCACTAGGCAATCAGTGTAGTCAAACTAAGTCATCTCGTCAGGACAGTGTGAGTGACCTTTGCACTGGCTCAGGCGGGCTCGCTTCCCTCGCCTCTCCACACGCTTCCCCTCCAGATAACACATCTCGCTTAGCATAATTAACCTTTTTTTAGGATGATAAGATCCCTCAGTGTGGCTCAACGTAAAATGTCCTCCCTCCTTGCCAGTCCGTCAGCGCGGAATCGAAAGACGGCCACAAATTGACGTCAGTCTCTAGGCCTCGAGTCTTGTAGGAAAGTTCGGTCTTCTCAACGGTACTTCAAACTTTGGCTTTTCATATTATTTAGTTGCCTTTTTCTTCCCATTCTGATTTTTCGTGTGTGGTGTGCGTGTGTGTGTCTATATATATATATATATATATATATATATATATATATATATATATATATATATATATATATATATATATATATATATATATATATATATATATATTAATTCTTCTATCATATTTTTTCTTTTATCAACTATTTCTCTCTCCAAAAAATTGAGGTAATTGTATTTTCCAGATAGGATGCTGTGTGCTTCTCAGTCTGTTCTTTTTTGACAATGTTATTACTTACTCAGTGCATATACTTACAGTTCTCTTATATCAGTGTACTATGTTATTATGCTTATTTCATGTAAAGGAGGAGGAAATATACAGGCGTCTTATTTACTATAGAATCTAACAAGCTTGTGAAAATGTACTTATTTCAGTGAGCTTATCAATGGAGGTAAAACAAAAGAAACACAATATTATATAACACAGTAATGATTTGGAGGCTACACACACACACACACACACACACACACACACACACACACACACACACTGAAAAAAAAAAATTGAGAGAGAGAGAGAGAGAGAGAGAGAGAGAGAGAGAGAGAGAGAGAGAGAGAGAGAGAGAGAGAGAGAGAGAGAGAGAGAGAGAGAGAGAGAGAGAGAGAGAGAGAGAGAGAGAGAGAGAGAGAGAGAGAGAGAGAGAGTACCCTTTGGGCACACATCAGGTAAAGAAAATGAAGCGTTCATCTGAGAAAGGTAGATTGTAATGTTTGTGCAGCTGAGTTCACTTTAGTTTTGGTCACTGTTTGCTTGACTACACCATTGGCCCACTCACTCACAACTACACAAGCAACATGACAGGTGAATGATAAATTAGTAATAGTAAGCAATATATAAGAACCAGTCCTAATTGTTTTTTTCACATTGGGGTATAATAGGGCGGGCCACAAGATTATCCCTTTCCACCAGGGGCTACGGATGTAAATGATGTGTGTATGAGTGTGTGGTGCTTTGTCTAGGGCACCATCTTTAAGATTGCTGGCCAAGTATATAGATTAATAGATTTTGTAGAGTATGTTTCCTATATTTGGTTTCACTGACATGACTGAAACATAATTCTAAGGTATGTGACTAAGTACTGGAAATGACTACTTGAGTATGGAAATGAAGCTCTGTACTCTGCTGAGGTGAAATACTGTTTGAGTATTTGTAAGAGAATTTAACTACAAAAACCTTATGTCTCCAGAAGATTCAAAGCACAATAATGTCATCTTCTTCAGATCCTTGTGAAGATAAAAATAGAATAAATAATAATGTACATACATACCTGTGGCTCCGAGAGGATGGCCCTTGGAGATGAGTCCTCCAGAGGGGTTCACTACATACTTCCCTCCATACGTGTTGTTTCCAGAGTCAATGAAGTGGCCGGCCTCTCCCTCCCCACACAGTCCTGCAACACACAACAGTTGGGGTTACAGTATCTTCTTGGTGACTCAAAACCTTGCCTTACTCTACTTGTATCTCTCTCTCTTTCATGTACACACACCCACAAACATACACTCACAAGAAATATTGATATTTGGATATACTATAAGTGAAAGGCAAGGTATGTACACCAATAACTGGGAAAAATAGACAAATACAGTTATGGTGTAACTCAGGGGCTGTATACAACAACACAAACTCTATTTATTCCAGTTCTCTCCCTCTCTCCTCTCTCTCATTCATAATTAAGCCTGCTTCCTTGCTTCCTATCTAGTTTCAACTCACCAAGAGCCTCATAAGTGATGAGCTCATTAGCTGAGAAGCAGTCATGCAGCTCCACCACGTCCACATCTGCAGGGGTCAGTCCAGCTGCTGTGAAGACTTGATTTGCTGCTGCCTTGGTCATGTCATATCCAACCTGAACACAGCAATGGTCAGGCTCTCACACAATGCCATACAGATAAAATGAATGACATTTCTACTCTTCCTGATGAGGGAAAGTTTAAATTCTAATGAATGTAGTCAATGAAACACTCAAGATTTTAAGAACATAAGAAAGAACAAGAAAAATAAGGGAAACTGTAAGAAGTCATCAGGCCTGCATGTGGTAGTCCCCTGCATAAAACATACCTACCTATTTCCACCTACATTCCTCATCAAAAATTTTATCTAATTTTCTTTTAAACCTCCTTAATGATTCAGACACTCACAATCTTCATTGCACTTTGATCATTGAAAGTGGAATCAAAGTCAGTGGTCATTTCCATGGCCACGATCTCCACCGCTTGGTTCTGGAGGCCATGAGCAATGACAAAGTCCTCGCTGGCCAGCACTGCTGCTCCTGCCCCATCAGAGGTGGGGCAGCACTGCAGCTTGGTCAGTGGCCCCACCACTTTGGGGGGAGTTGATGATCTGTTCCAAGCTATATTCTTCCTGGAACTGAGAATACCTGGTGAAGAGAAGCACAGATGACAAATGGAGGGACATGTTAGTCACAGTGAATACATTCAGTATGCCAGGGAGGAGGAGGAGGAGGAGGAGGAGGAGGAGGAGGAGGAGGAGGAGGAGGAGGAGGAGGAGGAGGAGGAGGAGGAGGAGGAGGAGGAGGAGGAGGAGGAGGAGGAGGAGAGAGAGAGAGAGAGAGAGAGAGAGAGAGAGAGAGAGAGAGAGGAGAGAGAGAGAGAGAGAGAGAGAGAGGGAGAGAGAGAGAGAGAGAGAGAGAGAGAGATGAGAGAGAGGAGAGAGAGAGAGAGGAGAAGAGAGAGAGACGAGAGAGAGAGAGAGAGAATGAGTGTGCCAGGATGAGGTGCACAGAAATTATCAGACTACACTATACAAGTCTTCAGTATCTTCATATTTTAGTGTGGATGTGTATAAGCTGAGAAGGAAGACTCACGGATTGTTGGTGGAGTGCCGGTGGTTCTTGTGAGCAATCTTGGCCAGGTGGAGTGGAGTGGTGCCGTACTTATTCATGTGCTCCACACCAGCATTGCCGAACAGCTGGGGAGCCATTGGAGCTGCCTCCAGCTCCGCCACCTCACTCAGAGCCATCACATGCTTCTCTATCGGGTTCTCTCGGTCATTGTACTGCCGGGAGAAGTGTACACCTGATGTTGATCAACCCAGTGTGTTGCTTCACCCTCAGAACTGTGAGCTATTCACTTTAGCCACTCACACTGTACATCACATCTTGAAAAGCCATTTCATGTAAAACAGAACTCTTTTATTGACTCCCACTCACATACCAAAATGGAAGTCTAGAATCATATCCCTCTAAAACCACATTTCTCATAAACTCACTCTAATTTTATATAAAACAAAACTCTTTATTAACTCCCATTCACATACCAAAGTGGAAGGCTAGAATCATATCACTCTAAAACACATTTCTCATAAGCTCATGTTAACCAACAGACCAAAAGTTAACAAACCTACAACCTGCATGTCAGAAGCGTGTGCTGAACCCGTGAGTAGCAGCTCTAAGTTACCTTGGAGGTGAGGGAGCCTCGCTCCATCTTCTCAAAGCCCAGGGCCAGCACACACTTGGCCAGCCCTCCCTGGATGAGGTTACGAGCCATGTACAGAGCCGTGGAGCCAGTGGAGCAGTTGTTGTTCACATTGTAGATAGGGATGCCTGTCATGCCCACTTCGTAGAGGGCACGCTGACCACAAGTGGAGTCTCCTGCAAGATCAGTATTATATCAATCTAGCAAGATCAGTATTATATCAATCTATTTGTCCATTTAGGGCTTAGTATTATAAGATTTAGTGCATTCAGCTCAAAGTCAAGGGGACCAAGGTTGAAATCTCAGGTTAGACAGGCAATCTGTTCTTGTCTCCTTCCTGCTGTAACCTCTCTCCACTTTTTTTTTATGTAGGAGGGACATTGGTCATGGGCAACAAAAATCCCTCCCCCCCCCCAAAAAAAAAAGCCTACTGAGATGCCAGTCCCATCATAGGGTCAAATATTAAAGGATAAGTGTCTTGAAACCTCCTTCTTGAAGGAATTCAAGTCATAAGAAGGTGGAAATACAGAAGCAGGCAGGGAGTTCCAGAGAAAGGGATGAATGATTGAGAATACTGGTTAACTCTTGCATTAGAGAGGTGGACAGAATAGGGGTGAGAGAAAGAAGAAAGTCTTGTGCAGCGAGGCCGCAGGAGGAGGGGAAGCATGCAGTTAGCAAGATCAGAAGAGCAGTTAGCATGAAAATAGTGGTAGAAGACAGCTAGAGATGCAACACTGTGGCAATGAGAGAGAGAGAGGCTAAAGACAGTCAGTTAGAGGAGAGGAGTTGATGAGACAAAAAGCTTTTGATTCCACCCTGTCTAGAAGTGCAATATGAGTGGAACCCTCCCAGACATGGTAATGAATAAGCATGGGATGTAAACCAAAGAGTACATACCTTTTGCCTTTACCTCTTCTTCATGCTTTTAGCTGCCCAAAATGGAATGATATAAACCACTGTTTGCAAAAAAATTTATTTAAATAATGACAATGACAATGACACACACACACACACACACACACACAAGAACATAAGAAAACAAGGGAAGCTGGAAGAAGCCATGGCCTACATGTGACAGTCCCTGCATGTAGCATACCTACGTATTTCCAGCAGTCATCCTCATCCATAAATCTGTCTAATTTTCCTTTAAAGCTTCCAAATGACCCAGTGCTGACAACCTGATTATTGAGTCTATTCCATTCATCTACCACTCCATTTGAGAACCAATTCCTTCCGCACACACACACACACATACACACACACACACACACACACACACACACACATACACAGACATCAATACACTGCCTTGCAAGGACAGGGGTGTTGGTCTTCTACTTCTGCCAGGCAGCAAAGCCTCATCTTGATCTAAGTCTGTACCTACTCTCTGCAGGTGAAGAGGGGACGGATGCAGCAGAGGAGACAAGGCCAAACTGGGTGGCTGAGGTTTCAAATCTTGCATGTCTACTAACCACGATATCCACCTTTTTACACACAGGTATGTTAAGGTCTTGCTACAGCCACATCTGTAAACACCAATCATGTTGTCTGACGGCACTCACCATACACATAGCCAACTGTTGCTTGCTCCACTTCACTGTACGACACCTTGGCATCCTTGAGGGCTTTCCCGACTGCTTCCTTCACCATAGCCGGGTACGAGAAGTCCTTGCGTCTCCCAGGCTTCTCAAACTGCAAGTCATGGTGATACTGCTGAACTGCATGCCTAGGAATTCATTTGTTTGTTATGCACATGAGAAGAAGAAAAACCCACAACTCTCTCAAAAAAATAAACCTGTTTATTAAATACAGCACAGTAAAACAATGAACACTTTTCTGGTGATTTTCATTGTCCTATGGTCTATTATTGTTACTCCTGTGTCTTGTGTTTGTCATACATGTGTTTTTTTGAAGGTAAGTAATGCAGTTGTAGCAGTCACACATTACATTTCCAACACAGCAAAGTATGTGAATTTTTTAATAATTCCTTGAGGTGTACATAAAGATACTAAATGGGACCTTCATTTTATGCCAATTCATATACATTTTTATGACATACAAGGGAATCAGACCAAGGACAAAAACACCAGAAAAAAAATGTCCCACTAATTGCTTCTCCCATTCCTTGGGGAAGACTTTGTGGGCAGTGTAAACATATCCACGTGTCTCTGCTTACACATTTCTTGTACTGGATCAGATGAATTTGAGTATTCCAGTTTGTTGGTTCTGTGCTGCGTCAGTCATCAGACTTGGGCCCCTTTCACTTGATGTCACTGGTGGCCGCCACCAGTGGTTACTCTAGTGTGAAAGGATTACGGAATTGCAAGCAACCAGTGACCACCATTGACTCATGCCATCGTTTCTCATGCTTATCAGTTGAAAGAATGGCATCAAAGGAGGAGCTGCTTGTCTTTGCTTTGCTGACCAGGAGAAAGGGGAGACACTCTCAAAAGAGAAAAATACATGTGCATCAGATTCTGTCATCTAAAATGGACAGAGATCTACATTGTAAAAGTGTGATTTATGTGCTCATAAAAAGGAATTCTTTAATGTCTTTCATATGAGAAAGCCTTCATTCATCAGGAGCAATACCACAAACTGCTGGGTGTTTTCCTGTTTCATAAATAGGGCTTTCTGTGTTTGGCTTTCATATTCTCCTCCAATATCTTTGATATGCTTTTCTTGCCCTCTATTGCTAATGTCTGGCTCTCTCAAAATCTGGGTCAACACAGAAGTGATGGATTATGGTGACAGTGGTGTCACTTGTTGACTCTATATGAAAGCTTCCATTTGAAATAATGCCCAACAGTGAGTGGCAGACACTGCGGGTGATGGCCACTGGTTGCAAGGGTGCACCATTGTTGGTGGCAGTTACTCATCCGGGCAACTGAAGGCTTCATGGGAAAGGCTCCACTGCAAACTGTGGGAAGCAACTAGTGGCTGTCACCAGTCACCTTGTGTGAATCAGGCCTTGTCAATAAGATCCATGGCATTTACTACTGATCCACATGTGTGCCTGCTTCCATATTCGTCTGTGTCTTGTGCTTACCACGTACGTGTTTTTAAAATGGTAAGTAATGCAGTTGTAGCAGTCACATAGTTTTCAGGTGATGTGTTCCATTTCTTGATTCCTCTGTGTGTGAAAGTATGGTGGGTTTGTGTTTTGTTGTGTCTTGGTTTGTGCATCAGTTTGCAGTGGCCTCTCTATACAGTTGCATTTTCACATTCTATAGATTCAGTATCAACCAAAACTGCTCCAAAACTACCTCAGCTTGGTCAGAGAAGGCAGCAGACATGTGTCAATGAGTGTCCCAGCAGAGGTTTAATCCCCAGAGAAAGCCTCCTGTGACTAATTTATTATCCTGCATTGTGATACATTTTTCAGTGTTTTCATGATTCTCTGAGGCAAGTCACCATAAGAACATAAGAAAACAAGGGAACATGCAAGAAGCCATCAGGCCTAGACATGCCAATCCCTACATGAAACATACCTAAACATATTTCCATCTATCATCCCCATCCATAAAGCTCTCTTAAAGCATCCTAATGACTCGGCACTAACAACCTCCTGCTGATTTTATTCCATTCATCCATCACTGATTAAGAATCAAAAGCCATCACTCTCACAATTGGAAGCTGTAGCAGTGAGTGGCGATAACACTGATCAAGATAAGCACAGTGAGCAGTCAAGTTTTCATCAATAATGTAACATCTTACCTTGGTCATTCCCACGCCAACCACGAAAACTCTCTTGCTGCTCATTTTGGAGGTAAACAGTAGTAAAGAAGTAAACAGCAGTTGTGAGGGAGACGTGTGGGGGTGACAGCTGCAGTGAGTGGAGGTTGTGAGGGGCTGGTTGAAACTGAGAGAGGCGAGGCAGATGGCAGGGACAGGCGAGAGGTGAGAGTGAGAAGCTCTCGTGTTTACCTCAATCAGCTGACCCTTGCTCCTTGGAGTTGCCGCTTCACCATTATTCAACTATCTCGCTACATTATTATATTCTTCTGAGTTAATTTAATAGTGTAAGAAAGCCTGCAGGATGTTTAGTGGCAGATTCTATTAGTGAGGTTGTGTTTGTGCTATTTGAAAAGATATATATATATATATATATATATATATATATATATATATATATATATATATATATATATATATATATATATATATATATATATATATATATATATATATATATATATATATATATATATATATATATATATATATATATATATATATATGTATGTATAGATTTTTTGTTGTTGTCATCTTGTTATCTATCTTATCTGAAATAATTTGTTCCTGATTACTGACAGAATTTTACATAAGTGGTATTGGCAGAAGTGACAATATGATGACCTTTATGTAATATGTAGAATATTGTTATTTTTTTTTTATCTAGAATGACTCTCTCTCTCTCTCTCTCTCTCTCTCTCTCTCTCTCTCTCTCTCTCTCTCTCTCTTATGAACATGTAATACTACTGTTACTATTACTACTGCTACTATTGCTGCTATTACTACTGCTGCTACTACTACTACTACTACTACTACTACTACTACTACTAATAATAATAATAATAATAATAATAATAATAATAATAATAACAATTAATAATAAGAATAAGAAAAGAAAAATAAGAATAAAAAATAAGAATGAGAATGATAATAATAAGAGCAAGAAGGAGAAGAAGAAGAAGAAGAAGAAGAAGAAGAAGAAGAAGAAGAAGAAGAAGAAGAAGAAGAAGAAGTACAACAACAACAACAACAACAACAATAATACTTTATTATTATTATTATCATTGTTGTTGTTGTTGTTGTTGTTGTTGTTGTTGTTGTTGTTGTTGTTGTTATCATTATTATTATCATTATTTCAACACTGAATAAATACAAAAAATCATTAAAATAAAAAAAAGTTAAAAGAATGCACTCGCGTGACTTGGCAAATTCTCGCCATAAAGTACACAACTAAAGTACACAATAAAGTCACCAAATCGTCAGCGACTTCTGCTGTTGCCCCTAACAGCGGCGCCCTCCTGCGTTTCCCCGCGGTGCCCACTCCAGGAGGCGAGGATGGGGCATGAGGCGCTCCACACGTAAGTGTCCCGGGGGAGGTGAGACAGGTAGAACAGTGGCAGGTCGGCTAAGGAGAGCACACGGTGGGGCTGATGAGCTGAAGGGACAGGTAGAACGGGGGTCAGGTGGACTGTGGGGAGGGCCGGACAGACGCCGCTTCCTCATTCTTTTATTAAAGGTCTGTTTTTTTTTTTTTTTTTTCTTCAGTGTATATTCCCGGGGCGGAAACCCGTGCTCCGCGCTTACCTCAAATTTCTGGCAGAACTTTCCGCCACGAGAGGCTGTTATTGCGCATTGGTCAGCCTTTGGCGTGAGAATGGACGCTTCATTAAGAAATGGGGTATTCTTTCACGGATAAATTCAGGATCTAAGTCTTATTAATTTTAATAATTGGTAAAGTTTTTAAGGTAACGTTTGTTAGCTCGCCACAGTGTGAGGGTGGCGTGTGTGTGCTGTGGGCGTGTGTGGTGTTTTGGACAGGCCACCTTCTGGCAAGTCATCCTTAGTTTACGATACTACTGTATATAGTGGTGATGGGAGATGTGTTTGGA
>NC_087156.1:13941996-13946996 GCF_035594125.1 Scylla paramamosain
GTGAGTGTGGCATATCAAAAGCGACGTTTTTATGTCTGACGCACTATTATTTCGTGTTTGTTCCTATTTGACACCTGTATAAATGTTTTCTAAATCCTTACCTCTCCGCCAAGAGCTGGGTGCCGGTGTGGACACCACAGTGTCAGGGATTACACTCGCGTCACCGTCTTAACTGCATTATTCCGCCTAAAGGAATAGATGTGCAATGCATCGTGTCAGCACTAAAAGCTTGTCAAAACGCCAACAAGGTAGCATTACATATTAGGAGGAGGATGGCCTAAGGCGAGCGCCATGTTGGATCCGGCTCAAGTCATCCCGGGAGGCGGATCGGCGTGATCCGAATCTAGATCTGAATCACGACTCGCAAATATTTTGGTCAAGTTTTTGCAGCGCTGGTGATGGCTTCCCGTGCGTCACTCTCTGGCTTTTTGTTGATTTTCCTTGGGCTAAAGAAAAATAGCGCTTCTTGTGACTAAATCCTGTGAGGGAACAATGCAAGATACCTTGATGGAGAAACAAACTGAGAGCTACAACATCAGTGTGTGTTCCAATAAAGCTCTGCGATCCACGGGTACTTCCTGCATAGGAGAGGATAGTGCTTGGAAAACCAGCCACGTGTAGCGTCACTTTACACCCATGGTCAGGAATCCACTGTCACCTCCACTGTGTTTTAAGCTTCCTTCTCAGTCTTAAGTCCTCTGTTAAATTTACATTTTTTAGAGAGACGTAGGTTAAGAGGGGACCTGATAGAAGTCTTTAAGTGGTATAAAGGTTATAACAAGGGGGATTTAAGCAAAATTCTTAGGATCAGCAACCAGGATAGAACAAGAAATAACGGGTTCAAGCTTGAAAAATTTAGGTTTAGGAAGGAGATAGGAAGAAACTGGTTCTCAAATAGAGTGGTAGATGAGTGGAACGGACTCAGTAATCATGTTATTAGTGCTAGGACATTAGGGAGCTTTAAGAAAAGATTAGATGGGTTTATGGATGGGGATGATAAGTGGAAACAGGTAGGTATATTTCATACAGAGACTGCCACGTGTAAGCCTGGTCGCTTCTTGCAGCTTCCCTTATTTCTTATGTTCTTATGTTTTTATGATCTACTAGAAATCTTACAAAACCTGACAACTCAGACTTTCAACAGATCAGAGAACTTCAAATTGGGGGAGGGAACATAAAACACCCACTTCTAAGTACTGTGTATTATGCTTCCTTCCTAAGTCTTTAGTTCTCGGATCTACTGAGAATCTTATGGACCTGAGAGGTGATAGATTTTTCAACAGGTCAGAGGAAGAAACTTGATGTACAGTAGATATACGTGTGCTTAAATCGACTAACTTTTTGCACACTCATTAATACGGTGCTTTATGCTTGCTTCTCGTCTGTTGCCCTCCGCTCTGGTGGAAATCTTACGTACAACACCTGAGAACTGGTAGATTTTTCAGCACATCACATGAATGAAGAGTGAAAGAAGACGCCAAACGCTTCGTACATTCCTTCGTTTTATTATTCATGGGAGAGACAACTACCTTAATTTGTTTTTGCTCACGCATCTTCCGCCCTTTTACATAAAAAAAAAGAGGAAGGAGTGTACATTAATTCAACTACTACTACTACTACTACTACTACTACTACTACTACTACTACTTTTTTTTTTTTTATGTAGGAAGGACACTGGCCAAGGGCAACAAAAATCTAATAAAAAAAATGCCCACTGAAATGCCAGTCCCATAAAAGGGTCAAAGCAGTGGTCAAAAATTGATGGATAAGTGTCTTGAAACCTCCCTCTTGAAGGAATTCAAGTCATAGGAAGGTGGAAATACAGAAGCAGGCAGGGAGTTCCAGAGTTTACCAGAGAAAAGGATGAATGATTGAGAATACTGGTTAACTCTTGCGTTAGAGAGGTGGAAAGAATACGGGTGAGAGAAAGAAGAAAGTCTTGTGCAGCGAGGCCGCGGAAGGAGGGGAGGCATGCAGTTAGCAAGATCAGAAGAGCAGTTAGCATGAAAATAGCGGTAGAAGTCAGTTAGATATGCAACATTGCGGCGGTGAGAGAGAGGTTGAAGACAGTCAGTTAGAGGAGAGGAGTTGATGAGACGAAAAGCTTTTGATTCCACCCTGTCTAGAAGAGCAGTATGAGTGGAACCCCCCCCAGACATGTGAAGCATACTCCATACATGGACGGATAAGCCCCTTATACAGAGTTAGCAGCTGGGGGGGGGTGAGAAAAACTGGCGGAGACGTCTCAGAACACCTAACTCCATAGAAGCTGTTTTAGCTAGAGATGAGATGTGAAGTTTCCAGTTCAGATTATAAGTAAAGGACAGACCGATGATGTTCAGTGTAGAAGAGGGGGACAGTTGAGTGTCATTGAAAAAGAGGGGGATAGTTGTCTGGAAGGTTGTGTCGAGTTGATAGATGGAGGAATTGAGTTTTTGAGGCATTGAACAATACCAAGTTTGCTCTGCCCCAATCAGAAATTTTAGAAAGATCAGAAGTCAGGCGTTCTGTGGCTTCCCTGCGTGATATGTTTACCTCCTGAAGGGTTGGACGTCTATGAAAAGACGTGGAAAAGTGCAGGGTGGTATCATCAGCGTAAGAGTGGATAGGACAAGAAGTTTGGTTTAGAAGATCATTAATGAATAATAAGAAGAGAGTGGGTGACAGGACAGAACCCTGAGGAACACCACTGTTAATAGATTTAGGAGAAGAACAGTGACCGTCTACCACAGCAGCAATAGAACGGTCAGAAAGGAAACTTGAGATGAAGTTACACAGAGAAGGATAGAAACCGTAGGAGGGTAGTTTGGAAATCAAAACTTTGTGCCAGATTCTATCAAAAGCTTTTGATATGTCCAAGGCAACAGCAAAAGTTTCACCAAAATCTCTAAAAGAGGATGACCAAGACTCAGTAAGGAAAGCCAGAAGATCACCAGTAGAGCGGCCTTGACGGAACCCATACTGGCAATCAGATAGAAGGTTGTGAAGTGATAGATGTTTAAGAATCTTCCTGTTGAGGATAGATTCAAAACCTTTAGATAGGCAGGAAATTAAAGCAATAGGACGGTAGTTTGAAGGATTACAACGGTCACCCTTTTTAGGAAAAGGTTGAATGTAGGCAAACTTCCAGCAAGAAGGAAAGGTAGATGTTGACAGACAGAGCTGAAAGAGTTTGACTAGGCAAGGTGCAAGCACGGAGGCACAGTTTCGAAGAACAATAAGAGGGACCCCATCAGGTCCATAAGCCTTGCGAGGGTTTAGGCCAGCGAGTGCATGGAAAACATCATTGCGAAGAATTTTAATAGGTGGCATGAAGTAGTCAGAGGGTGGAGAGAGGGAGGAACAAGCCCAGAATCGTCCAAGGTAGAGTTTTTAGCAAAGGTTTGAGCAAAGAGTTCAGCTTTAGAAATAGGTGTGATAGCAGTGGTGCCATCTGGTTGAAATAGAGGAAGGAAAGAAGAAGAAGCAAAGTTATTGGAGATATTTTTGGCTAGATGCCAGAAATCACGAGGGGAGTTAGATCTTGAAAGGTTTTGACATTTTCTGTTAATGAAGGAGTTTTTGGTTAGTTGGAGAACAGACTTGGCATGGTTCCGGACAGAAATATAAAGTGCATGAGATTCTGGTGATGGAAGGCTTAAGTACCTTTTGTGGGCCACCTCTCTATCATGTATAGCACGAGAACAAGCTGTGTTAAACCAAGGTTTAGAAGGTTTAGGACGAGAAAAAGAGTGAGGAATGTGTGCCTCCATGCCAGACACTATCACCTCTGTTATGCGCTCAGCACACAAAGACGGGTCTCTGACACGGAAGCAGTAGTCATTCCAAGGAAAGTCAGCAAAATACCTCCTCAGGTCCCCCCAACTAGCAGAGGCAAAACGCCAGAGGCACCTTCGCTTAGGGGGATCCTGAGGAGGGATTGGAGTGATAGGACAAGATAAAGATATGAGATTGTGATCGGAGGAGCCCAACGGAGAAGAAAGGGTGACAGCATAAGCAGAAGGATTAGAGGTCAGGAAAAGGTCAAGAACGTTGGGTTTATCTCCAAGACGGTCAGGAATACGAGTAGGGTGTTGCACCAATTGCTCTAGGTCGTGGAGGATAGCAAAGTTGTAGGCTAGTTCACCAGGATGGTCAGTGAAGGGAGAGGAAAACCAAAGCTGGTGGTGAACATTGAAGTCTCCAAGAATGGAGATCTCTGCAAATGGGAAGAGGGTCAGAATGTGCTTTTCTTTGGAAGTTAAGTAGTCAAAGAAATTCTTATAGTCAGAGGAGTTAGGAGAGAGGTATACAGCACAGATAAATTTAGTATGAGAGTGACTCTGTAGTCGTAGCCAGATGGTGGAAAACTCAGAAGATTCAAGAGAGTGGGCACGAGAGCAAGTTAAGTCATTGCGCACATAAACGCAGTATCCAGCTTTGGATCGAAAATGAGGATAGAGAAAGTAGGAGGGAACAGAAAAGGGGCTACTGTCAGTTGCCTCAGACACCTGAGTTTCAGTGAGGAAAAGAAGATGAGGTTTAGAAGAGGAGAGCTGGTGTTCTACAGACTGAAAATTAGATCTTAGACCGCGAATGTTGCAGAAGTTAATGAAGAAAAAGTTGAGGGGGTGTCAAGACACTTAGGGTCGTCGACAGAAAGGCAGTCCGACCTGGGAACATTTATGGTCCCCTCCCCAGATGGGGACTCCGAGGCTGGTGTAGGAGTCGCCATGATGATTTTAAAATTTTTGAGTGAAGGGTGTGTGTGTTATTAGGTGCTTGTAGTTTTGTGTGGAGGAAGAGAGTTGTCTTTAGAGGGCAGGCTGTGACTGCCCCCTTGTGTTGTGAGACACAAAGGGAAACGTTCAGTGAGGTCACAGCTGGGTTTAATGATAAGTTCACAGCACCCCCTGAACAGTGCTTTAGACCTCACTGGGAGTAATTATCGTTTCGGCAGGTGTCTACTGCCTCCTCCTAAAGGAGGAGGTAGTACTACCACTACTACCACCACAACTACT
>NC_087156.1:13949496-13964496 GCF_035594125.1 Scylla paramamosain
TCTGTTAGGGCTGAGACGCTGCCTCCTGATGAAGGACTTTTGGATTTGGCATTTGGGAACCGTTATCCTGAGTGGATGCCCTTCCTACCCTCGGACCGTAGCCAGGATCCAAACCCATGCGCCTGATGACCACTTGGCCCCCAAAGCGCGCGCGATACCACTGTACCACGGTGGCTCCCGGCTAATCATCTCTTTGGTTTTTGAAAAAAAAAAAAAGAAAAGAAAAACTGACACGTGAGAGCCTGCAGCAGTTAAGAAGAAAAAGTTGGTGGTGGTGGTGGTGGTGGTGGTGATGGTGGTGGTGGTGGTGGTGGTGGTGGTGTTGGTGGTGGTGGTGGTGGTGGTGGTGGTGTGTCCCGCTCTAACCGACGGGAGGTGGAAGAAAGGGAGAAAGAAGGATGGAAGGGAGGGAAAGAGGAACGAAGGAAGAATGAATTGATAAAGGAAGAAAGGAAAGAGGGAAGCAAGGAAAAATGAAAAGTGCGAAGGAAAGAGGGAGGAGGAATTAACGAGGAAAGAATGGAAGAAAAGAAAAGAAATTGATAAAAATAGAAAGGAAAAACAGAATGATCCACACACACACATACACACAGGGACGAGCGTGCTGGCTTTACCTTTAATAGCGAGCGAGCCAGGGACTGATGGGAGGAGGGGCGGACATATGGAGGCCTCGCGGGGAAGATATTCATGAGGGAGGAGACGAGAGGCGATCCTGGGCCGCATTTAATCAAACCAGGGAGGAGGACGAGGAGGAGGAGCAGCAGGAGGAGGAGGAGGAGAAGGAGGGGAGAGAAGAGGGGCGAGAAACGAGGAGGGGGAGGAAGAGAAAGAGAATTGGTTTAGTGAGTCACGTGCGTCTAGTCTGGCGTGGTGAGAGAGAGAGAGAGAGAGAGAGAGAGAGAGAGAGAGAGAGAGAGAGAGAGAGAGAAGAGGAGCAGTAGCGAGGGAGGGTGAAGGCGAAGAGGAGGAGCAGGAGAAGGAGGAGGGGAGGGGAGGAGAGGAGTAATAACGCCACAATAAACAAGGGTAATGAGAGGAAATGGAGCAAAGCCGCGGCTGAGCCTACATTTAGAGGAGGAGGAGGAGGAGAAGGAAGAGGAAGAAGAAGAGGAGGAGAAGGAAGAGGAGGAGGAGGAGGAGAAAAGATTTTATTTGTACACTAACTAGGATATCAGCGAGGAAACACAGACCTACAGTGTTATCCTTATATGCTTCCTTCAGATATCCTTCACACATCTTCCTCTGTCATTCCTTCCCCCCATCCCTCCTTGCTAGACTTGTATCCTTCTCCTTCCTTCAGATATTCTTCACACATCTCCCTCTGTCATTCCTTCCCTCCGTGCTAGACTTGTATCCTTCTCCTTACATGCTTCCTTCCATTATACATCCTCTCCACATCTTCCGTCGGCCCCTTTCACCTTCCTGTCACAAGTCGCTCCTAGAAGCAGTAGCGGGTCTCGTCCATCACTGAGTTCACACCTGGAGGGCGAGGGAGGTTGGTGCGTAAACTCTCCTTATCTCGGCAACTCGCGCTGGCTCACGTGTTGGCGGGAATACGGGGAGCACAGCTGAGCGGCGTGAGTGTCCTTGATGCAGCGGCACGGGCCAGTCCAGGACGATGGAAGAGGAGGAGGAGGAGGAGGAGGCGTTGTGTCGATAAAAGGGAGTCAGTCACCATAGCGACGCATCCCGCTCCCTCTACTATGAGAGTTTCTCCTTAAGTTGCATTCGTCGCTCTCCTCCTCCTCCTCCTCTATCTTCTCTCGTGTACCGAACCTGAAACTTACATTAACCGCACCGCAGAGGGAGGAAAGCACAGCACCACCAACAGCATAGGGTTTCACGCGCGCCAGTAATGCAGGGCAGCGTGTCGTGGAAGGAATGCTGTCATCCTGCCGCCTCTGTCTCTCCTGCACGTGTGTCTCGCTGCTGGCGGCTGTCAACAGACTGGTTTCGCGCCAATTGTGTTGTCTCCCCATAGAGGAATGCCGTCTTAATATCATCAAGTTCTAATCATCCCACTATTCATGAGCTAAGAAATTCTAGACACCATGCTGTTTATTATCATCAGTACCAGCTCAGCCTCCACCATCAAGGATCGTCACCTACACAGTGCCGTGTCGCTGCGGCGACCGTCACAGTGCTTCATCTCCCGAGGCATCAGCGACACTTCTGGCGCTCGTCCATCACTGGAGCCGCTGTATGACCTAGCCAGTTCGTCGCCTCGGCTAGTTTGTTCCTGGTGCGTATCGCGTATGGGCCGCACTTGCTGGGCGAAGGGGAGGCATGTAGGCATGAAAAATGAATAGCCATCAGCTGTTAGGGCAAGGTGCGGGGCCTGGGTGGGACTGGGCGGTGGGTGGCAACCCCTCCTCACGGAAGAGCGCATGAGTCCGTCAGGGGAGGAAGAGTAGGAGGAGGAGGAGGGCCAGGAGGATGAGGGGGAGAACAACATGGGGTAGCAGACGACGCCGTAGTGCCTCAGCCAGTTAGTAGTGTGGCAACCTCTGGCCACTGCGGACGAGGGTGTGAGGCGTACGTCCCTCCCATCGATTGATCAGTGTCTTGGCCTCACGCACGCACGCAATATGGCTGTGGCTGCTCACACGTGAGTGAGACCCGCGGCTGAGTGATTGGGTGAGCCAGCGTGTGGCGGCGGAGAGGCCTTAGGGTGGTGCAGGAGAGGTGGGCGTGCGGTGTGGTGGTGGCAGTAGTCGTGTGGCGAGTGACGGGGTGCTCTCTCCCCAACACGTGGTGCCTGGGGGGGGCGTGGTGCTGGCGGCCCTCGACAGGTGCTCTCAGGTGACGGCACAAAGGTGGGACGCGACTCCACGACACTGCAGGTAAAGCCCTTTTTGTCGTGACACTAGAGAGAGAGAGAGAGAGAGAGAGAGAGAGAGAGAGAGAGAGAGAGAGAGAGGGAGAGAGAGAGAGAATTGGGGTTTGTTTTGCCCGCGCTACTTGCTGAAGGAGGAGTAAACACTGGTGAGTCATTCATGATTACTCCTCGGCGTGAATGAATGAAACCTGCCTTTGCCTTGCCTACTCCTTATATTACTGAGGAGAGAGAGAGAGAGAGAGAGAGAGAGAGAGAGAGAGAGAGAGAGAGAGAGAGAGAGAGAGAGAGAGAGAGTGTGTGTGGCATCTCTTACGCAAAGGAAACTGTAATGGTACTTTATGGATACTAATAATGCTAATAATAAATTCCGGTTTGTGATTAAATTAGCGGCCAGGTGCTGAAAATGTACAGTATTTCATAGAAAAACGTTAACATATATAGATTATTACCCTATTTACAAGTTACGCGCTTTTGGTAATTGAAAATAGAGAATTTAAAAAGTTATTTAGAAGCTAAAAGTGTGTGTGTGTGTGTGTGTGTGTGTGTGTGTGTGTGTGTGTGTGTGTGTGTGTGTGTGTGTGTGTGTGTACAACTAATGCACATATCCTAGTATACTTGACCTAAAACTATTACCAGACAAACAAACAAATAAAAAAAAAATTACATCAGGTGTGGGTGTCGAGGAGGCAGCGACAAGAAGAGAGAGTCAGAAAGAGAGAGAGAGAGAGAGAGAGAGAGAGGAGAGAGAGAGAGAGAGAGAGAGAGAGAGAGAGAGAGAGAGAGAGAGAGAGAGAGAGAGGTACAGAAAGAAGAGGAAGAGAATGAGATTAGCTGGACGGCGACGGGGAATAATAATTTAAGATGGTGGAGTTTGTGGCGGCGGCAGGAGTGGCTTGGGTGAATGAGCTGGATGTAGGAGTGTATGGGAGGATTGACGTGTTGTAGGGGTGGCAGTTCGGGACGAAAGAAAGGATGTAGTTAGGGCAGGAGTGGAGGATGGAAGAGAGGAAGAAGGAGGAGTAGGAGGAGGAAAACTATAAGGTAACGGCGATGATGGGAGGGTGAAGAGAAAAGAAACAACGGATTTATTCATATATATTGTTTTCTTATTACGTAAGAGGAGTTCCGGCCAAGGGTGACAAGAAATTAAAGAACAAAGCCCGCTAGAAAGGAAAGACATTTGGAGACGCTATGAATAAAAGCTCACTAGAAAAAAAAATGGAAATAAAAAATAGAAAGCCCAGTAAAAAGAACATCCACTAGAAGAAAACACTAGGAAAAAAAAATAGAAAAAGTCCACTTGCACTGTGTAGAACATAACATAAGAAATAAGAGAAGCTGCCTCCTCCCAGGAGGAGGCAGTAGACACCTGCCGAAACGATAATTACTCCCAATGAGGTCTAAAGCACTGTTCAGGGAGTGCTGTGAACTTATCATTAAACCCAGCTGTGACCTCACTGAACGTTTCCCTTTGTGTCTCACAACACAAGGGGGCAGTCACAGCCTGCCCTCTAAAGACAACTCTCTTCCTCCACACAAAACTACAAGCACCTAATAACACACACACCCTTCACTCAAAAATTTTAAAATCATCATGGCGACTCCTACACCAGCCTCGGAGTCCCCATCTGGGGAGGGGACCATAAATGTTCCCAGGTCGGACTGCCTTTCTGTCGACGACCCTAAGTGTCTTGACACCCACCTCAACTTTTTCTTCATTAACTTCTGCAACATTCGCGGTCTAAGATCTAATTTTCAATCTGTAGAACACCAGCTCTCCTCTTCTAAACCTCATCTTCTTTTCCTCACTGAAACTCAGGTGTCTGAGGCAACTGACAGTAGCCCCTTTTCCGTTCCCTCCTACTTTCTCTATCCTCATTTTCGATCCAAAGCTGGATGCTGCGTTTATGTGCGCAATGACTTAACCTGCTCTCGTGCCCACGCTCTTGAATCTTCTGAGTTTTCTACCATCTGGCTACGACTACAGAGTCACTCTCATACTAAATTTATCTGTGCTGTATACCTCTCACTTAACTCCTCTGACTATAAGAAATTCTTTGACTACTTAACTTCCAAAGTGGAGCACATTCTGACCCTCTTCCCTTTTGCAGAGATCTCCATTCTTGGAGACTTCAATGTTCACCACCAGCTTTGGCTTTCCTCTCCCTTCACTGACCATCCTGGTGAACTAGCCTACAACTTTGCTATCCTCCATGACCTAGAGCAATTGGTGCAACACCCTACTCGTATTCCTGACCGTCTTGGAGATACGTCCAACATTCTTGACTTTTTCCTGACCTCTAATCCTTCTGCTTATGCTGTCACCCTTTCTTCTCCGTTGGGCTCCTCCGATCACAATCTCATATCTTTATCTTGTCCTATCACACCAATCCCTCCTCAGGATCCCCCTAAGCGAAGGTGCCTCTGGCGTTTTGCCTCTGCTAGTTGGGGGGACCTGAGGAGGTATTTTGCTGATTTTCCTTGGAATGACTACTGCTTCCGTGTCAGAGACCCGTCTTTGTGTGCTGAGCGCATAACAGAGGTGACAGTGTCTGGCATGGAGGCGTACATTCCTCACTCTTTTTCTCGTCCTAAAGCTTCTAAACCTTAGTTTAACACAGCTTGTTCTCGTGCTATACATGATAGAGAGGTGGCCCACAATAGGTACTTAAGCCTTCCATCATCAGAATCTCATGCACTTTTTATTTCTGCCCGAAACCATGCCAAGTCTGTTCTCCAACTAGCCAAAAACTCCTTAATTAACAGAAAATGTCAAAACCTTTCAAGATCTAACTCCCCTCGTGATTTCTGGCATCTAGCCAAAAATATCTCCAATAACTTTGCTTCTTCTTCTTTCCCTCCTCTACTTCAACCAGATGGCACCACTGCTATCACATCTATTTCTAAAGCTGAACTCTTTGCTCAAACCTTTGCTAAAAACTCTAACTTGGACGATTCTGGGCTTGTTCCTCCCTCTCCTCCACCCTCTGACTACTTCATGCCACCTATTAAAATTCTTCGCAATGATGTTTTCCATGCCCTCGCTGGCCTAAACCCTCGGAAGGCTTATGGACCTGATGGGGTCCCTCCTATTGTTCTCCGAAACTGTGCCTCCGTGCTTGCACCTTGCCTAGTCAAACTCTTTCAGCTCTGTCTGTCAACATCTACCTTTCCTTCTTGCTGGAAGTTTGCCTTCATTCAACCTGTTCCTAAAAAGGGTGACCGCTCTAATCCCTCAAACTACCGTCCTATTGCTTTAATTTCCTGCTTATCTAAAGTTTTTGAATCTATCCTCAACAGGGAGATTCTTAAACATCTATCACTTCACAACCTTCTATCTGATCGCCAGTATGGGTTCCCTCAAGGCCGCTCTACTGGCGATCTTCTGGCTTTCCTTACTGAGTCTTGGTCATCCTCTTTTAGAGATTTTGGTGAAACTTTAGCTGTTGCCTTGGACATATCAAAAGCCTTTGATAGAGTCTGGCACAAAGCTTTGATTTCCAAACTACCCTCCTACGGTTTCTATCCTTCTCTGTGTAACTTCATCTCAAGTTTCCTTTCTGACCGTTCTATTGCTGCTGTGGTAGACGGTCACTGTTCTTCTCCTAAATCTATTAACAATGGTGTTCCTCAGGGTTCTGTCCTGTCACCCACTCTCTTCTTATTATTCATTAATGATCTTCTAAACCAAACTTCTTGTCCTATCCACTCCTACGCTGATGATACCACCCTGCACTTTTCCACGTCTTTTCATAGACGTCCAACCCTTCAGGAGGTAAACATATCACGCAGGGAAGCCACAGAACGCCTGACTTCTGACCTTTCTAAAATTTCTGATTGGGGCAGAGCAAACTTGGTATTGTTCAATGCCTCAAAAACTCAATTCCTCCATCTATCAACTCGACACAACCTTCCAGACAACTATCCCCTCTTTTTCAATGACACTCAACTGTCCCCCTCTTCTACACTGAACATCCTCGGTCTGTCCTTTACTTATAATCTGAACTGGAAACTTCACATCTCAACTCTAGCTAAAACAGCTTCTATGAAGTTAGGTGTTTCTGAGACGTCTCCGCCAGTTTTTCTCAATCCCCCAGCTGCTAACTCTGTACAAGGGCCTTATCCGTCCATGTAAGGAGTATGCTTCACATGTCTGGGGGGGTTCCACTCATACTGCTCTTCTAGACAGGGTGGAATCAAAAGCTTTTCGTCTCATCAACTCCTCTCCTCTAACTGACTGTCTTCAGCCTCTCTCTCACCGCCGCAATGTTGCATATCTAGCTTTCTTCTACCGCTATTTTCATGCTAACTGCTCTTCTGATTTTGCTAACTGCATGCCTCCCCTCCTTCCGCGGCCTCGCTGCACAAGACTTTCTTCTTTCTCTCACCCCTATTCTGTCCACCTCTCTAACGCAAGAGTTAACCAGTATTCTCAGTCATTCATCCCTTTCTCTGGTAAACTCTGGAACTCCCTGCCTGCTTCTGTATTTCCACCTTCTTATGACTTGAATTCCTTCAAGAGGGAGGTTTCAAGACACTTATCCATCAATTTTTGACCACTGCTTTGACCCTTTTATGGGACTGGCATTTCAGTGGGCATTTTTTTATATTAGATTTTTGTTGCCCTTGGCCAGTATCCTTCCTACATAGAAAAAAAAAAAAAAAAAGAAGCCATCAGGCCTACACATGGCAACCCCAGTATGAAATATATATTATACCTACCTATTTTCACCTATCATCCCCATCTGTAAATCTGTCTAATCTTCTCTTAAATTTCCCTAATGACTCAGCACTAGCAGCTTGATTACTGAGTCCGTTCCATTCATCTACCAATCTATTTGAGAACCAATTCCTTCTATCTCCTTTTTAAACCTAAATTTATTTCTTGTTTTATCCTGGTTACTGTTCCTAAGAATTTTGCTTACGTCCCACTTGTTATAACCCTTATACCACTTAAAGACTTCTATCAGGTCCCTTCTTAATCTACATCTCTCTAAAGAATGTAAATTTAACAGCTTCAGTGTCGCTTCGTAAGGAATATCCCTTTATCCCAGTATCCTTTTATTTACGGAGGAGGCGACAGGCAGCAGCAGCAGCAGCAGCAGCAGAGGGTGTACGTATAGCAGTAGAAAGAGAGAGAACGGTGTGGCTGTTAAAAGTGAAGCCATACAATAATAACAAGAGAAGTCTTTGCCTGACATAAGGTACTGCATCACTCAGTCAACTATGAGAGTCCGCCAGGTGAAGAGGGTGCTTGCTCTAGTCTAGCATGAAAAGATAATGGAAATACTGAAAGCGAAACATAAGGACAATTAAAAAGCACTGGTAGATAATGTTTTCCATGATTATCTACAATTGTTGTCAGTGCTGAGTCAATAGGAGCTGTAAGTGATTAGACAAATTCGTGAATGGAGGTGACTGGTGGAAATAGATAGGCATGTTTTTTTATTCAGGGACAACCACGTGTAACCCTGATGTCTTCTTCCAGCTTCCCTTATATTATTATGCTGTTACTGGGCTCGATTTTGTATTAGTCTTAAAAGTAGTTCTGTAATGTACAAGAGACAAAACAATCCTATTCTCTCTGGCTTCTCCGTGTGTGTGTCCATGTAAACATTTGTATACAATGCCTTCAATATTAACAAAGGGCGAACATAGCGGTAAAAGGGTTAAAACTGAGTAAGGTGTTAAAAAAGAAGGAACTCCTGCCACAATGCTACACTATTGACGTAGTGTGGGCGTGTCAAGAGGAGAGACGAGGAGTACATGGAGAGGAGGATGCTGGAGATGGATCTACCCGGCGGGAGGAAGAGAGAAAAACCTAAGAAAACGTTTATGGATGCAGTGAAAGAAGATATGCTTGTAATGGGTGTAAGGTGGCCAAGAGGGTAGACGAGGAGTACGTGGGAAGGAGGATGCTGGAGATTGATCTACCCGGCAGGAGAAAGAAAGAACTAAGTGGACGTTTATGGATGTAGTGAAGGAAGACATGCTTATAATGAGTGTGGCTGAGAAGGCACAGAAAGCCGGGTGCGTTGGGGAAGGTTGATCCGTTGTGGCGACCCTGAGTGGAAGCAGCCGAAGAAAGAAGGAGAAGAAGAAGGAGACGTTTGTTGCTAATGTCTGTCCTTTGATTTCAGAAGCTCACAAAATTTAGTAACTAAATACGTTCATTCAAGTCCACGTCTGGTAGTGTAGCTCATACCAGTAGGTAGTACTGGTTATAAAGGCGACACTGGGAGGGCGGGCAGGCAAGCGGTGAAGGAGCGACACATTAGCAGGACAATAGAGCCTCCTTTAAAGGGCTTCTTTAGTTTGTGTGAAGGACTGGTGAATGTGTAGGACTTGGGAGGAGAGAGAGAGAGAGAGAGAGAGAGAGAGAGAGAGAGAGAGAGAGAGAGAGAGAGAGAGAGAGAGAGAGAGAGAGTATGGCGCCTGGTTCTAACGGCCACTCGTGATGCTAACAACTTGATATTCCGCAGTAGCCAAAGTTGCCGCTCATAATTCAAGGGCTTAGCGAGGCCATGGCGGCGGGGCTGTGCAGGCTTGTTGCTAGGGCCTGAAGGTGCCGCGGCTGCTACACGGAGTGAAGGAAGGTCTCGTAAAACCCCCTGGAAGACGCGGCGCTCGTATACCACCCGCGGTTAGGACGTGCTTCTTTGACACGCCCGCCAGACTCCCGCCTTAAATTCTCCTCCATGGCTACGTTGGGAGGAAGCTGTGTTATTTAGGGGCTGCCTCTGCCTTCCTGCAGACTCCCTTATTGCTGCCTCCCTCATCCGTCGGGCTAAGGAAAGCTTGTGCCACGTTGCGTCTTCCTGTGTAGGGAGGGTGTTATCGGGCGCTGTGTAGTATGTCTAGTCTAGTCCCTCTCTCTCGTATGTGTGTGTGGTGGCTCTATTTGGCAGCTCAGCCAGCCCGCCACTCCGTCACGGGACCTGCACCGCTCGCCTCGCTAGGAAAAGTTTTGTAACTGTGATGTTTTTACGTAGCAACGATAGTGTTTTGTTTTTTGTGTAGTGTTTTGGGCTAACGGGAAGGCAGACCAATTGTTTTGTTTGTTGTCTCGGGGGTGTCTTGTTTTGCAGCGTTTGTTTTGAGACTGACGGAAAGACTGACAAATTTTTCTTTCGCCTCGATGGAGTTTTGTTTTACGTCGTTTTTTTTCGAGACAGATGGAAAGACAAATGATTTTAATTTCTTTTTTACCTTAATGGTGTTTTGTTTAGCAGCGTTTGTTTTGAGACAGACAGACAGAAAGACAGACTAATTCCCCTTCCCCTGGTGAAAAACGGATTTATGCGAGGCAGTTAAGGTTTCCAGGAAAATGAAGGGAATTCCGGTCATGTTTTGAATATTAAATGAATAATTCCTCTCAACATTTCCCTGTTTAAAAAAAGAGAGAAAGAGAGAGAAAAAAGTAAAAATACACGTTCACTGCATTGATAAATGCTGCGTTTTGTGTTTTTCATAAATTTTTTCATATATATATATATATATATATATATTATATATATATATATATATATATATATATTATATATATATATATATATATATATATATATATATATATATATTCTTTTTTTCCAAATGCATTCAGGCAATACTTCCTTTTTATTTTTTCAGTCGTGGCGTGTTTTTTGTTTGTCCGGAACGCTTTTGTCCTGTTTGTTCACTCACACACACACACACACACACACACACACACACACACACACACACACACACACACACACACACATACACCGAAAACCCTGCTGAGTGTTGTGTCCTCAGCCTGACAGCCGCCACAACACCCCACAACTTCCTTAAGCCTCGTCTCGTCACCTACTCACACACACACACACACACACACACACACACACACACACACACACACACACACACACACACACACACACACACACACACACACACACACACACACACACACACACACACACAGGCAGGCAGGGATTTAAAAATGGATTGAAAAGAAAAAAAAAATAGATAAAAAAATTGGACAGAATGGAGAGGTTGGTCTGGTGTGGGGGAAGGGGCTTTCGTTGAACCAGAGTTTGAAGAGGAAGTACACGAGGAGGAGGAGGAGAAGGAGGAGGAGGAGGAGGAGGAGGAGGAGGAGGAGGAGGAGGAGGAAGAGGAGGCGGCGGCGGCGGCAGTAACAACAGTGAAAAAACATGGCGGGCAGAGTAGGTCAGGTCAAGTGGAAGAAGTGTGAGGGTGTGGGAGTGTGTGTGTGTGTGTGTGTGTGTGTGTGTGTGTGTGTGTGTGTGTGTGTGTGTGTGTGTGTGTGAGAGAGAGAGAGAGAGAGAGAGAGAGAGAGAGAGAGAGAGAGAGAGAGAGAGAGAGAGAGAGAGAGAGAGAGAGAGAGAGAGAGAGAGATTTGTAGTGGGAATGGTGTATGGCTGGCTGGCTGGCTGTTGGTTCATGTACATCTTATATAAAGGGCACGATTTAAAGCACAGGCTGGTGAGGGAGCTGTGCATGTCCCATAGAGGAAGTAATAGGGAAGTATTGCCCCTGTATACCATCGAGTTAACGTTTTTACTAATCAACAACTCTCGGCTTCTTTCTAATTTTTTTCAGCCTTTTGTTGCCCTTGGCCAGAGACCCTCTTACGTATGAATAATAATGATAACCTACACAACTTTTTTCGAAACATAATTTGCATTGCAGTATCTTTTTTTTTTTTCCTTTTCTTTGTAGGAAGGACACTAGCCAAGGGCAACAAAAATCCAATAAAAAAAAAAAATGCCCACTGAAATGCCAGTCCCATAAAAGGGTCAAAGCAGTAGTTAAAAATTGATGAATAAGTGTCTTGAAACCTCCCTCTTGAAGGAATTCAAGTCATACGAAGGTGGAAATACAGAAGCAGGCAGGGAGTTCCAGAGTTTACCAGAGAAAGGGATGAATGATTGAGAATACTGGTTAACTCTTGCGTTAGAGAGGTGGCCAGAAAAGAGGTGAGAGAAAGAAGAAAGTCTTGTGCAGCGAGGCCGTGCGAGGAGGGGAGGCATGCAGTTAGCAAGATCAGAAGAGCAGTTAGCATGAAAATAGCGGTAGAAGACAGCTAGAGATGCAACATTGCGGCGGTGAGAGAGAGGCTGAAGACAGTCAGTTAGAGGAGAGGAGTTGATGAGACGAAAAGCTTTTGATTCCACCCTATCTAGAAGAGCAGTATGAGTGGAACCCCCCAGACATGTGAAGCATACTCCATACATGGACGGATAAGGCCCTTATACAGAGTTAACAGCTGGGGGGGTGAGGAAAACTGGCGGAGACATCTCAGAACACCTAACTTCATAGAAGCTGTTTTAGCTAGAGATGAGATGTGAAGTTTCCAGTTCAGATTATAAGTAAAAGACGGACCGAGAATGTTCAGTGTAGAAGAGGGGGGACAGTTGAGTATCATTGAAGAAGAGGGGATAGTTGTCTGGAAGATAGTGTCGAGTTGATAGATGGAGGAATTGAGTTTTTGAGGCATTGAACAATACCAAATTTGCTCTGCCCCAATCAGAAATTTTAGAAAGATCAGAAGTCAAGCGTTCTATGGCTTCCCTGCGTGAAATTTTCACCTCCTGAAGGGTTGGACGTCTATGAAAAGACGTGGAAAAGTGCAGGGTGGTATCATCAACGTAGGAGTGGATAGGATAAGAAGTTTGGTTTAGAAGATCATTAATGAATAATAAGAAGAGAGTGGGTGACAGGACAGAACCTTGAGGAACACCACTGTTAATAGATTTAGGAGAAGAGCAGTGACCGTCTACCACAGCAGCAACAGAACGGTCAGAAAGGAAACTTGAGATGAAGTTACACAGAGAAGGATAGAAGCCGTAGGAGGGTAGTTTGGAAATCAAAGCTTTGTGCCAGACTCTATTAAAAGCTTTTGATATGTCCAAGGCAACAGCAAAAGTTTCACCAAAATCTCCAAAAGAGGATGACCAAGGACTCAGTAAGGAAAGCCAGAAGATCACCAGTAGAGCGGCCTTGACGGAACCCGTACTGGCGATCAGATAGAAGGTTGTGAAGTGATAGATGTTTAAGAATCTTCCTGTTGAGGATAGATTAAAAAACTTTAGATAGGCAGGAAATTAAAGCAATAGGACGGTAGTTTGAGGGATTAGAACGGTCACCCTTTTAAGGAACAGGTTGAATGTAGGCAAACTTCCAGCAAGAAGGAAAGGTAGATGTTGACAGACAGAGCTGAAAGAGTTTGACTAGGCAAGGTGCAAGCACGGAGACACAGTTTCGGAGAACAGTAGGAGGGACCTCATCAGGTCCATAAGCCATCCGAGGGTTTAGGCCAGCAAGGGCATGGAAAACATCATTGCGAAGAATTTTAATAGGTGGCATGAAGTAGTCAGAGGGTGTGAGGAGAGGGAGGAACAAGCCTAGAATCGTCCAAGGTACCGTTTTTAGCAAAGATTTGAGCAAAGAGTTCAGCTTTAGAAATAGATGTGATAGCAGTGGTGCCATCTGGTTGAAATAGAGGAGGGAAAGAAGAAGAAGCAAAGTTATTGGAGATATTTTTGGCTAGATGCCAGAAATCACGAGGGGAGTTAGATCTTGAAAGGTTTTGACACTTTCTGTTAATGAAGGAGTTTTTGGCTAGTTGGAGAACAGACTTGGCATGGTTCCGGGCAGAACTATAAAGTGCATGAGATTCTGGTGATGGAAGGCTTAAGTACCTTTTGTGGGCCACCTCTCTATCATGTATAGCACGAGAACAAGCTGTGTTAAACCAAGGTTTAGAAGGTTCAGAACGAGAAAAAGAATGAGGAATGTACGCCTCCATGCCAGACACTATCACCTCTGTTATGCGCTCAGCACACAAAGACGGGTCTCTGACACGGAAGCAGTAATCATTCCAAGGAAAATCAGCAAAATACCTCCTCAGGTCCCCCCAACTAGCAGAGGCAAAACGCCAGAGGCACCTTTGCTTAGGGGGATCCTGAGGAGGGATTAGAGCGATAGGACAAGATACAGATATGAGATTGTGATCGGAGGAGCCCAACGGAGAAGAAAGGGTGACAGCATAAACAGAAGGATTAGAGGTCAGGAAAAGGTCAAGAATGTTGGGCGTATCTCTAAGACGGTCAGAAATACGAGTAGGGTGTCGTGGAGGATAGGAAAGTTGAAGGCTAGTTCACCAGGATGGTCAGTGAAGGGAGAGGAAAGCCAAAGCTGGTGGTGAACATTGAAGTCTCCAAGAATGGAGATCTCTGCAAAAGGGAAGAGGGTCAGAATGTGCTCCACTTTGGAAGTTAAGTAGTCAAAGAATTTCTTATAGTCAGAGGAGTTGCGTGAAAGGTATACAGCACAGATAAATTCAGTTTGAGAGTGACTCTGTAGTCGTAGCCAGATGGTGGAAAAGTCGGAAGATTCAAGAGCATGGGCACGAGAGCAGGTTAAGTCATTACGCACATAAACGCAGCATCTAGCTTTGGATCGAAAATGAGGATAGAGAAAGTAGGAGGGAACAGAAAAGGAGCGACTGTCAGTTGCCTCAGACACCTGAGTTTCAGTGAGGAAAAGAAGATGAGGTTTAGGAGAGGAGAGGTGGTGTTCTACAGACTGAAAATTAGATCTTAGACCGCGAATGTTGCAGAAGTTAATGAAGAAAAAGTTGAGGGGGTGTCAAGACACTTAGGGTCGTCGACAGAAAGGCAGTCCGACCTGGGGACATTTATGGTCCCCTCCCCAGATGGCGACTCCCCCAGATGAGGCTGGTGTAGGAGTCACTATGATGATTTTAAGATTTTTGAGTGAAGGGTGTGTGTGTTATATAGGTGCTTGTAGTTTTGTGTGGAGGAAAAGAGTTGTCTTTAGAGGGCAGGCTGTGACTGCCCCCTTGTGTTGTGAGACACAAAGGGAAATATTCAGTGAGGTCACAGCTGGGTTTAATGATAAGTTCACAGCACCCCCTGAACAGTGCTTTAGACCTCACTGGGAGTAATTATCGTTTCGGCAGGTGTCTACTGCCTCCCTCTTACATATTACCACACCTCCTCTTCCTCCTCCTTGTCCTCCTCGTTCTCGTCCTCCTTCTCCTCCTCCTCCTCCTCCTCCTCCTCCTCCTCCTCCTCCTCCTCCTCCTCCTCCTCCTCCTCCTCCTCTTCCTCCTCCTCCTCCTCCTCCTACTCCTCCTCCTCCTCCTA
>NC_087156.1:13969496-13989496 GCF_035594125.1 Scylla paramamosain
GAGTAGGAGAGAGAGAAACAAATAGAGGGAAGAAAAGAAAGGACAGAAAGCAATTAAGACAGAAAAGAAAGAAAGAAACAGGGGAGACAGAGAGGAAAGAAAAAAGTAAGTTAGACGGAGAGGAAAGAAAAACAAGCAAGTGACACAGAGAGGAAAAAAATAGGAACAAGACATACGGAAAAGAGGAAGGAAAGAGATGAAACAGTTAAAACGAAGATCTGAATACAGGAAACGAGAGAATATAAAAGTAGCAAATGAGGGAACAGAGAATATTACGAGAGAGGACAACGACAGCAGCACAACATTACTAACACCACGAGACACTGATTTGCATACTGGTGGTGGTGGTGGTGGTGGTGGTGGCGGTGGTGGTGGTGACAGTGGTGGTGGTGGTGGCGGTGGTGGTGGGTGTGGCCCGAACCAACTGGTATTCTGTTTCTTTTTTTCTCCGATGATTAGTTTGAACACACACACACACACACACACACACACACACACACACACACACACACACACACACACACACACACACACACAGTCGCAGATCTGTTTATAGATGTCAAAGGCGTTCAAGAGAGAGAGAGAGAGAGAGAGAGAGAGAGAGAGAGAGAGAGAGAGAGAGAGAGAGAGAGAGAGAGAGAGAGAGAGGCAGTGTTCGAGAGTTTACCGGTGCAAGGAATGAAAGTGAAAGATTGAAGGTACTGATTAACTCTCACATAAACATAATAAGATGGACTGAATTAAGATGCAAATAAGTATAGACAGTGTTGTGCAGCGCGGCGGTAGGAGGCGAAGAGGCGTGCAGTTAGAAAATTCAGGGGAGCAGGAACCGTGAAAATAACAGTACCAGCGGGGATGGAAAAGGCGTTTGCATTGTGTCTCGCACGCACCTCGATGCTAACTCCTGCCTTACCTGCCTCTGCTGCTTCACTTAAGGTGAAACTGCAGGTGATTTTCTTTGTGTGTATAAATGATTTGTTTAAAGGTCGATTTTCTCTGTCTTTCTCTTTTGTCTGTGAACTATATTCTGAAACATTTCTGCACTGCACCTCCACTAGATGATGTTAAACGGTTTTTTAAGGGTGTTTTTACAGTTCTAGAGACATATTAACAAGATTTATGCATTTTTTACAGGAGAAACACTCGTGAAAACCCGACTAATCACCTCTGTGGCCTTTGAAAACAATCGTGGTTAGAGAGCAAAGCTTCTGAGTACGGGCCTGAGTGTCTCTCCTGAGTCTTACCCTAATCTATAACTACGAAAGGATTTATTCTACGTATAACTTATTCTTTTAAAGGTGGATTTTCTTTTTCTCTGCCTGTTTGTCTGTCTCTCTCGCTCTCCTGTGCCCTACCCCAATCTTCAACACACGCGTCACGCTCCACAAGCAAGGGGCGATAAGAGATAAGAAAGATAAAGAGACCGTAACTCCTTACACCCAATGAGGAGGTTTTCCATCCCCAGCACTGCAGTCGTTGGTGTGTTAGCAGTTCCTTGGTGTTTCTCACTGGACTTTTTTTTTTTTTTTTTTACTACATATGCCTCGTCAGATCCTCAGTTTTACTTTACTTGTTCATTGGTAACCTTTTTTTTTTTGTTGTTGTTGTAATCATTTGTCTTTAATATTTTGGATACGTAATTTTGTTTGTCTCTTGAATGTAGAAAAGATATAGTTAATAAGCTCACATTCTCTCTCTCTCTCTCTCTCTCTCTCTCTCTCTCTCTCTCTCTCTCTCTCTCTCTCTCTCTCTCTCTCTCTCTCTCTCTCTCTCTCTCTCTCTCTCTCTCTCTCTCTCTCTCTCTCTCTCTCTCTCTCTACATGTGTGTCCGTGCAAAAAATAATTCTTTAGTGCTCTGAATGTTAACGACGAAAGACCATCATAACACATACACACACACACACACACACACACACACACACACACACACACACACACACACACACACACACACACACACACACACACACACACACACACACACACACACACACACACACACACACACACACACACACACACACACACACACACACACACAGAGAAAGAGAGAGAGAGAGAGAGAGAGAGAGAGAGAGAGAGAGAGAGAGAGAGAGAGAGAGAGAGAGAGAGAGAGAGAGAGAGAGAGAGAGAGATGCAGAGGCAGGGCAGGGGAGAGCGGGGGAGCGACAAGGAAATGCACGCGTATTATATTAACAAGGCTCAATAAAAACCTCTTCAGGCTCAGTGATTTCCCAGGAGGTCTCGCAAACAACTCTGACTTATCACTGATCGATGCCGCCCCCGCCCCGTCCCGCCCCAGCACACTTGAAGGCTGGGTGGGGAAGGGGAAGGGGAAGGTGGAAGGGAAGGGTTTTACAAGGGCACCAGAAGAGGTGAGGGGGAGGTTAAAAACAACAACAAACAACAGCCTATTGTGATGGTTCTGTGAGGGCGGGAATTTGATGCCAGTTGAATTATAATGATCTGATTTAGTGTATTTGTCTCTCTCTCTCTCTCTCTCTCTCTCTCTCTCTCTCTCTCTCTCTCTCTCTCTCTCTCTCTCTCTCTCTCTCTCTCTCTCTCTCTCTCGCTTTGTGGTTAGTATCCATGGGGATATAAAAGTTAGAGAGAGAGAGAGAGAGAGAGAGAGAGAGAGAGAGAGAGAGAGAGAGAGAGAGAGAGAGAGAGAGAGAGAGAGAGAGCTACTTCCCATATTATTATTATTATTATTATTATTATTATTATTATTATTATTATTATTATTATTATTATTATTATTATTATTACTGTCGTTGTTATTCAAATATTACGTTTATTATGAGTTCTTTTATTTCTATTTTCTGCTTTTTTTCCGCTGTCACACACAGACACACACACACATCCACCACCGCAATGACCGCCACCACCACCACCACCACCACCACCACCACCATTATTAGCATCACCATTCCAGCCACACCTTGTCACCATCACCACCACCATCATTACTACCACAACCAGCACCACCATCACCACCAAGAGGGCAAGATAGAGCACGTGCTGTTTGGGAAAGGGCGAGGGGAAGGGGAGTAGGGGGAAGGAAGGGATGAGAAGAGGGGGAAGGAGGAGGGGACAGAATAGGTAGTGATCGCGAAGCCTTATCAGTTGCGTGCATGCAAGGGGACGTGCTCGCACACACACACACACACACACACACACACACACACACACACACACACACACACACACACACACACAGACACACACATTCTTTCTCATTCAAGCGTTAGTTGCTAGCGGTATCCATTGTCCTCTCTTCCCATGAAATACGGAAGGACGTGAAATATACAAGAAGCAATAGATGAAGATAGGAAGAAAGAATATGAAAAGGAGGAGAAGGAGGAGAATAAAAAAAACAGAATAATAGAAAGAGGAGGAGGAGAATCAGTTAGAGGAATAGAAAGATGAGAAGGAGGAGGAGGAGGAAGAGGAAGAAGAGGAAGAGGATGCAAACGTGAGGTTAAGCAAGAAGAAAGATGCTGAAAGAAAAATAAATGATGCGGAAGAAAATGAATGATAAGAAATGAGGAAAGAAGAAAACAGCAATTAATGAGGAAGGAGAGAGGAGGCGGAGGAGGCGGAGGAGGAGGAGGAGGAGGAGGAGGAGGAAGTGGTGTTTAGAGGGAGGACGGAAAAGAGGAAGAGGAATCATCATAAGGTTTCAGCAATTCAATCCACTCTTCCCCTCCTCCTCCTCCTCCTCCTCCTCCTCCTCCTCCTCCTAGTCCTCCTCCTCCTCTTCTCCCACAAGGTAAGCTGACCCACTCTTCATCAATCACTGTTCCCTTTCCTCCCTGTAAACTGAAGCTCAATTTAAGTGACTGTCTGGAAGGTGAGTGACTGGAGAGAGACTGTCACCACCACCACCACCAGCACCACCACCACCACCACCACCACCACCACCACCACCACCACCAGCACTACCATCACAAGCACCCGCACACCAAACGCGTCTATAAGATTGTCTTGAAAAAAAAAAAAAAAAAAAACTGAGAGCGCACCTTTTTGGCCTCGCCTTTGTTGTGTGGGAGGGACAAGAGCGGCATTGTGATCAGTATTGAGTCTTCATTCCGGTGCCTTTGTCTGCAGAAAGGCACGGGAGAGGTTGTGAGGAGCGCCCCTGCCAGTGGTGTGGGAATTAGAATGAAAATAGCAGTGTGGTCTTGTATTTTCTGGTATTTTTTCTGGCTGTGTTCGTGTCTTGTTCCTCTGAGATAGCTAAAAATGTATCAGGTGTCACGCTTTGTGGGGAGATTGAACTTGAGAACTTAAGAACCTGAACGAATAAGGGAAGCTGCAAGAACCCATCAGGCCTACGCGTGGCTGTCCCTGTATAAAACATGCCCACCCATTTCCAATCTATAATCCCCATCCATTTAAATGCCAATTTTTTTAAAGATCTCGAATGACTCATAAGAACACAAGAACCTAAGGGAATAAGGGAAGCTGAAAGAAGCCATCAGGCCTACACGTAGGAGTCCCTGTATAGAATATGCTCACCCATTTCCAACCTATAATCCCCATCCATAAAAACCTATTTAATCTTTCAAAGCTCTCAAATGACTCGGCACTAACAATCTGAGTACTGAGTCTATTCCATTCATCTACCACTCTGTTTAAGAACCAAAGAATGCCTGTTTTTTTTTTAATCTAATGTTATCAAGTTTGAACACTTAACTTGCCCTATCGTGACTGTCAGCACACAGATGACTTAAGGAATAGGAAAGACGCTAAACAGGGTGGAACTGAGTGTGGGGTGTTAACTGACTGGCCGTGACTGCACAAAGATACCTAATACTCTCCAAGCTACAAGTGGCCCATGGCTTTGCTCTCACAAATTGCCTTCTTTCATCGCTCACTTTCAATGATCACCCTTTCGTGTTCATTTTTCAGCCGGCCTCCCCTGGGCTTTGTCTCCGCTGCCTCCCTTAACAGTCTTCTTTTGTCCGCGGGTCTGCATATCTCGCCTCCTCGCTCCGTCTCGCCTCTTCTTTTCTCTCTCTTTGTTTCTGTTCTGGCTGAGATTATTGCCTCGCGTTGCACGGATCATCTTCCTCTTTAAGTTTTCCTTTGAGACAAGTCGTTTGGCAGCTTTAAAAAGAAGATTAGATGAATTGATGGATGGGGATGATAGGTGGAAATGGATAGGTATATTTTTTATAGACTCATGTGTCGGCCTGATGGTTTCTTGCAGCTTCTCTTATTTTCGTAAGATAAAGGTGCTGGAGGGTCGTCGCGTTCACTGCCTGGCTATATTGAAATGCCTGCCGTGTAGTGTTGTGCAGTGTGGCCCATGAATCATTAGCAAACTAAGATCGCTACTCTTAAACGTTTTGATTACTTTTGATGAGCTTCACTGAAAGTTTTCGGGATTTTCGAGGGCATTTTCATGATTACAGCGGTATTTGGAAAAGGATCCTGCGCTACTAGTTAAAAGAAAAGGAGCGGTAAGAACTCGACTAATAATTTCTGTTGCTTTTGAAAACAGTCCCCGTGACAAAGGAAAGGTGTTTTTATGATTGTAGCGGCAGTTTGAGAAGCATCCTGTGCTGGTAATGGAAAAACAAGGGGGGACACAATGGGAAGTCGACTAATGATTTCTGTTGCTTTTAAAAACATGAGAGAATAACGCTGGGACTTGTCACATGGATTGATAATCCTGCAACGTGCTAAGTTACAGACGTGTCCCTCCTCGCATTCCTTCCCCGGTGCGACCCTCATCTCATTTCCTCCAAAGGGGCACTGCACTCTCATAAAATTAAATGGTTATAACAAGGACGTGTCACAGCGGAGTGCAAGCCGCGGGCTGCTCCAATCCCCGCCAGTTCCACTAACCCCTTCTCATCTCGCGTCCTCGCCTCCAGCACTTGAGCGACACACATCAGACCACAATATCAAGCCACACTGAAGGGGACACCTCAAATTCCACCGCAGCAGCCGTGTATCCAGCGCTGCCTCCATGTATAACGGTCTGTCCATCCTTACGTTCATGTTCCGGGTTCTGAAATTATGATCGCTCGTCTCGATTGGTTTTAATTGGATCTAGTGAAATTTACTGTGATTTTTCAAGGGTGCTTTCATGATCCTGGCTGGAGATGGATGTAGCAGTTAGAAGACAGACAGAGAGAGAGAGAGAGAGAGAGAGAGAGAGAGAGAGAGAGAGAGAGAGAGAGAGAGAGAGAGAGAGAGAGAGAGAGAGAGAGAGAGAGAGAGAGAGAGAGAGAGAGAGAGAGAGAGAGAGAGAGAGAGAGAGAGAGAAGGATACAGTGAAAGAGGATGACATACCTGTAATGGGTGTGGCTGAAGAGGGCATAGGAGACCAAGCGTGTAGGAGATTGACAGGAGCAGAAAGAAAAAAAAAACAAAAAGGAAAGAAAAGAAACGATAATTTGCCAAGGCTCTAGTGGAAGTTCTTGGGATTTTCAGGTGTATTTTTATGACTCTACCGAAGATGGACCTACCCGGCAGGAAGAGAGAGAGAGAGAGAGAGAGAGAGAGAGAGAGAGAGAGAGAGAGAGAGAGAGAGAGAGAGAGAGAGAGAGAGAGTTTATGGATGCAGTGTAAGAAGACATGCTTGTAATGGGTGTGACTGAGGAAGGAACGTAAAAGTGAACGCGTTGATAGAAAGAAGAAAAGAAGCGATAGTTTGACAAGGATTCATCACAAATAATATTTAGACAACAACAACAACAACAACAACAACAACAACAACAATAACAACAACAACTATAACAGCCCGAGTGATCATCTCCGTTGCTTTTGGAAATAGTTTCAGGGGGGAACAAAACATTTAAGAAGACTCGCCCATTATCTGCCTCAGTACCCAAGCAAAAACCGCTGCTTGGAGGTGAGGCCAGCGTTGCAGCGGCCAGTTAAGACCCTTACGAGATCTCTGCAAACTGTGAGTCGATAGTAATGTTGCTAGCGGATGCTCCCTGGGCGTGTACAGAACCCTGTGATGGGAGAAAAGACCGTATTCTGAAATATTTCTGCGCCGCACCCCCACTTCTTTTAAAAGGGTGAGGTTACACGGGGTTTTAAACATATTTGTTTTATGGTTCTAGTGGCAAATTAACTAGATTTCTACATTATCAATAAAAGAAGCACTCTTGAGAACCCGGTCATTATTTTTGTGACCTTTGAAAGTAGTCGTGGTGAGAGAACAAAGCCTTTCAGAATACAGGTGAAAGAGTCTGGAAGAAGAGGTGCGCTGCGGGACTTATCAAAACTGTGCCCCAGGTATTCCTTTAACTCCAAACTTGTAAGTATAGATGCAATTAAAGGCTGTGTGGACTCTGCGGCTTGCGAGATATTGACCCAAGAGAGAGAGAGAGAGAGAGAGAGAGAGAGAGAGAGAGAGAGAGAGAGAGAGAGAGAGAGAGAGAGAGAGAGAGAGAGAGATCCCGTTAGCAAGTTTTGAAGAGCAGGTTTCCGGATAAGATCTTCTGGCTCGCTATTAAGGGAATACTTTATTATTTGCATTCTTTGTGAAGAGGAAAGTTAAACGCTGGGAAGTGTGTGAGAGTTGCTCAGGAGGCTGTGAGGCTGGGAGGGCTCTCTCTCTCTCTCTCTCTCTCTCTCTCTCTCTCTCTCTCTCTCTCTTACACATCCTTCTTTCTTCTCTATCTCTCCTTTTGTCTTTATCACTCCCTCTTTTTTTTATCTGTTATCAACGAAATTCATTCTTACTTTCTTATCTCCTTCCTTTATTCATTTTTCCACTAGCAGTCTCTTTCTCTGCTTAAATTAGCTTATCTTCTCCCTCCCTCCCTCCTTCCTTCTTTCACTCCTTCATCCTTTCACTCCCTCTCTTCCTCCCAATGTCTACTTCCCTCTTCCCCTTCCATCATCTCCCCTCCTCGTTGTCTTCCTCTTCTCTCCCTGCTGCCCATCAAGCTTCACTCCCATCTTCCTCCCCTCCCTTTATTCATTCTTCCTTCCGCCTCCGCCTCCTCCTCCTCCTCCTCCTCCTCCTCCTCCTCCTCCTCCTCCTCCTCCTCCTCCTCCTCCTCCTTCTGCTACCTCTCCCAGCCACCCTCCTTCCCTCACCACTCTTCCTTCACGAAACTCGCTCTTATCATCCTCTCTCTCCGTTTCTTCCCTCTAGCACCAGCCTTCCCCTCCTCTCTCTCTCTCTCTCTCTCTCTCTCTCTCTCTCTCTCTCTCTCTCTCTCTCTGTTCCCTCCTTCATCGTTTCCCCCTTTCCCTTTTCCTTCATTCCTCTCCCTTTCACTTTTCTTTCTCCATCCCTCTCGCTTTCACCTTCTCTCCTTCTTTTCTTCCTTTCCTTTAGCCCTCCCTTTCCTCCTTTTCTCCTTCCTTCCTTCCTTCTTTCATCCTTTCTTTCTTTCTTTCATTCTTTTTCCTTCCTTCCCTTATCCCTCTCCCTTCCTTCATCCCTACCCCTCTCTCTCTCTCTCTCTCTCTCTCTCTCTCTCTCTCTCTCTCTCTCTCTCTCTCGGTATCCTTCTTGCGAAACCCACTAAAGATCGATCGATGCTCCTCGCCCATCCTCGGTCGAACTCTATCATTGTCCCCTCGCCTCCACCGCGGGCGCCCAGTCTCCTCCGCAACCCCTGCCTAGTATTCTTGAACGCCTCGACGCTGAGACTCGAGTACCCATAACTAGCAGTATATCTGTATCCAGTGGAGGTTATTGGGAGTTTTTAAAGTGTGTTTGCATGATTCTAGCAATAGTTTTGGCGACGTAACTCAAGTTTAGTGGAGGGCACAAAGATTTTGAAGTGCTTGCCTGATTATTGCGATAGTTCTGGTGCCGTAACTCAAGTACTCTTAATTCGTTGTATATTCTGGTAGGTACTAGGGTCTTGAGGAGTGTTTGCCTGATTGTTGCGATAGTTTTGGCGCTGTAACTCAAATACGCTCAAGTGGAAGTGTTTAAAGATTACTAAGGCTTTCAAGAGTTTTCTCATGATACCAGAGATAGTTTCGATGTTGTGACTCGAATGTTTTAAATATTTTGCTTTTACCGGAAGTTATTGGGGGTTTTCAAGAGTGTTTTCATGATTATATGTATATATAGTTTCGGTGTTGTAACTCGAATATTTTTGACACAAATAACTTATAGAAGTTATTTGGAGTTTTCAATAGTATTTTCATGATTCTAGCGGTAACTGAACAAAAATTCTTCACCATCCGTAGGGAAAAGACCCTTGAGAACCCGACTGATCATCTCTTTGGCCTTTGAAATTAGTCATTAAGAATACGGACCTTTTCTACCCTATCACCTCTCTGCGTAGGGGTCATGGTGTCTAAAGGGAGGCCTCGGGATAACACTGTCTCGCCCTCACGGTGTCTCTACAGTCCGCAGGTCACAGTGATGTGATCCCGCCTTGATTTCCCTTGGATCTCTCCCACTCTCTTTGAAAGAGAATACAAATAGGAAAACTATTCAGATTTTAGATGCGACGAGATACGTGCGGGGTGTTGTGTTGAGTGTTGGAGGAGAAAGAGAGGAGGAGGAGGAGGAGGAGGAGAAGGGAGAGGAGCAGAAAGGGAATGTGTGGTGAAAGCATATAAACATAAAAGTATTGAATAAAGATACATGGAAATAACATAAGAAAATAAGAACTTAAGGGAAGCTGCAAGAAGCCACCAGACCAACGCGTGGCAATCCCTGTAAGAAAGCACTCACCTACCTCTATCAGCCTATCATTCCTTTCCATTAATTTATTTGATCTTTTAAAACCACCCACTGACTCTACTGTCTCGGCACTGATAGCAGGATAATTGAATCTATTCCAGTCACGTGCCACCCTATTAGTGAATCAGCTACTCCTTATCTTTTATACTCGTAAATCTAACTTGAAGCTGTACATCTGTGTAACCTAAGGAGCTTGAGGAAGGAAACCAACATGAAGACGTAGATGAAAAAGAGAGAGAGAGAGAGAGAGAGAGAGAGAGAGAGAGAGAGAGAGAGAGAGAGAGAGAGAGAGAGAGAGAGAGAGAGAGGGGGGGGGGAGAGAGAGATCTAATACTGAAAGAAATAAACGAACTGAGATCACGTGAAGATAGGGACGAAAGGAGAAGTTTGCTAACGAGGCACGACTGACAAGCTATGTAACACGTGGCATCCGGTTGGAAAGGGATAATCTGGGGGATAACGACGTGTATTCAGAAGCGCTTTGCTCTCTCACCACCAGTATTTTCAAAGGCCACAGAGATTATTAGCCTGGTTCTCAAGTCTGTTTTTCCCTTTGATAATGAAGAAATCCTGTTAATCTGTCAACAGAACCGTAAGAACACCCTTAAAAACCCCGTGTCACTTCAACTAGAGCCTCTTGAAAGCATTGGAGGTGCGGCGCAGAAGTGTTTCACAATGTGGTTCAGTGTTTAGTTTGAGCCAATGAGATCTTACACAGGTTCTCGCCTCGATGTTCCCGCGACTCGTACACGGACTGAAGGGCGCCGTGAGTGTCTTTTGTTTCGCGCCACTTAGAGGACGCGAGTAATGCAATACGTAGAGAGGGGAGAGGGTGGTGAGAGAGAGAGAGAGAGAGAGAGAGAGAGAGAGAGAGAGAGAGAGAGAGAGAGAGAGAGAGAGAGAGAGAGAGAGAGAGAGAGGTGGGAGGATATGGGGGGGATAGACACAAGAATGTATGGGGTGAGTGTAGGGTGTGTGTGTGTGTGTGTGTGTGTGTGTGTGTGTGTGTGTGTGTGTGTGTGAGGAGGTAATGGGAGGGAGGAGGTAATGGGGGAGATGAAGGTACTGTGAAGGAGTGTGCACAGAAGTGTGTGTGTTTGTGCGCGCGCCGACTCACAGAACAACAACACACTAATACATCAACGCTATACCAAGAACACACACACACACACACACACACACACATTAAAAGTGTATGATAATGTATGTTTCTCCTCCATACCTCCCTTCTCCGTTCCCTCCTCCAGTTACCTCCAGTTTTCTTTCTTTCCTTCCATGTTCCCTTTCCTCCCTTCCTCTCTCCCTCCTTTCCTCCCTTCTTCCGCCCCTACTTCTCTCACGGTGGAATGAGTTCTCTCTCTCTCTCTCTCTCTCTCTCTCTCTCTCTCTCTCTCTCTCTCTCTCTCTCTCTCTCTCTCTCTCTCTCTCTCCTTTCTTCTCTTTACTCCTTAAGATTAAACTGGAATCGGATCTTTCTCCTCCGTTCCCTTTTCTTACCTCCAATTTCTTATATCCTCCTCCTTCCTTCCTTTCCTCTCCTCCTTCTCTCCTTTCTCTATTTTATCCTTTCTCCTCCTCGTTCCTTTCTTCCATTGCATTACAAGTACGGCAGAATTAGCTCAACAGAGTTTTCTTTCTCCTCCTTTCTCTCTTTCTGCTCTATTATTTTATCTCCAGATCCTCTCTCCCTCTTCTTAACGGCCTTGCCCTTCCCCTCGTGCCTCCCTCACTCCCTTCGCCGCCTCGGGCACGGTCGTTCGGTCTCGTCCCTCGCTAATATCGAAACTCTGTATTGATCTCCGGCTCCTCCTTCTCCTATAGTTTCTTACCTGCGAGACACTGGCTAGTATTCAGAATCGCTTTGCTCTCTCACCGCGAATATTTTGAAAGGCAACGGAGATCTTTGGCCGCGTTCTCAAGGGTGTTTCTCCTCTTAATAATGTAGAAGTGTTATTAAGCCGTCACTAGAACTATAGAAACACCCTTAAAAATACATTTCACTAGACCTAAAGCCTATTGAAAATAGTGGAGGTGCGGCGCATAAATGAAACTAAGGAGCATATTTATACCGCTTGAAAGTTATGGCGTCTTGGTTGCAAGATAAAAATGTGGTGCAAGTTTACAGTTTTGCAAGACACCTTAGCGTAAAGGGTGCCGCATCCAGTCACGAGTGCTGGCGTAGGGCTGGTGGCGCCACTCTTCCTGGCCCTCGGATATGGAGCAACGTGGCCAGACTGAGGAGTGAGCGGTGGTAACAGAATAGATAATAAGGCAAACGTCTTTATCTTAAGTTGAAGATGAACAAAAGACGGTGACCAGCATATCAATTCCTTTCTTCGCCGCCTATATGTTCACCGCAGACCAGTATCGATTTTAATGCCCGGTGTATCTAGGAGCAGGTAGTCGCCATAGAAAAATACCGGTCGTGACCAGGTTTGGAACTCAGATCTTCTTGTATTGCAGTCAGAAGCGCTCCCGCCTGAGTTACCACGCCCGCCGAAGTACACCACTGACAGCGAGGCGAGTGTTGGAGTGTCTTGAAGTTTCAACTGCCTGAGGTTTATCTCCGCTCAGTAAAGTCATCCAGGGTTACTCAGACGAAGAAGCAACTTTGTAACAGTGTAATAGTTATTGAAAGAAAGTAGTTGGGGGATACATAGATAGTTAGGGGGCATACTGTAACCATGCAGAAAGAAATAAATACAGAACGAGATTACAATTATTGGGCGGTCTGGTTTTTTTTTGTGTTAGACGCGAGAGTCATACTGTTACTACTGCTTAAAAGGTTGATAGCAAATGCTCACTTGTCTTTAGGTGGCGGAAATTAATTTTTTTTTTTTTGTATGCGCGTTAAGAAGTCTACCCAAGGGAACCAGTGAGAGAGAGAGAGAGAGAGAGAGAGAGAGAGAGAGAGAGAGAGAGAGAGAGAGAGAGAGAGAGAGAGAGAGAGAGAGAGAGAGAGAGAGAGAGAGAGAAGTCGCTCAATATGCCGCTTCCTAAAGGATAATTATAGAAGATTCCAAAAAGTTGGTCAATTTAGTTTTTTAGGTGGTAATTTCTCTCTCTCTCTCTCTCTCTCTCTCTCTCTCTCTCTCTCTCTCTCTCTCTCTCTCTCTCTCTCTCTCTCTCTCTCTCTCTCTCTCTCTCTCTCTCTCTCTCTCTCTCTCTCTCTCTCTCTCTCTCTCTCTCTCTCTCTCTCTCTCTCTCTCTCTCTCTCTCTCTCTCTCTCTCTCTCTCTGGATTAAGTCGGATGAGCGCGACTCACTCACTCCCCTTCAGGTCCAGCTGCATCCTGGCGACGCCCTCAGTAATAACACAAACTTTATGGACACTTTATGGAGCCGTAAAATGTAGGTGGCGGCAGTGATGGTGGCGGCAGTGATGACGGTGGTGGTGGTGGAGGGGACTCTGGTGGCTGGCGGTATGTTATAGGGCTCGCTATGCACCCTGCACTCTTACGCCTCCCTCTGTTGTATGTACTCGTATATAAGGCAGAGATACCACCAGGGGTTAGGTTCCAGTGGCTTTGCTTGTGTATATAGTAAGTGGTATAGGGGTTACAACAAGGGTGATATGTATGAAATTCTCAGGGCCAGTGATCAGATATGGGATGAGATACAGGGTTCGAGCTTGATAGAGTTAAGTTTGAAAAAAAAAAAAGAAAGATATAGGAAGGCATTGGTTCTTAAATACAGTGGTACACGAATGGAGTAGAGTCGGTTATCATTTGTCAGCGCAGAGGCAATTCAGAGTTTTAAAGCATCAGACAGATTTATGCAGGGTTTATACAGGAACACCTCAGACACTAAGCTGACCTTTTTTCTTTTGTATATTGTATTTTTATTTTTTTCCTGTTTATTTATTTATTTATTTATTTATTTATTTTTTTGGGGGGTGGTTATGGAATTTGTTCAGTTTTCCTCCCATATATTTGTCCTTTGCCGGTCTCTCTAATACATAAGGGAAGAAAATAAACATTTCCTGAAAACGATAGAAAAACAAGAAGAACGAAAGGAAGAAAGAAAAAAGTAAAAAAGAAATAAAACAATAACTGTAATAATAAAACAATACAAGAAAATTAATAAAAACAATAAATAAATAAAGCGTGCGTGATGCAGTGACGGCAGAACTGTGATGCTTCTTCTCCTGCTGCTGCTGCTGCTGCTGGGCCTCGTTCCCGTCAGCGCGGCAGATGAGCTGTGGCTCTCCTCCACCGAGATGCCCATCTGATGCACGTCACCGGTGAGCTGGAAGGGTGAGCCGCCGCGCCCCTCACCCCGATGACGCTCCTAATTGGCGGTCCTTTGATGAGGAATATGTCACTGTGCTGTATTATTTATCCCGCTCACTGCTATGGCCCCTACTATTAGTGTAATGAAATTGTCTGTGTAGGTTCTGGGTGTGGTTCAAAAATACACGCCTTGGTATACTGGTGCTTGGATGTCCCTGAATGCTGAGTGGCAGTGCGTATATGTCACTGTGATGCCTTATTTATCCCGCTCACGGCTATGGTCCCTACTAGTAGTGTAATGAAATTGTCTGTGCAGGTTTTCGGTTTGGTTCAGAAACACAGCTCTCATTAATCTCTCTCTCCCTCTCTCTCTCTCTCTCTCTCTCTCTCTCTCTCTCTCTCTCTCTCTCTCTCTCTCTCTCTCTCTCTCTCTCTCTCTCTCTCTCTCTCTCTCTCTCTCTCTCTCTCTCTCTCTCTCTCTCTCTCTCTCTCTCTTATTGTAATTTTGCTCATTTTCATTTTTACGATCGAACTGTGATGGTCGTTCTGGCCACTTGCGGCATCAGTGGCGCCATCTGTCGTGTGCTGGAGAGGCTGAGAGGCTGAGTGGCAGAGAGAGAGAGAGAGAGAGAGAGAGAGAGAGAGAGAGAGAGAGAGAGAGAGAGAGAGAGAGAGAGAGAGAGAGAGAGAGAGAGAGAGAGAGAGAGAGAGAGAGAGAGAGAGAGTAGCGGACGGGAGGAGAGGGAGAAGGGCGTACTGTGACTGTCAGGAGGGGAAATGGGGGTAAGGGGAGGGAAGGGGAGACTGTCAGACGCAAATTGAAAAAGGAGATTGAAAAGGCGGCTACTTCTGACTGACAGTTCCGGTTGAGGGGAGACGAGGGAGGAGGAAGGGGAAAAGACGGGAGGAAGAGGAGGAGAAGGAGGAGTAGGAGGAGGGTAGACGGGAGGATCGAAAAAAGGGCAGGAGGGAGAGGAGAATGCAGAAGAAGAGCAGGTAAGGTAAGGTAAGGACGGTAGGAAGAAGAGGAGGAGGAGAAAGAGGAGGAGGAGGAGGAGGAGGATCGAGGAGAGTAGATCTGGAAGAAGAAGAAGAGGGGTGGAGGAAAGGACTGAAGGTAGAAGAGGATGGTAGAAGGAAAGACTTGGAGAAGACTGATAGGAAAAAGGAGTATGGAGAGGACGATCGAGAGGAGGCTGGGAGGAAGAGGAGCAGGAGAGGAAGAGATGAAGGGGAGTTATATTCACCTGGGGCGGATGGTACTCAGGTCATACAGGCTTCAGATCAGATTTTTTTTTCTTCAAGACAGATCAGCCTGAGTGCCAATAGGTCTTAGAAATTCTGGTATTCGAGACCCTTAGTAAATTACCAAACGTCCCGAGACCTGTTTGTACTCAGTCCCATCTGTCTTGAGGATCATCTGACCTGAGCCCTGTATAACCTGAGTGCCATTAACCCTACTGCCGATGAAGAGTTGAAAGGAAGAAGGGGGAAGAGGAAAAGGATTAGGCAAAGAGGATGAGGGAACAGGAGAGGCAGAAGTAGAAAAGTAGAGAAAGGGAGGAGGAGGAAGAGGAGGAGGAGGAGGAGGAGGAGGAGGAGGAGGAGGAGGAGGAGGAGGAGGAGGAGGACTTAAGGGTTCGAGAGGAGTAAGTAAGAGGGGGTTAGGGAGGCCTAAGGAGAGAGGGGAGGCTTGTAGGAAGAGAGGAAGGGTGAGAGAGGGAGAGAGGAGGAGACGCGGGGAGGGACGTAAATTTATCGTCTTTTGGAGGAGGAGGAGGAGGAGGAGGAGGAGGAGGGTAATTGAGAGAGAAGCCAATCTTAGAATAAACACGAACTTAATCTAGGTAATAATGAGAGAGAGAGAGAGAGAGAGAGAGAGAGAGAGAGAGAGAGAGAGAGAGAGAGAGAGAGAGAGAGAGAGAGAGAGAGAGACTTTTCATTACATATCTACAACCCAAAGTAAAAAGAAAAGGAAGAAGAAAAGGGAGGTAAAACATATAACTGTAACTTTCCTTCCCTTTCATTTCTTTTTCCTCTCTTGACAACTTTCCTTGGCAACACTGCAAAGAGAGAGAGAGAGAGAGAGAGAGAGAGAGAGAGAGAGAGAGAGAGAGAGAGAGAGAGAGAGAGAGAGAGAGAGAGAGAATAATTTTCTCGTTTACCTCACAAACCCACCAACCATTTTCATTCCCATTCTTGAAAAATATAATAGGGAATCTCTCTCTCTCTCTCTCTCTCTCTCTCTCTCTCTCTCTCTCTCTCTCTCTCTCTCTCTCTCTCTCTCTCTCTCTCTCTCTCTCTAGGTCCATAAATCAATCAATAAGCGGACAATCGCACAAACAAACACCACAGGCATTATGTGTGTGTGTGTGTGTGTGTGTGTGTGTGTGTAATAATAATAATAAACGGTACAGAGGCGGTGGGGAAATACTTAACATTTATCCTAAAGGTAAGTCTAATCTAGAAGGGAAATACTATTGATTGATGGCTCGCACCATGGTGGGAACCGCGCGTTATCTTGTTGGGGTGTCTGGTGGCACGGACTGGGCGAGGCGCGTCAGGCTGCAGCATGTGTCTGAGACGTGGATGATGCAGCAGTCCCCTTGGAAACTTTTCCAGAGCCTCTCGGTGCCTGGTGGATAGTCTGGACAGACTCAGGGTGGTCAGGGCTTCATCATACGTGGTGTAGGCAGGGCCAAGGATGACCCTGCACGCCCTTTTCTGCACACTCTCCAGCTGTAGCTGTTGAGTGTGTGTGAGGGAGGACCACGCTGGGGAGGCATACATGAGTTTGGGGACGATGAAGGAGAGGTACACCCCCCTTGTGTGTGTGTGTGTGTGTGTGTGTGTGAATGGTATGCTTCTCATGCTATTACTAGTACTGCGACGAACACTACTACTACTACTCCTCCTACTACTACTACTACTACTGCTGCTGCTGCTGCTGCTGCTGCTGCTGCTGCTGCTGCTGCTGCTGCTGCTGCTGCTGCTGCTGCTACTACTACTACTACTACTACTACTACTACTACTACTACTACTGCTACTACTACTACAATAACAACAACTACTACTACTACTATAATAACAACAACAACAACAACTACTACTACTACTACTACTACTACTACTACTACTACTACTACTACTACTACTACTACTACTACTACTACTACTACCACCACTACCACTACTACTACTACTACTACTACTACTACTACAGAAGCGGCATAGCAGAGTCCAGCTTTAAAGAGCGGTTCTCCTTCCCTTTGGCAAAATCACGAAACCTGTCAGTATTGCAAAGTAGGGGTGTGTGTGTGTGTGTGTGTGTGTGTGTGTGTGTGTGTGTGTGTGTGTGTGGGGTTATTGAGCGTGCATCCCCAGCGGCGGGGTCACGTGTGGGTCAAAAAAAGGTCAAGGCAACGGCTAGAGGTCATCACTGGGGGATCAAAGGTTAATCTTCTGGAGCAGGAGGAGGAGGAGGAGAAGGAGGAGGAGGAGGAGGAGGAGGAGAAGGAGAAGGAGGAGGAGCTGATTTAGGAAAAGAAAGAAAAGGAGGAGGAGGCGGAGAATACAATTACTACTACTACTATTTGTTATTCCTCCTCCTCCTCCTCCTCCTCCTTCCTTGCACTATTTCTACTACTACTACTACTACTACTACTACTACTACTATTACACTCAGAAAGCCCAGAAGCATACCATAAATAAACAATCAGAAGATGAGAGGAGCAGGTGATGGTTGCGTTCCATTATTAATTCTCCCTCGCTTTCCTTCCTTCCTTCCATCCAGTGAGAGAGAGAGAGAGAGAGAGAGCTGTGTATATAATGCGATCCTTATATATAGTAAGACAATTTCCTGTATATATGTTTTCCTTTTTATATGTTATAAGTGTATGGTTTTTGAATAGCTTTACAGTAAACGTGTCCCTTTAAAACTGATGTAAATTTGTTGCAATATAAAAGACAAAAAATTCCATCACAATTATCTAACATCCTGTATTTTTTCTCCTGCCGCAGAGAGAGGACCGTCCTACACACCTTGCCTCACGCCACCTTGCTCTTTGTAAGTACACGCAGTAAACAACCTGATGCATATAAGTTAATAGGATCAGTACAGTATGGGTCAGAAATATTATAACCTTCCACATTCTGTATTTGCTTTGCTTCTTCACCAAATCCTTAGCCTTCATATCTGCTGGTACTCTCCTCACAGAATCATACAATCCATTCAACGTAGATTAGAGGAGTTAATATTCATAAAAAACGCAAAACAGTGAGAGTACACTAATACGCCACACTTCCTTTCTGTGTGTTTTGCTTCTTCCGTCAGTCCCAATATCTTCCCTCAGTTCCCAATACATCTGCTGGTAATCCCACATAACTAGTTTAGGGGAGATAAGATTCATACAAAACGCAAAACCCAATGAAAGTACAGAAGGTTATACTCGAATAACATTCCACACTTCCTTCCTATGTGTGTTGCTTCTGCCGTCAGTCCTTAGTTCTCAGTGTATCTGCTGGTAATCTCACGGAACTAGACAAGTGATATACTCTACGCAGATCAGAGGAGTTAAGACTGATGCAAAACACAAACCACAGCTGGAGTGCAAAAGCTTCTACTCGACATGTGACCACGACTGTACTGATGCTACTAATTCCCCCCTTCCTGCCTGTCTTCCTTCCTTCATGGTGCACGTTACTGCCAGTGTATGTGTCTGTCTCTCTTACTTTTTTGCTGTATTTCTACGTGTGGAGGATGTTGCCCAAGACCTACACAGCCTTGAAAATATCCCACGTATTTCCAGCGTCCCGGGGAAAGTTATATCATAGTCCACTGTAACTTGACGCGTTGTGGTCTCTAGTGATATAACAAGATTCCTTTCAGTGTGACAGTTTGATAATTTGAGTCTAAGAGGTGACTTGATAGTTCTCTCTATTTATATGAACATATTCGTACGTACACTTTATCTCTCTTGTATGCAATGTACTGCTAAAGATTCCATTCAGTTTAACATGTTGACTAGTTCAGTCTAAAATATGGCCTCATACTCGTCTCTGTTTAAAAATAAAATATTCGTACCTACACTGCATCTGTCTCCTGTGTACCGCTGTGTTCTTAGTATGGCAAGACTCGCTTCATACTATATACACACACCCATGCTCCTGCTCCTAAAGTGCTGGTGTGTATGTGTGTGTGTGTGTGTGTGTGTGTGTGTGTGTGTGTGTGTGTGTGTGGTGAGGTAATGCTAAGTGCAGGACGTGGTGAAGGTCGCTCGTCTAGCCTCACGCCTTTCCCTTCCTCCTTCCCTTCCCTTTCCTTCTCTTCCCTTACTTTGCCATGCCGTGCCTTGCCTCCGTCATCCTTGCTGCGTTTGTGGGACACACTTTCTACTGTTTCTCCCTCCTGCGTCTTTTCCACCTTTTTTTCCTCTTTCTTTTCATCTCACAGTCTTAGTTTTTGCTCCTGTCCTCTTTGTCGTTTTCCTTCTTTCATCTTATTGTGTTTGTCTTTCACTCTTGTACTCTACTGTTTTAAAGTACTATTTCTCTGCCTCTATACACACACGTTCTTTCCTATCTATTCCATTACCGTAATTGCACCTATGTAATCCCTCTATATTTCTCTCGTTTTAATTTTTCCCATTTTTTTCCCTTTGTGTTGGCCTTTTAATCGTGGCCTTGTCATCCTTCTTTCATCGCTTTCATCTCTCAACTTCTTACGTATTCCTTTTTCTCTTCCTTTTGTCGCCTTGCTTCCTACCAGCCGCCTACTATCGCTGCTCTGAACACTCGTCTCTTCTGTCAACAGTGGCAAAGAACACTTGCACACTCTCCACACGGCTACGCTGCCTCTCTAAACACACCAGGCCTTGTGGTGGGTCGCTGAGGACGAGCGCGACCTCAGATTACCTACACAGATTGCCTCTCCTTGTGGGAAGTTGAGGTGCAGGGCTGGGATGCAAGAGAGCGTGTGTACAGGGGTTGCCACGTGTAGATCTGATGGCTTCTTGCAGCTTCCCTTATTTTCTTGTGTTCTTATGTGTGATGAAGTTTTAACAGTGCAGTATTAGGCAAGCATAC
>NC_087156.1:13991996-14006996 GCF_035594125.1 Scylla paramamosain
GAGAGAGAGAGAGAGAGAGAGAGAGAGAGAGAGAGAGAGAGAGAGAGAGAGAGATGAGATTTGTATTACTAGTATCCACCACGTAATTATTTTCTAGCCCCGGAAGTTGGTGTTGGGCGGAACTACGCTGTCTGGCGTCGGGATGACAACACAGGTGAGGGAGAGAGAGAGAGAGAGAGAGAGAGAGAGAGAGAGAGAGAGAGAGAGAGAGAGAGAGAGAGAGAGAGAGAGAGAGAGAGAGGGATGGATGGATAGAAGAGGGAAAAAAGAGTGAGGGAGCGAGAGGCAAAATGATAGATAGTGAAGTAAGATGAAGGATGGAACACGTTTTTAGACATTGAGTAACGGCTAATTCATTCAGATTCTTTACTTTCCTGTGTCTCTTACTTTATATAAGATCGTACAGAAAGAGAAGAGAGAGGGAGAGAGACAGAATGATAAATAGTGAAGAAAAATAAAGGATGGGACACGTTTTTAGGTATGAAGTAGTAAGTAATCTAACCAAAGCCTTTACTATCATCTCTTACGATCGTATAGGAAAAAAAAAGAAGAGATATAGATAGAGAGTGAGAGAAGACAGAATGAAAAACAGTGAAGTGAGATGAAGGATGGGACACGTTTTGGAAATAAAGGTAAATGCAAATTTAATCAAAACCTTTACTTTTTTATGTCTCTTAATTTCTATTATTGTAGGTTCTCACTGGTACCCTAAAATGAACGTAATATTATCATAACCAGCTTAGTAAGAACATGAGAGCATAAGGACATTAGACAGTCTAGTAAGAAGTAATAGTTTTGCTGGTATCTCTTCTTCTCTTGTGAAATTTACTACAGCACGATGAAGGAAGATCAACTAAGCGAATTTCATGAAGTAAAAGTAAAAATGCAAGGCAGATTTCATGAAAAGGTGTGTTAAATGAAACCGAGGAAGCGGAGGGAGGAAGTGAGGGAGGGAAGGGAGGGAAAAATAGAGAGAAGGATTGACAAGTGGTGACATATGAGGAAGGATTGGACACGTAAAGGGCAAGGGAGTCACGATATATTCAGTGAACCTATAATGATGAGGTTTTAAAGTGAGGGAGATGAATGCATTCACCCTCCCACTCTTGCTGGTAATATGACTTGGGCTCAAGTGACCCAAAACAAAACGAAAGACACTAAAAGATTTCATATACTCGAGCACTCCTCTTGTTCTCTGGCGTCTGTCACAATCACAATTATACTCTTAGATTATACCACAGCATTTTATTAAGCTTGAGGAGAGGACGTAGTTGTAAAAATTGAGTCGAGATAAGGCAGTGTTGCTAAGCTATCACAGGAATCATGAGAGCGCTTTTGAAAACCATAATAACTTCCACTACAAACCAACCTAACCTAACTAAACCTAATCTAACCTGTTAAACCACCAAGAGAAAAGTAGACAGGGAAAAATACAGGGCGTGATATCTCTCTAGTAAAACAACCTGACGAAACCTGACCAAACTTAACCAAAACTAACTTAACGTAACCAGTCAAACCAGTAGAGACAGCAGGCGGAAACATATGAGAAAATAGAGTCCAAGTAAGAACGTGAAGTGTATGAAAGGCGCAAAAGCAGGGGACTAAGTACGGGGGGTGGTATTCATTCGTAATGTATAAGCTTGGTGACTGAAATAGATGTAAAGGCGTTGACCTCTCACTATAATGGTTTCAGGTGTAGACACGATGGTGGTGGTTGTGGTGCTGGTGGTGGTGGTGACGGTGGTGATAACGGTGGGGGCGGTGAGTGGGGCGTAGCAAGCGTGACGGGGAACGAGCGTGACGATGTGTGTGTGTGTGTGTGTGTGTGTGTGTGTGTGTGTGTGTGTGTGGTGTTAGTGTTGAGTCAATTTAAGCAAATTTAAAGATAGGGATGCTAGGTTGATAGGGATGATAGGTGTGTTCACTACAGCCAGTCAGTTACGCCATTACAAATTCCATCAAATTTTCATCTTCATAATTAACTTTGACTTTTCATCAATCTGGCATCTTGAACTATAGTGTGGGAAGTATAAATAATAATAATAATAATAATAACAATAATAATAATAATAATAATAATAATAATAATAATAATAATAATAATAATAATAATAATAATAATAATAATAATAATCTCAGTCTTGTAAAGTTATACTTTATAACGTATATATTATACGTTAGGTTAGCTTTAATCTGTCTATCTATGGGGAAGCCTTTGCAGTTTTTGGTCAGAAGAGTTTCTGATCTCGCCAACCTCAAACTGGCTCTACTGGAAGTTGGTGGCGTTCTCAAAGCTAATTCCATGATTCTAGTGATAATTAAAACCACTACTGCAAGTAAATGGGCCTCTGACGGGTGTTTCCATGGTACTAGTGACAATTTAAGCCTTTAGTGCAACCTTTGGGATTCTCAAGGGCTTTTTCCATGATTTTAGTGACAGTTTAAGTCTCTAATGAAAGTTATTGAGACTCTGAGGCGTGTTTTCATGATTTTAGTGACAGTTTAAACCTCTAATTAAAAAAAATATTGGATTTCTGAAGGATGTTTGTATGATATCACTGATAATCTAAGCTTAAAGTGCAAGTTATTGGAATTTTCAAGGACGTTTTTATAATTTTACTAATAGTTTAACAGTATAGAGGACAAAATACCCATGAGGACCCGACTATGTGTGCATTTAACAATAGCCCTTATGAGAGAGAGAGAGAGAGAGAGAGAGAGAGAGAGAGAGAGAGAGAGAGAGAGAGAGAGAGAGAGAGAGAGAGAGAGAGAGACGTTTAAGAATATTTGTCTCCAGCGATCATGGCCTATCCTGGAAAACCGTCTATGTATAGGTAACGGGGGCAAAGTTTACGGCAGAGTAGCTCGGTCGTTAGGCCACCCCTGCATCGTAGAGAGGCACGCCCCGTTAGCGCCGCGCGACACGAGGCTCACTGCACCACCAAGGGACGAGAGGCGGCCCATGCGCTTGTCACCTCAGCTCAGTGTGTGTGTACGTGTGTGGGTTAGTGTTGAGTCAATAGGGAGCTTTAAATGATTAAGCAAATTTAAAGACAGGGATGATAGGTTGAATTAGGTTAGGTAGGCATCTCTTCTACAGGGACCGCCACGTGTAGGCCTGGTGGCATCTTGAAGCTTCCCTTGCTTTTCTGTGTTTTTATTGAGAATTTTTATTCAATCTTCATTCAATGCTTTCTTTGAGTCTAATGTAAAATAAGTTTATCAAAGAAGAAGGATTTCTGAGAATAAAGGGAAGCAAAGGAAAATATCAATAGTTTTTTTTTTTGTGAACATCACTTTATTTATATATGCAACCTGTTCATGTAAGAGGAGCTGTAGCCGAGGGCGAAACTGAAGGAAAAATTATAAGCCCATTGACAAATGCTCATATCTAGTCATAAAAAAAGGAGAAAAGAATACATCTACTCATCTTCCACTCTTTTGTTACTTTCCCTTCTTGTTCCTTCACACTGCTGACTCCCATCCGCTCCATGGCCTCTCTCCCCTCCCTCCCTCTCTCTCTTTCTCTCTCTCTCTCTCTCTCTCTCTCTCTCTCTCTCTCTCTCTCTCTCTCTCTCTCTCTCTCTCTCTCTCTCTCTCTCTCTCTCTCTCTCTCTCTCTCTCTCTCTCTCTCTCTCTCCAAGCTGAGGCCACACCCCCTGGGGATGGCCTCAGGCTGGTAGCCTGGCAGGTCCCTCAGTCCTCTCATTGGGTCTTCGCCCTGAGTCCCGACCTTCGCTGTAAATGTGAGGTCAGCGGGTCCTCACCCCACCCCGACTCGCGCACCAAGACGTTTCTTTCTTTTGAGGGAGGGAAGGGGCTTGAGGAGTAAGAGAGGGAAGGGGAGGAGTGTGGGAAGGAAGGAGGGGCTGAAGGAAGGGAAGAGGAAGGAAAGGACTCCACTGTGTCTCCCGCCTTATGTCTTTTTTTTTTCTTTCCTCTACTTTTCTTCCCTTAACTCTCTCTCTGTCTCTCTCTCTCTCTCTCTCTCTCTCTCTCTCTCTCTCTCTCTCTCTCTCTCTCTCTCTCTCTCTCTCTCTCTCTCTCTCTCTCTCTCTCTCTCTCTCTCTCTCTCTCATGTTCCTATGACATAACTCACCCCTCCATTCACCTTTCAAGATTTCCTCTGTCAATAAATAATGCCACACCAACAGGAACGAGGCAGCAGCGAACAGTTTGCCATAGTCTCGGCGCCAGGACACTCCCAAGACTCAGGCAGTGAAATAATAGAACGCCTGAGTCGAGCGCCATCACCAGCAGACATCCATCTCCTTTACTCTCAGCTCAAGTTTCGCCTGTGCCTGCTAATCTTTCGCTAAGTGGATGACAGGGTTGAAATCACACATGGTCAAGCAGGTGACATTTGCTGACGCTACCAAGCCGCAGTGTTAAGAGAAGTAAGAGGATGGATGGAGGGAGGAAGACCGCCGCCCGACACAAGCTCAGGCCACTCGAACATGTGCTTTATTGTGTATTTAAGCAATTGTGTCCTTCCTCGTGCTGGAGCGGTGGAAGGGAGTGGGAGCGGTGTCAAAGAGCGTAGACAGCCACCAGCAGCGCGAGTGGTCGTGTTTGAGTGGCTCACCTCATAAGGGCGCACCGCAGGGCAGGACGGCAGTGTCAGAAGGCTCTCTCTCTCTCTCTCTCTCTCTCTCTCTCTCTCTCTCTCTCTCTCTCTCTCTCTCTCTCTCTCGGTGGTGTGTGTAACCGCCCGACGAATTCTTTTAAAGGTTCCACAATATTGTTTGATTTTTGTATAAATTCCAATGACTTAAATGATCATGGAACGAAGCGAGCGTTGCCGGATGGAGACTATTAGCAGGGACGCTCGCCCAAATGTACACAGGTGATTTCACGTAATAATTGACCATAAATAACACACATTTGCACATTGGCATACCATATTTGCTCCTAAAACACAGTTGTCTGGTTCATTTGTTTAACACCAAACATGTTATTCAAATATAACAGCGCAGTCTTGTGGTGTGTGTGTGTGTGTGTGTGTGTGTGTCTGTGTGTGGTGTAGAGGGGTCTCGCTTTAAACGGCTCTCCTTTCATTACGCACGTTCCATGGCTTCACACTTCCACGCAGTAGTAGTAGTAGTAGTAGTAGTAGTAGTAGTAGTAGTAGTAGTAGTAGTAGTAGTAGTAGTAGCAGCAGCAGCAGCAGTAACAGCAGCAGCGACAGCAGCAGCAGCAGCAGCAGCAGCAGCAGCAGCAGTAGTAGTAGTAGTAGTAGTAATAGTAGTAGTAGTAATAGTAGTAGTAGTAGTAGTAGTAGTAGTAGTAGTAGTAGTAGTAGTAGTAGTAGTAGCAGTAGTACTACTAGTAATGACAGTAGAGGAGGAGGAGGAGCAGGAGGAGGAGGAGAACAGCTTTCTAGTATAATATCAAAACTACCACCATTACCACCGTAGCCACCATCACCACCAATAATACCACCATCATCGCCACAATGACCACCATCACCACCACCATAACCACCACCATCACCACCAGCACCACCACTACCACCACCACCAATAACATCACCACCACCACCACCACACCACCCTTTTATAATTATTACCTACCATATGTATTTTTACGTTTCCCTCTTCATTAAACACACACGCGTCCCTTTCCCTCCCTCCCTGCCTGCCTCCCTCCCTCCCTCCCTCCCTCCCTCCCTTCCTCCCTCCCTCCCTCCCTCCCTCCCTCCCTCGCTCCCTGCCTGCCCTCCTCCCTTCCCTCACGCACGCAAGGATAAATTGTCGCGTTTAAAGCGTTTGCGTGCGCGGTATTAAAGACAGTGAGGCGAGGTGATTGCACGTTACTCTAATCTGCAATGCTTCCATAAACGATGAGAGGAGCAAGGGAGGGGCGCTGTGGAGAGAAGAGAGAGGAGGGAGTTGGGGAGGTAGATAAACGGAGAGCCAGGGAGATACAGGGAGGGAATGAGGGGCCTAAAAGAGTACTGCAGTAGACTAGATCAGGGAGGGATGGGAAGGGAGAGAAGGATGAGGGATGTTAATGGCAGAGAAGAGGGGAGAGAGGATGAACGGGAGGGAGAGGGAGAGGGAGAAAGGGAGGGTTTAAATCCCACATTAATAGAGCTGGAATCTTTATTTGTGTGAGGGGGAAAAAGAGTCAGGGAGTTTGTGGTGGCGATGTGCTTTTTGTTACTTTCTCTGTGTGCTTGTTTGTGTGTGACTCTCCCTGTGTGCTTGTTTGTGTGTGCAAAAGAGAGAGAGAGAGAGAGAGAGAGAGAGAGAGAGAGAGAGAGAGAGAGAGAGAGAGAGAGAGAGAGAGAGAGAGAGATGTGCCCGTATTCAGAAACGCTTCGGTCTCTCATCACGACTATTTTCAAAGGTAATAGAGATGATTAGCCGAGTTTTCAAGAGTGTTTCTCCCGTTAGTAATGTAGGAATCTTGTTAATCTGCTACTAAAACCGTAAAAACACCCTTAAAAACAATGTAACTTCATCTAGAGCCTTTTGAAAGTAGTGGAGGTGCAGTGCGGAAATGTTCCAGTATACGGTCAAGAGAGAGAGAGAGAGAGAGAGAGAGAGAGAGAGAGAGAGAGAGAGAGAGAGAGAGAGAGAGAGAGAGAGAGAGAGAGAGAGAGAGAGAGAGAGAGAGAGAGCCTACTGTGCAAGATGAAAGTACACAACGCAAGCCAAAGTTGCCGTGGAGCCTGACAAGTTCAAACATTAATCAAGCAACGTTGGGGTCAAACTAATCGATAGGAGGCAAACACTGAGGCAGACCAGAGCAGAAATAACACCGAGGCATCTTCACTAATAATAGTCTCAGTGCAACTGTGGATCAAAGGTTTTCCTAAGAGACAGTTTCATTGAGTTTAACCGCTCGGAGGGTCTTCTACTAAAGGTCTGAGGTGCCGTGTCTTATGCTTTCTCGCAAATAAAATATTAACTAAGCGTCGGACAGGGATGTACTTTTGGCAGTGGATGTTTGAGACCCTGACCTAATTGGTAAAAATATGCTTCGGTGTCATATGTGGATAATGAAAGCAACTGTAAGAGTAAATTTAGGGTAAACTGAGCTAGAATTTACAGGCATTGATGATTGGTTAACGCCCCCTTAACTAAGCCTCCACTTATGCACATGAGTTGGCCCACCTGGTCCATACCCTGGCCATTCCCAGTACCTCCCCCATCATCCCCCTCACCACCATCACCACCAGCCCCTCTCTTCCTCCTCCCTCCCTCTCAGTATTCCTTCCTACACCGCCTCCTCATTGCCTTTACCACCGCCATCTTCTCCACCTGCTCTCTCCCTTTCCCACTCCCTCCACCAACACCACCACCACCATCTCTCTCTCCTGCTCCTACTGTGTTCCCCCCTCTCCTTTTCCTTACAACTCTTCCTTCTCTTCCTCCTTCCTCCCTTCCACCACACCTCCTCCTCCTTCACCTTTCCTCTCACTTTTCCCTCCCCCTCCAAAACCACCACCACCAGCACCTCCTCCTCCTCCTCCTCCTCCTCCTCCTCCTCCTGCACATGTGACTGACTAGCACTGGCACGAGATTCAGAAAATATCCTCTTTATAGACCAATACATCTCATAGTATCTGTTCTTTTCACGTATTATTTCATGTATTATTTGCATTACTGCTTCTCCTCCTCGTCCTCTTCCTCTGTTGCAGTATTGCGTTCATCCATCCTTCCCTCTACCTGTCTCACCCACTCACCGCTACAATATACTCCGGTCATCCTTCCTTCCACCCCTCCCATCCACTCACGCCTACGGTACATTCTGGGCGCATCCGTCATTCTACAGACTATACGCAGGGAAGTAATATGGAGCACCTTTTCTCTCACGCAGGTAGTTGACGAGGAGCAACACACGAGGCGGTGGTCGTGGAGCAGGTCGTGGCTTTTCGTCCAGCAGGTTGTGGCGTCGTGCCGGCGCTCCTCAGGGCAGGAGACCGACAAGCATGACAGGGCGGCGAGGGAGGCCCTGCACACTTGCTGCCCACCTGTGTCCCGGCGTGCAGGAGGCGTGGCTACAGGTGCCCCAGCCCACCGCCACCCTCCCAGCCCACGCGGCTCATTACTGTGAGCTTCTTTGACCGCCGCCCTTCCCACTTCCGCGTCTTCCATTTTCCGCCTCAACTTCCACCAACCAGTCGTCCAGCAGTCCTTCTTGCCTCTTTCGGTGCCCTTAGCCTTCTGTGCCTCAGGCTGGAGTGTCGGTGCCTTTCGTCGTGACTCGCTGTGGTGTTCGCGGCCACTGACGTGTAGAGGAGGCTGTGGGAGCGTGTTGGTGCGGCAAGGTGCATCTCATGCTGGACTCGTGCAATGGTGTGTTTCGTGCTGAGTGTCCAGGTCTTCTCGATGGTGAGGGTCAGGCGGTAGAAGCAACTGTGCTGCTGCTGCTGCTGTTGTTGCTGTCTCGAGGGGACTAATTACTGACTCAGGCAAGCTGTGTGGTGAGTCATGTGTGGTGTTGGCCTGGACGAGGTGACGGAGGGTCGAGGTAAATAAAGCAGTGCCCGCTGGTGCAGACTTGAGAGTGTTGGTGGTGCAGCATGGTGCGTGTATCGTGGGGCGGCGAGGTGGTTATCGCCGACCTGGCCCACGTGGGGGAGGACGGCGGAAATGGCGGGGAGGGGGGCCACTCTCTTCCCACCAACGGGATCCCCACCTCCACCACTCCTCAGGCTCTCACGCCCACCGCCTCGGCCACGCCCTCTGAGACCCCCACCATCTCCCCGGCGCCCACGGTGTCCACGCCTCCCACGGTGTCGCCGCCACCGCGTGCCCCCACGGCCATGGTGGAGGGCCTATCAGACGGGGACGAGAGCGCCGTGTCCACCTCTTTCTCGGACGATCACCGGTCACTGAGGGACGACTTGCGCGACGACTTCAGCTCGCCGCGGCCCCGCAGCCCGCGGCGCCGTCTGGAGAAGCGGCCGCTCAGCAAGGTGACCGAGGACGACAACAATAATGGCAATGGCGACGGGAACGGTAACGGCGACAAGAGTGCCAAGGGCGACGAGAGGAACGGCGACGTGACGCTGAGCAGTGACGAGTACCGCCGCTTCCTCACGCTGAAGGGCAGTCCTCCCGACTCCCAGAAGCCCCCGAGCCCTCGGCTCCGCCCCCCGATGACGAGATCCTCACCTCGGTGGACCGCATGCTGGCCACCCTCAGCGACCTGGAGGACGATCTCGAGCCCATCGACGGCGTGGATACCGAGAGCGACGCCGACAGCGACGAGGCCGAGGCCAGGCGGGAACTGCTCACCGACGTGAGTATAGAGGCTCATCCTCCTCCTCCTCCTCCTCCTCCTCCTCCTCCTCCTCCTCCTCCTCCTCCTCCTCCTCCTCCTCTGCATCCTCCTTTTCCTTCTTCTTCCCCTTTCTCTATCTCTTATTAGCATCATTATTACTCAGTTTACGGTCACAAAACTCCACACCATGCATGTATTGAGTCATGTCATCTTGTCCGAGCCACCCAGATGTCTCACAGCCTCACAATACATTCACGAGTGTCAATGTTCATGTTCCTCAGTAATCTCGGCCCATCCACACACACCTTGCATTCAAACCTAATTCTAGATCTTACTGATGCTTTTCCTTGGGTTTATGTGGCACTCTTAAGTCTGAACCTCACCCACTGACTCGAATGTCTTTCCTTCTGCGTACACGTAGATGCTGATAAATGGAAAAAAAAATAAAATAAAAAAATAAAAATAATCATCCTACTGTGACCGTATCTAATACTAACCTTATCTTTGCAGAGGTGGCGGCAGCTTTTCGACAAGGTACGTGCTCTGTTTAATTGATGAGTTTTATTTGTATGTGATAGTTACTTCTGCAAGGAGACATGTAGTACCACACTGTGCGAAATTTGTCACTGCCACACATAACAACAAGCGGTGTAATACGGTAAGGTGACTTGATGTGAACCGCCTTAGCGTGCGTGTCACCAGGAGTGTGCTGAGTTACCCCGTACTGCAAGCCATCTCGTGCATCACCACTGAGGCGACACGAACGTTTGTGTATTTGGAGAGGCATCGTGTTGGTTGATAAGGTAGCCACTGTTCCCTTGTTAATGAGCAGCTGTTGGGGGAGATGGGGAAGTGGGGGAAGGAGGAGAGGCTTCCGAGTCACACCATCCACACATCTGGGGACCCGGTAATGTTGCTGTCCTTCCCTACCAATGCCACTCTCTGTTTGCCCGCTAGATATCAGGTCCGTGCATGCAGGGATAGTCTTTCAACCGCCTGGCAGTGGGGATAGATTGGGGTTTGAAGCAAGAGACAGAGGGAATGAAGCATGGTTGGACGAAAGTGTAAAATATTGGAGAAGAAAGGACAGATGCCGGGTCTGCATACTTACAGAAGTGCAGTTTTGCCCACTAGATGCAAAGCTACACTTGTAATCGTGATTCCGATGTGTTATAATCATAAAAGCAACGTGAAAGAATGCTACAGGAAACTTAAACATTCCGCGTCAGAACAGTCTTTCCCATACACGTGGTTCCTGTCATGCACTTGTTATGTACATCACATAAAATATATTTCATGTTCGCTCCTACACCACAAATAACGGGAGTGTTCATGGAAACAAATCCCTGGCGGCAGTAACAATTGACCATTCCGCCCTAACGAATGGTTATAAAGTCTATTGGTTCAACTCACCACATTTCACTAATCACTGGTGGGCTTGCATGAACCCAAACATGGACGAGATGTGAGATCCTTTAGGGTTTATAGCAAGTGTTCCTGCGTTGACGCCCGTCCCTTGAAGCGTGTGAAGCAAGGCGTTGAGAGCGGCGAGGCCCCATCGTGTTGCCAAGCACGTGGCGGCGTCACCAGACGAGGCGCCGCGCCAGGAGGTCACTGCGGACCCTCGTGAATGGTGCGATTGATCCAAGTGCGGTAAAGCCTCGCGGCGCGTCGGTAATTTGGCGGAGATTCACACACACCTTGGCGTGAGCCGAAGGACAAGACGGGTGGCTTGAAGTTTACAAGATTAGATCAATTTATGGATGGGGATGATAGGTAGAAATTGGTAGTAGGTACGCTTTATAAATAGATAGTAGGTACGCTTTATACAAGACTTGCCACATGTTGGCTTAAGGTATTCTTGCAACTTCCCGTACTTATTTATACTCTTGTGCTGTCTGGATCCAGTCACTCTGATTAAAAAAAATGCTAAGGAGGAGAATAACGAACGTAAATATTTTTAGCACGCTCCTCAGTGAATATTACATTCATGGTGGACAATGGCTGAGTGATCCGCACAACCAAATTCAGCCCCACACATGGCAGAGCCCAGTCGAGGCTAGAAGCAGGGGACGCTAGTGTTGCCAGGCAGTCTTCATTCTCATCAGGACACAAGCATATGCGTGAGCTCCTCTTCCTTTGAGTCAACCCTGAAAATCGATCGGCTGCCCGTTCTCACACTACTGCGGAACCATAATGACAGTGGTAGTAATTACACCTTCCTGGTAAAGCTGGCCGTCGCCCCGTGCGTGGGTGTCCGCCGCTCGCAGCCTTTTAAACTGGCGCCGAGTATTCCGTTCCCTTTAACAGTAACGAGGTAACGACGGGCGGGACTCGGGTTACCTTGGGGTCTGTCTGCGGTGAGGAGGAGGAGGAGGAGGTTTAAGGTGAGGGATGGCCGGCCGTCCCTGCACGCCCTGACTCCCACCGCCCCGCCCCCGAGACGCCCACGGCAACAATAATGGGGGTTTTCCGCTCCTCGTCACTCCCCGACACAAACAATAACTTTGGTCACTGGAAACCACGAGAGTCTGTTTACACCGCACTTGTTACCTGCACTAGAGGTCCACCTACGCACAGGCGATCTACTCGATTATATTTTACTCACTCCCTGCACTCACTTGTAACAAAGACCGCAGTATAGAAAGGTATTAGCCACGGCAGGGTTTACACAGCGGCGGGGAATGGAGGCGTCAAACAGGGAGTGTCTCAGCCACGAGACCTGTGACGAGAGCGATCCTGGGACACCCGTTCCTCAAGGTTAAGAGTGAGGGACGCTGCGAGGAGCCTGATATGAAATTGTGTGTGGGAAATGTTGTTTTTCTCCAAGGTGATTCTGTTTGAAACAATAGATAGCTTGTGTCCAGAGATCTGAAGTGCCCAGCTGGACAAATCTCTCTCTCTCTCTCTCTCTCTCTCTCTCTCTCTCTCTCTCTCTCTCTCTCTCTCTCTCTCTCTCTCTCTCTCTCTCTCTCTCTCTCTCTCTCTCTCTCTCTCTCTCTCTCTCTCTCTCTCTCTATCTCACTCTCTCTCTCTCTCTCTCTCTCTCTCTCTGTGTGTGTGTGTGTGTGTGTGTGTGTGTGTGTGTGTGTGTGTGTGTGTGTGTGTGTGTGTGTGTGCATTTGCTTATTGGTGAAATGGAGTGGGTCAGGATGTGTAATGTCCTTAGATTTCGCTCACGTTCAGAATCGGTTCACGCCTCGAGTTCACGAAATATGCGGTATAGTATTGTATAATAGGGCGGCTAGCTCAGTACCGTGACAGTAAAGCCACCGATGATTCAGAACTCTAGCGTTTGAAGAAATATATGCTGACTTGGCGTGGTATAAAGAAACATTGGGCTTTCACTGGGATAACTTAATGCGAAGATAAGAGTTATGCTGGGAGAAATTTCGTAAGAAGACTTAAAGCAATGGTTGCCTGAGAATATTGATGACCTCGCTAACACTGTGGTACCTGACCCTTTGACAGATATACCTTTCCCTGAGCTTAACAAAACTATCAGGAAGAAGACACTCCTCCAAGTAATTTTCGATTATGTTTTTGGTCTGTCCTCTTTAGGGGATTGATAATTTATGTGGACTTTTAAAAATTTTTGTTGTCCTAGGCCAGATATTCTCTCACATAATGAAAAAAAGAAAGTTTAGGGTGAAATTTCAAAAGGTGGTACTGACAGCAAAAGAGAATGATGATAACTTAAATATTTTTTGTGCCTGCAGTTCTACTTTTTGTTTGGTAAAAACTGAAATAGAGTCACTCTTATAACAATTAACATTGTGTCATTAGGAGACATTGCTAACGGGGTCTGGTCATTCACTGCATCCGTATTTAGACAATCTGGAAGTTGAATTCAAGATTACGTGTTGAACGAAAGAGTCTCCCCGTAAAGTCTTTCTCGGCAGCCACACAGAAAATGGAAGACATTGAACGTAGACTGCACTAAACATATACTATATATTCTCGTGCACAAATATGGCACGTAACCCACACACTACCACTGAACCACCGATGCAGACACATACAGAAAACTTCCTATATAAAAAATAGCAATGTGGTCTGCCCACAGTCTTTTCTCTCTACAGTCTTTCCATTTCTAACTATACACCTTCCTCTGTCCAAACTCTTCTTCATTCACCTTCTTTCTCTTATTAAAGTATAAAGTATAAAGGCACGTAACCCAGTGATCACCAGTGGTTGTGTGAAAGTGTATCTTACAACCATTTATAAAGACAGCGAAAAAAATATTCGTGTGTTGGACAAGGAAAAAAGTTATATTTTTGGGGCGATTGCTTTAAGAGAGAGAGAGAGAGAGAGAGAGAGAGAGAGAGAGAGAGAGAGAGAGAGAGAGAGAGAGAGAGAGAGAGAGAGAGAGAGTTCTCGTGTTTCTACCTCCGTGTTCCTCTCTTCCGTCTTTCCTCGCCAAGAGTTACAACAAACACAACAGTGAACAGACCAGTGTGTGTGTGTGTGTGTGTGTGTGTGTGTGTGTGTGTGTGTGTGAGTGTGTATGAGCGCGCGCTCGCTCGCGATAAATCTGTTGTGTAAAACCTGAATTCTTCCTCTTCCGTCGTGTGTTCTTACGATGTTCCCGTGATTAGCGTGCGTTGGGGCTTGATTACGTGAGAGAGAGAGAGAGAGAGAGAGAGAGAGAGAGAGAGAGAGAGAGAGAGAGAGAGAGAGAGAGAGAGGGTTCTTGCATGGCTGTTTATTTGCCGATCTCTTAACACGTTCGGTATTTGCACTGCATCGTCTAACACTCTCCTGACGTGAGAGGGGAAGGAAGGTAGGTGGGCTGGGCGCCACTGCTGCACGCCTGGGGACGCTCCTCTCCGCACGTCAGCCCGGCAGAGCACAGCACAAGGCGGGCGTCTCGGGGTTGTGGGAAATATGTCAGGGATCACGGATGGACAGCGCCGGCGGGGAGGAGGAAAGCTGTAGTTGGTGCGGGAGACAATGCAAGCTGGGGTTACTCGGGGAAAGAAACTGAGTAATGATTGTAATAGTTACCGTGCCGCGTATACGAGTCCTCTCTCTCTCTCTCTCTCTCTCTCTCTCTCTCTCTCTCTCTCTCTCTCTCTCTCTCTCTCTCTCTCTCTCTCTCTTCACACTGCCCCAAAAAAAGTACGCGCGTGCACACACACACACACACACACACACACACACACACACACACACACACACTCGTTTGCAGGAAGTGCGGCGAGGAAGGTGTAGGAGAGAGAGAGAGAGAGAGAGAGAGAGAGAGAGAGAGAGAGAGAGAGAGCGGGAGGGAGGTGATTCAGGATGAGGAAATCGGATGTTTGAAGGTAGTCACATTAAGGAGAAAGTATGGGAAGACAGGCACACTTGAGTGGTAATACTATTGGCAGGCGAGGCGACGACTGTAATGCTGTTGATTGCAACACATGAAATATATCGTACAATATGTATGTGATTAACACTTCATGATATTTATAGTCGTTAGATTTTTAGCTTAGCCAATGCATAGTACCGCACGCTTCGATTTATGATAAACGCCTCATATATATAAAGGTTAGATTAGTAGGTTCATGTCATGGAATTTCTCGCCTTCCTTTCGACTTCATTTGAGGAAGGTAAGACACGAGGTCACAGTGTTAACTGATGCGTTGGGTATTACTTTTTTTTTTTTTAAACCTAACTCGTGCAGATTATCGCGCGGTCATAAAAGTTTGATTAGACTAATTTAATGTACTTTCTCGCCCTCCTTTCGGCGTAAAGTGAGGAAAACAAGATGAGATAAGA
>NC_087156.1:14009496-14024496 GCF_035594125.1 Scylla paramamosain
ACGATGAATGCTGCCGTTTCGGGAGGAGGAAGAGAAACGTTCTTAATATTTGTGACTATAATTTTTTTTTTTTCATTATTTCATTATCACTAATCTTTATTTTAGTTTCAGATCCCGGGTTTTATTTATTACTTAGAGCTATCAGAACTAATGAAGCAATCATAGCAATAAGCAAGGTGGCTGTTACAGAAAACCTTGAGAACTCCGCTGATTACCCACGAGCTGATTAACGTTACAACCGCAGACCCCGGGGAGTGCGAGGGGCTGTTCCACTCGCATAAAAACACCATCTGCTGAATGCGGCATGATTTTGTGTGGCTCTCCCATTGACCTAAATAGTCTCACGCGGACGGTGTTAACGTTTACAGCGAACGTACTGTAGCTTGTGTTCTTAAACCCTTTGTTCTCTCATTAGTGCTGCTTTGTTGGGACCACAGAGATGGTCAGCCATGTTCGTAAGGGTGGTTTTTCTTTGTGATGGTGTAGAATCCTTCTTAAACTATCACTATAATGGTTTAGAATCTTCCCTAGATACTATGTGTTGTATTCTTAAACCCTTTATTCTTTCATCATGCTTCCTAAGGCTACAGAGATGGTTAGCCATGTTTGCAAGGATGGTGTTTCTGTGATGGTGTAGAATCCTTCTTAAACTATCACTATAATCGCGAATGGTTTAGAGTTCTTGTTAGTTACTATGGCGCTTGTTTTTTAAATGCTTTGTTCTTCCATCAGTGCTGCTTCCTAGGGCCACAGAGATTACCAGTCGTATTCACAAGAGTATTTTTTTTTTATTGATGATGCAGAATCCTTGCTAGGAAGGGTACGACTCCATTGGTAAACAACTTGGGAAAAGGTATGCAGAAAAAGAGAAGAAAAAAGAGAGGTATACTATATTGTAGGTAAACGTTTTGTTCCCAGATCAGGACTGCTTCCAAAGGCCACAGAAATATAATCAGTCGGTTTCTCAAGAGTGTTTTTTCTCTGTGATGATGTAGTGTCCTTGCTAGGCCATGCCATGGGTCGTGTTTTAAACCCTTTGTTCTCTCATCAATACTTAAAAAAAAGGAAAGACTGAGTGAAGAATGGGTGTGCGTGTGTTTTATGATTCCTTCCTCCCTGTGCCCGCCTGATTCTCCATCCTTAAAAGCTAATTCAGAAATAAATAAATAAACAAACAAAAGAGGCCCGCTGATTATTTCTCCCTGAAAAAAAAAAAAAAGGAAAGCTTGAGTGAAATGTGTCTATTATGATTCCTTCCTCTCTGCACCTTCCCTACTCCCCATCCTTTCTTTTTCCCTTCCCGTGTTTACTCCTTGATTGTTCTTCACCTTTACCGCGTCGAGTGTAAAGAGAAAATACAACAAGAAGGCAGCATGTGGTGTGAGGCTGCGTTCCTTGCGTGTGTGTGAGTGTGGCGAGGTAATGAGGTGTTGAGGGGACCGTGTAGACAAAGAAAACCAACAAAAGCCAAGACAACCGCTCACCGCAACACAACATTGAACCGGACACACAAACACACACACAAGACCATGACAGATTCAGAGAGAATTTGATAAAGGTCTTTAAGTAACGTAAAGATGTAACAAGGGCAACCTAAACAAAATCTTCAGTCAGAAATCAAGATAAGGACAAGAAATATCGGGTTCACACGCAGAGAGAGAGAGAGAGAGAGAGAGAGAGAGAGAGAGAGAGAGAGAGAGAGAGAGAGAGAGAGAGAGAGAGAGAGCGAATTCAGACGTCGGGCGCTCCAGGATCATAAGAAGCTCTAAGGGCATCACCTGTGCATCCCCTGAGGGCCTGACGAGCACCCGAGCAGGGCAATGAGAACGAGGAGGTGGAGGTTCATGTCCTTAGGGAGAGTCCTCTCGGGGCGTCACTGAACATCCGGGAAGTGTGACCTTGACGACCTTTTTAGAACATTTTTAAGGTCATTCCACAGTGAGTGTTGGATATCGGAATCTAGCTCTCTCACCTGTTTATTAGAATATCTTAAGGTCATTTAGAGGATTGTAGCATTAGAGTTGTTCATCTCTGGCTTTCACTCTTGTCTAAATGTACATAGGGACATGTTAGGGTCACCGATTAATATCGGTCACCTCTAGGTTTCACACTTGTTCACAGTTACAGTGGGACATGTTAGGATCATTCAGTGACTGGTAGACATCAGTTTGATCCTTACTTGTCCCAAAACTAAAAGGTAGGATGCAGAGTGCACGGATTCAGTCACTCTCTCTCTCTCTCTCTCTCTCTCTCTCTCTCTCTCTCTCTCTCTCTCTCTCTCTCTCTCTCTCTCTCTAAAGTCACTCTAGACAAACAAATGAATAGACAAACAAACAGACAGATAGACAGAGACAGAAAGACTGGAGTATAAAGCATGATCTTGTTTGCTTACAAGAGAGAGAGAGAGAGAGAGAGAGAGAGAGAGAGAGAGAGAGAGAGAGAGAGCAAAATAGAGCGTGGCATTGTTTGCTTTGTCGCCTCGTGTGTATCTTCGCCAGCATTAAAGCTTAGGTGCAATTTAGAGATAATTCCAGTAATCACGGATGATGAAATTCAATGTGCTGTGGTGAAGTGACAAGCGTAGCGCGCCTCTCGTCCTCCCCTTCCCCCTCACCACCCGGCGCCCGCCCACGCTGCTCCCAGGCTGAAACAAGCACGCAGGAGGAAAGTCTTGCTAAAACCAGCACGAAAGTTGAACATTGGAGTAAGTTGAAATAAGAAAAAAAAAAAAAGGTACAATGGAAAAATACATGAGAGAAAAGTCTTCCAGAAACTGACAAGAGTAGAAGACTCAGGTAAGGAAAGCAGAATAAATATAGAAATGGATAAAAACACACAGGCGTTAAGTGCCAAGTAAGAAAGCAGTGATACAAATAAAAACATAAAAAAAATCAATATCTCTTGAACATCACACTGAAGCTTAGCAGAAGTAGCGCTCTCTCGTAACTTAGCCAGCGACAAGTGACTTTGCTGTTGAGACGTCAAACTTTTTTTTTCTAAGTCTTTCTAGAGTCGTTCAACCCTTATTATCCTTATTACTTTAGATTAGATAGTGTAGCTTATCAGCTCGTACGGGCCCATAACTAATTTCTTCTTTCCCACACCAAACCACATTTTTTTTTTTTATGTAGGAAGGACACTGGCCAAGGGCAACACAAATCCAATAAAAAAATGCCCACTGAAATGCCAGTCCCATAAAAGGGTCAAAGCAGTAGTCAAAAAATGATGAAGAAGTGTCTTGAAAACTCCCTCTTGAAGGAATTCAAGTCATAGGAAGTGGAAATACAGAAGCAGGCAGGGAGTTCCAGAGTTTACCATACATACATGATGTGACGGGTTTTCACTTTTTTATTTTTTTTTTATTTATGCAATCACTGGCCAAGGGCAACAAAATTATGAGAGAAAAAACAAGTTCATTTAATTCCCAGTTCCCAAAAGACTGCCAAATAGAAAAGTCAGATGACAGAGGATATGTTTTGAAATCTCCCTCTTGAAAGAGTTTCCTCACTGACAATGCAATAGCCTCGCTAAACTCTTACTAAAACCATGGAAACACCCTTGAAAGCCACAGTAACTTCTACCATAGCCTGTTATTTTTTTTTTCAATTTAAATTTCACAAAAGTACACGATTTTTCGGTATTCTAAGGTCTAAAGGGTCACATTTGTCTCGTGCCCCATTGGAAAGACATTTAACCCAATTGAAACAGGATGACGAGATGTTTAAGAATACCAGACATAGATCGAGTACGTACCACTGACGCGCTACCCTGAGAACTCCCGCAGCTGGTTAAGTTAATGAGTCTGATTGGGAGGTTGACAGGGTCGTGGGAGGCTGCGGAGAGAGAGAGAGAGAGAGAGAGAGAGAGAGAGAGAGAGAGAGAGAGAGAGAGAGAGAGAGAGAGAGAGAGAGAGATGAAGACGACGTTATTAAGGATGGAAATGAGAATGGGAAGCAGAGAGAGAGAGAGAGAGAGAGAGAGTATAGGTTTTCATTTCCAAGGTGGAATATAGACAACACTGAAATATAAGCAAAATAATAAGAACGAGGATGAGCAGGAGGAAGAGGATGAGGAAGAGGAGAAGTAGCAAGAATTCAAGAAGAAAGAGAAGGTAGAAAAGGAGGAGGAATATATAGGAAGAACAAATTATGATAAAGAGATGAATAGCGATAATCACTCATTATTCTCTCCTATCAGTGTGGCAACAGCGCTCCGTGACGTCACACCATCACAAACTGGGCCTCCTCCCGCGCCCTGATCCCAACACAGCGTTATAACATCATCACCATCTTCATCAATATGACCACCATCTTGACAGCTAATTAATTTCCTGTCTACTGAGTATCTTTAATATTTACTTGCATGTAGTGGAGGTGGCTTTGCCTCGTTTAGAGTGTAGTGAAGGCGTGCGCATGGTGGGAGTCAGGCAAGCGGGGTCACAAGACAACGTGCGGAGCCTGGTTTTGGTGACAACTGACCACTGACTTTGTGTTGGGATCTGCATAGGTGTTGTTGGTGCGCTAAGCATATCCATCACACTCAGTACATAATATTAAATGCACCATATATACAAGAAGTCTTAAAGAAGCCGACAAGGGGAGAATAATTAGTCAGTTTTTACATGCGTTGACAAGAAAATCTTCAAGAGGAGGAGCAAAGGGGTTTTTCACTACACAAGGACTAAAGTAAATTCTCGCGTTCATGACGGCTAAACAATCGTGTAATATAACCCACCGGGGATACTACACCTAAGCAATACTAGCTTAAACGGATAAATAAATACTTTATTAAGGATGCAATAAGAAGTAAAGCAAGAAACAGAGTCGGAAAGAAAAGTTGGAGTTTCCTACACGAAACTCACTGAGACAGGCAAACGGATAGCATCGAGAGCTGGGTAGATTAGCTGAAGAGCTCAAAGTATGATTTCCTATTGATGGCTAGGTGGTCCCGACTGGCCACAAGAGGAGGAAGAGTCTAATTTCTCCTATTCAAAATAAAGGGATTTCACAGAGCGTTTGTTGCCTCCTTAGCGAGCCCGGCGGAGGCGGGTGGCTGGGGGCGGAGCCTAACCACGAGTGTTACTGCACCTATATTCCCGCATTTATTTGCTCACATTTTTGCTGGTTTTATTTTCGCTGCTTGATTCTCTCGCATGCTTTCTTTTTCTTTTTTTATTCATATGCTTTTTCAGACGGTTCTTGTATGGAATGTTATCTCCTCGTGTTGTCTGGCTTGTTTGTGTGTTGATATTAACGTTTTGTTGTGATAAAGCTGTTCAGAGAGAGAGAGAGAGAGAGAGAGAGAGAGAGAGAGAGAGAGAGAGAGAGAGCATTAATGTAGTACCATCGAATAGCTAGCTATATGCATAAAAAAGGAAAGTTTGAAATTTTACAATACCGTAGTAAAATCTATATTACAACAGGGTCAAGAATAACAATGGAGCTGCTACTGCTACTACTACTACTACTATTACATACTACTACTACTGCTACTACTACTGCTACTGCTGCTACTACTACTACTACTACTACTACTACTACTACTACTACTACTACTACTACTACTACTACTCACCTCGTCAAGTCTTATCTTCTCCAATGGTTCACATTCAATTATCTCACCCACAGCAGAACTTTCCTCGTCCTCCTCCTCCTCCTCCTCCTCGTGTTCCTCCTCCTGCTGATGAGGTGATCTTAATGTTGGTTTACCTCCAGCTATAAGCGCTCTTTTCCTGCTTACTTACCTCCCTCTCCTCCTCATTCCTCTTCCTCCTCCCCCTCTCCCTCCTGTCCCTCGCTTGTTCTCTCCCATCCTCGTTGCTCCCACGGCCTCACTCACATGACCCTCACCTCCTCCCGCCCCTCCCATCTCCCTCCACTCTCCCTTCACTCTCCCACTGCAGCTCCCTCCCGCAACACTCACTAATACACATCACTCCTTGCCCTCTCCGTGACCCTCAGAGCAACACCCGCCTTTGTGTTACCTCTCACCTCAGTGTTGCTCAGAGTTTCCATGTCCTGCCACACCTAAGTATATTCACCTGACGCTGCCGCGGGTCGGCGGGTGACTTGCTTCCTCCCTCTTTAGCTGTGGCTGGAACACTGGGCTACGCTGGGACACTCACAGACACTCATGGACACAGGGGTGGGACGCAGCGGGGCGCTCACGGATGCAGGGTTGTCCTCCCCCCCAAGGTGTCATTATGAAGAGTAGTCAGGGTGAGTATTACTACGTGATGGTTTTGAAATATGGTCTCAGTGACGGAAGCATATACAGAGTGTCAGGATTTGTGAGTTGTTAACCTCGGGCAGGTCACCACACTCCTGGTGTGGCCCGGCGATCACCGTGGTGCAGTACAGCAGAGTGCAATGCAGAAGTGCAGTACAGTTGTTGCAGTACAATACAACGCAGTACACGCGGCCGCAGATTCACATATGCCCCGCGGCCGCAGGTCGAGTTCAGCCGGTGGTGGATGAGAGGCAGTTTGCCATGACCTTTGGATCAGCTTCAGGGCGACGTGCAGTGGCGGCGGAGGCGCAGCGCGGGCGTTGTGGTGTGAGGCGGGTGATTAGGGCGGCGGGATGAGCGGCGGGCTCTTCCGTGTGTGTAGCAGCAGCAAGCACCGACGTATATACGTGCAACTACCACGCCGCGCCGCAATGCTTGGAAGTTGGCAACCGCGGTGCCTGGAGGTGGTGGGGAGGGAGGGTGTCAGTGTGCGTGCGCACTCCCTTCCGTCACCACGTGCGACCCCGCCGCTGCTGCTCACCTGTGGCCACACCTGCTGACGGCCGCACCACTCGCTCGCTGGCAAGGTGTTCGCCGAGCGGCCCGACGCAGGGCTGCAGTGTGGTGTCGCTCCCACTGCCCAGGCTGTTAAAAGGCGACTACACGGCAGGGTTGACCCTCCGTCCTCCCCAGTGGCACAGGGCCACACAAGTGTGCCTCCCTCCCACCAGCGCCCGCTACACTGGGCGTTTGTTCAGTCGACAGTGGTGAACATAGTTTTGGCAGCAGTGTTGAATGCTCAGCCCCTTTGGTGTTGAGCCCAGAAAGTGCTGAGATTATTATTTGCCAATAGAAAGTCCCGACTTATTATTGTGAAAGCTTGGTGTGCCTGATTTTTTAAATGAATAAAGTGCTTCGTAATTACACACGGCTTTGAGTGCTGCTTTTTTTCGGTAGCCTCGTGTGAGGCTCAGCCACGCCCCCCTGTGCTGTGGGCCGAGTGTTGATAGAGTGTTGCAACAGTGCTCCCTTCTCTCTGCGAACACCAGTATTACCGCACCAATAATAGTGCTCCCTTCTCTCTGCGAACACCAGTGTTAACGCACCAATAACAGTGCTCCCTTCTCTCTGCGAACACCAGTATTACTGCACCAGTAACAGTGCTCCCTTCTCTCTACGGACACCAGTGTTATCGCACCAGTAACAGTGCTCCCATCTCTCTGCGAACTCCAGTGTTAACAGCACGGGTAACAGTGGTGCTGTACCTTCTCTCTGCAAACACCAATAACAGTTCTCCCTTCTCTCTGCGAACACCAGTGTTTCTTCACGGATAACGGTGTTGCACCTTCACCCTACGGACAACATTGTTAACAGCACGGATATAAGTGGTGCAGCACCTTCACCAGCAAGCCCCAGTGTTCCAACACGTGGTTCTACTTGACAGTGTCACACGGCGCGGGGTTTTTGTTGCATCTTGGTGCTCACGAACCTTACTGTTGCAGTGACCTTCGCTCGTACCTGGTGACCGCAAGGACACGTAAGTTACCTGGCATTACCTGTGTTGTGTACTTGCATGTTGCGTGTTGGCGGAAATGTTCGGTGGTGAGGTGCAATCTTTCGCTTTGCTCCTCGCTCTCAACACCTTCAGCCGCATGCTTCTCACTCCCTCACTCCCTCTCCCAAAGACAGACACATAGATTGATAGATAGATGGATATTGTGTTGTCCGCAAAAACACATTACAAAAATATAGTGTAATATTACGCAATCGATCATGGACAAGTACTGCACAACGAAACACTGCCTCACTCCCTCTCCCGAACACTGCACAACAAAACATTGTCTCACTGCCTGACTCCCTCTTCCAAACAGTCCACAACAAAACACTGCCTCACTCCCTCTCCCAAACAGTGCACAACAAAACACTGCCTCACTCCCCCTCCCTCCCAAACAGTGCACAACAAAACACTGCCTCACTCCCTCTCCCAAACAGTGCACAACAAAACACTGCCTCACTCCCTCTCCCTCCCAAATAGTGCACAACAAAACACTGCCTCACTCCCTCTCCCTCCCAAACAGTGCACAACAAAACACTGCCTCACTCCCTCTCCCTCCTAAACAGTGCACAACAAAACACTGCCTCACTCCCTCTCCCAAACAGTGCACAACAAAACACTGCCTCACTCCCTCTCCCAAACAGTGCACAACAAAACACTGCCTCACTCCCCCTCCCTCCCAAACAGTGCACAATAAAACACTGCCTCACTCCCCCTCCCTCCCACACAGTGCACAACAAAACACTGCCTCACTCCCTCTCCCTCCCAAACAGTGCACAACAAAACACTGCCTCACTCCCTCTCCCTCCCAAACAGTGCACAACAAAACACTGCCTCACTCCCTCTCACTTCCAAACACTGCACAACAAAAGCCAGCGCAGCATAACATGTGTTGATGGGAAGTGACGCAACGTAATGTAGCAAACGTAATATGATATACCTAGACTTGTAACACTGTAACTTGAGGTAACCTGACCTGTCTTACACTTACTTGTGGTGCACGCGGCGGTGCCCCTGGGCCCTGTTTGCCTGCCTGCCTGCCTGTCTGTCTGTCTGACTCCTCCTCCTCCTCCTCCTCCCGTTCCCCGTTAGCTAGGCGGACTAGTCGGGATGCATTCATGCAGTTTCTAGTATCACTGGCAGCCTTTTTCTGGCCTGGATGCATCGCAATCAACGTCAGACGTGCTCCTTTACCTCCATTAATGTTGCACTGCGTTTTGCTAGATTATTATGATTTGTGGGGATTTATGAGACTTAATCCTCATTGACATCTCTGCCGGTCCGTTACCTTCGCTTCCACTGCGGCGGCTTGCTTTCTCTTAAATACGTGTGTGCTTTTTGCCTGGCCGATAAAAAGCCAAAGTTTATTTGCCGACTTGTATTTATTTAATTGTAGTATACACGACCTGAGCTACACTCCGGCTCTCGTGTCTCTATGGCTATATTCATCTAGTCTTGTGTGTGTGTGTGTGTGTGTGTGTGTTGGTAGGTCATGGCCTGCATGTGGTAGGTTAAGGTTCAATTAGCTTCCCTGTGCGGGCCTTAAGGAAAGAGTGAGTCTCGTCTATGGCAAACTCCATTGAAGTTTTACACACACACACACACACACACACACACACACACACACACACACACACACACACACACACACACACACACACACACACACACACACACACACACACACACACACACACATACACACACACTGAATCTTACTGTTACCCTTGTATTACTATTTGTTTTTTCACTCCCTCCCCTTCCTTCAGTTATTCTTCGATTCTCCTTTAATATTTCCACAAAATAGATAGGCATATTTTATACAGGGACTGCCAAGTGTAGGGCCGATGGCTTGTTGCATCTTCTCTTATTTTCTTACGTTCTTAAAATCTCGCATGATTTCCTTCGCAGCGGATTCTTCCATGACCCAGAACACGTGGACTCTCACATCAATCATTTCACTCCCATGTCTTTTTCTAATCACTTCTTAGCTTCTCGATTAACTTTCTTTGTTATCATATCCTCCCTTCACCTGAACACATCGACTTTCACAACAATCACTTCCTTCTCATATCTCTTTCCAGTCATCTCTTAGCTTTTCCATTCATTTCTTTTCATAAGATATCCCTCCATGACCCTGAAAAAGCAGATACTTTAAGCATAATTTCATCGCTCTCTCACTGTCACATCTATTCTTCTCAACTGTCTCCCATTCGCAGAGCATTTCATCCATTTTTCCTCATTCTCTTATCAGTATCATTCCTTTCACTCCTATATCTCTTTGTACAGTCATCTCTATCCATCTCCACTGACTCCCTTTCACAGATGTTTCCATTGACTTTTTTCACATCTTTGTATCATATCCTTCCATCACTTCCTTTCTTTACTACCTCATTATCTCCTTCCACTGTGTTTTCTAACCTTCACCCTCTTTCACAAACTCTTCATCCTCTCTTCCACACTCTCGTATGATATCCTTCTCATCGCTGCCTCCCCCTAGAATAGACGTTTCCCTCGCCACATTCGTTAATAGCACCTCATTTGGCTTCCCTAAACAGGCCCTTCATTAACTTCTCCGTAACCTGACAATATGGTTAATTAGCACCACATCCCACCTGAACTATAACGTAACCTAACATAAGATCCCAGGACAGGCTCTCGTAGCTTCATCTCACTTCACTCCCTTTTTCATCCCTCTCCCTTCCCCACACATCCCTAGCCTGCCTTCCTGCCTTCCTGCCTCACCTAAAGTCAGCGACACCCTTTCCCCGTGTGCTTAGAAGGAAAACTCTCGGTATAAACAGTTACTGCTCGGCCGCGCCCTTCGGAATTAATATGCAGCATCCGTCCGACAGATCCCCGAGAGCTAAGTCTACAAAGGAAAAAATAAATACATATCCTGCGTGCGAATTATAGAACCGAGTGGCGAGGCAGTGAACTCAGAAGGGAGTAGGCAAGAAAGGAATGACAGGAGGAGGATAAAAAGGGAAGAAAATATGAATGGAAGGATAAGAGAGAGAAAGATTGTGTGTGTGTGCGAATTATAGAACGAGGTGGTAGTGAACTGAGAAGGCAGAAGGCAAGGGAAGAATGACAGGGGGAGACTGAAGGGACTGAAGGAGGAAAAAAAGGGAAGAAAGTATGGATGAAAGGATAAAAGAGAGAGAGAGAGAGAGAGAGAGAGAGAGAGAGAGAGAGAGAGAGAGAGAGAGAGAGAGAGAGAGAGAGAGAGAGAGAGAGAGAGAGAGAGAAAACGTAAGTATACGAAAAATTAAAATTACAAAATTACCAAAACCAAAACACTCAAAAGAAAAGAGAAAAGAAAAAAGAAAAAAAAAACACTTGAAAGAAAACGGAAAGCAAGAAGGTAAAAAAAGAAAACAAAGAAAAAAAAAAAGAAAATTAAACTAGAGCTTAACAGACAACGCGAGGCAGAACACGTGACCCCAAGATGTATACGTAGAACATACACACAAGCTAAAAATAATCCGATAAAAAGAAGAAGAAAAAAAGTGCAGCATAATGGAGCGTCAGGCACGAGTCTGTAGTTGGGGTGTGGGGAGGGGGGAGGGAGAGAAGGGACGGGAGGTGAAGCGTGTGAAGTAAGTGCGCGGGAGAAAGTCTGCCACGCCTGACGGAGGGGCAGACGGAGAGAGAGAGAGAGAGAGAGAGAGAGAGAGAGAGAGAGAGAGAGAGAGAGAGAGAGAGAGAGAGAGAGAGAGGATGTACATAAACAACACGCTGGTAGGGAGGGAAGGAAGGAACGCAGCAGCTTATGACTGACTGACTGAATGAATGAATGACTGAATGACTGACTGACTGACTGACTGACTGACTGAATGACTGACTGATTGACTGACTGACCGACTGACTGACTGACTGACTGAATGAATGAATGAATGACTGACTGACTGATTGACTGTTTGACTGACTAACTGATTGACTTACTGACTGACTGACTGACTGACTGACTGACTGACTGACTGACTGACTGACTGATTAATTGACTGACTGTTTGATTGACTGACTGATTGATTGACTGACTGACTGACTGATTGACTGACTGACTGACTGACTGACTGACTGACTGACTGACTGACTGACTGACTGACTGGCTGACTGATTGAATGACTGACTGATTGACTGACTGTTTGATTGACTGACTGACTGACTGACTGACTGATTCTACCGACACTTCCATTTAGGCGTGAAGAAAGAAAAGAAAAAAAAAGTAGAACCGAAAGATATCAACATACCTTTTTCTTTCCTTTCCTTTTTTTTTCAGTGAAACTCGTGTCGTTGTATTCGTCTCTTTAACTACTATGGTATATGCTCAAGTTTGATTGTAAGGCTGTGGAATGATCGACTGCATAAGTGGGGAATGAGAATGAGACGTGGAAGAGATATGCGGAGTGAGTGGGTGGTGTCGAAAAGATGAGAGAAGGAATGGAAGGAAGGGAAGAGGAGAAGAAGAATGTACGCTCGTTACCTCCCTAACAGTAAGGAAGGGAACAGAGGCACATTAGTGGAACAGAACATGGGACAAGTCACTGCTATAATAATTATGAAAACACACCACTGGCAGGTAACATGGCGTCCTTATACCAACGGCATTCCACCATTGCTTTATTTAACTTGTATAAAGAGGAAAGACAGACAGACAGACAGAAGAGAAAGGAACGTGTGAGTGGGACGCGGCCCTAATCACCTGCTGACGCTGACGCAATGTAGGAGTCGCTGTTGTGTTGCTTGTGTTGTGTTAGTCAGGAAGGGCTGGGAAGGAGGCTGTGACGATGATGAATTGCTCGTCTGTCAAACACTCAATTACTGGAGTCCTAAGGCACTTCACGCAAAGGAGGAGGCGTCGCTGTTGTGTTGCTTGTGTTGAGTTTGACAAGGAGGGAAGGGAGGGAGGCTGTGATGGTTGTGATGGTGGTGAAGTGCTCGCTTGGCAAACACCTCATTGTTGGAAGCCCAAGACACTTCATACTGTAACACTGGACGTGGTTCTGAAGCGATTTCCTTAGGGACTGGCACCTTTAGTGGGCCTTTTTTCAAATTGATTTTGCTGACCTTGACCGGAGCCACTTTTACATAAAAGTAACAAATAAGTAAACAAATCCCACTTTTTCAAGAAAGGAACATCAAGACAATCCTGGTACTCAATTGACTAACTTTTTCTTACTCTGTGACTTTTTGGGAGCGGCAAGACAAACGAATGAAGCAAAACGCCTGGATGTCCTGCAGTATACGCCTGGCCTTCCTATGTCACTGTTCAAATAGATCTGTACAGTAAAGGAGGAGTCTATGTGTGTTTCTGTGAGAAAGGCGGAACTTGAAAATAGTGAACGAGAGACTGTGCTCCTGTAGGGAAGGTGGAACTTAAAACCCTGAAGGAGAGGAGGAGCTTGTGTGCTTCTATAGGAAAGGTGGAACTTGGAAGCAATGAAGGAGAGTAAGGTCGTGTACTTAAGTTAGACTTGAAACACTGAAGACAGCAAGAACGTGTACTTCTGCAGGAAACTGAACCTGTGGAACTTAAGATACTGACGAATTTCACCCAAACACAGCCTGGCCGGACTCTTAGACCCTCAGCCCGTCAGCAGCCTCGAGCGTTGACCGGGACACGTGGCGGGGGCAGGAGGGGCGTCGCGGACTCTTATCCCGTGGTGGCTGAGGCCTGGGGCGCGGAGGACCTGCTGGGAGTCCTTATTAAAGTAAGGAAGAAAAACATGACTGGAAAAAAGTGGGAGGCGGCCGATGCTCCACGGTCAGCTGATTTCCTTTCTCCCGGGCGGGGCGAGCCGGGGAGGGGGTGAGGGAGGAAGGAAGGGAGAGGAGGAGGAGGGGGACACCTAACCCAGATGGCCGCTCAAGGGAGGTAAACACTGATTCCTCTTTTATATTATCTCGGACCACAACCACATCTCCTCCTCCTCTTCCTCCTCCTCCTCCTCTTCCTTCTAAGATGATGATGATGATGATGGTGTGAATGGGTAAGAAAGGTGGCTGGGTGGTGGTGCATTGTACGGTGGCGGTGGCTGTGGTGGTGAAGGTGATGGTGTGCCCCAGTGGTACAGTAAGTGGTGGTCACAGTTCGCAGTGAAGGTATTTGGTGCTGTGTGGTGTGGTGGTGGTGTCAGTGGTGTTCGTAAGGTGGTGTGTGTGTGTGGTGAAAGTCAGTGTAGTGGTTATGGTGGTTATGATGCTAGTGATGGCCTGTGTGTGGTGTATGATTAGCGTGTATGATTAGTGTATTGGTGTAGTTATGGCGTGGTGGTGATGTTAGAAGTGGTTAGTGTGTAATGTAAGGTTAACATGTAGTTATCTAAGGGAAGAAGCGAGGAAGCCCCAACTCAGCAACGCCCTACATGTACTATTATCCCCCAGGTGTCCATTACTAAGGACATTTTCGATAATTACCTGGACTTGTTAAAATTGAGCGCCGTAATACCAGACTATGTGATTGCTCGCTCGGAGATGAAATCCAGTATCTACGTGCATGTCAAAATTATTCCTGTAAAAAACACCCAGTGCGCTGATCAATGTCGTTCGATGATGTCCAGCGCGAATGTCTGTACCTAATCGCGTTTAGAAGCCGTATCGAATTTATCTGAAGGAGTTTTTAATGGCTGAAAGGGTCCAAATTACAGGTGGTTTAATTAAGCTCTCTGGTAGCCCCTCAGGTGAGTCTTATATCTCCGGCTGACATGGCTCAGTTGACAGTAAACAGCAAGGCGGGGAGGGAGGAAGGGAGAGTGTGGTGGGGGGACAGTGCTGGACAGACGGAACCAGCTAGCCAGCCAGCCAGCCACTCACCTAGCCAGCAAGACAACTACCAGTCACCCAGGCACACAACCAGCCCGCCAGCCAGCCAGTCAGCTACTCACCTAGCCAGCAAGACAACTACCAGTCACCCAGGCACACAACCAGCCCGCCCGCCCCGCCAGCCAGCCAGCCAGTAAGACAATCAGCCAGCCAGAGAACAACTAGATAGCCTTCAAGTCTTCCAGCCAGTTAGCCAACCAGGTAACCAGTTTTAGCCAGCCAGCCAACCAGCCAGCCAGCCAGCCAGCAAGGTGCTCGCATCAGAGGACAGTTGTGTAATAACGTGTCTGCTTTGATGGATGAAGCTTAAGGCAGAAGGGAAGGGAGCGCATTAGAAGGGTAGTTTTTGTGATAACACTCGAGAGGTCAGCGCCGCATTAATCTGAGGC
>NC_087156.1:14029496-14046996 GCF_035594125.1 Scylla paramamosain
TAAAGTCCATGTTCAGAAACGCTTCGCTCTCCCACCACAACTATTTTCAAAGGCCACAAAGATGATTAGCCAGATTCTCGAGAGTGTTGCTCCCTGTTGATAATGTAGAAATCTTGTTAATTTGTCACTACAACCGTAAAACTACCCTTAAAAATCCGTGTAACTTCAACTAGAGCCTTTGAATATAATGGACGTGCTGCGCGGAAGTGTTTCGTAATAAGAACGTAAGAAAATAAGGAAAACTGTAAGAAGCCACTAGGCCTACACGTGGCAGTCCTTTTATAAATCATGCCTACTTATATCCACTATCATCCTCATCTCAGTCTTCATCCTCCTCCTACCCACATATGCCTATCATCACCTCCCTCCCTTCACTCCATCCTTGCCGCCCTCCGCCCCACCTCCTCCCCTCATAAGCCCTGCCTCCACCCCCACCAAGCCGTCTTTCCTCCAGACGATCTCCTTGCATCGTTCTCATCTCCACGCACGTGTGTTTTTTGTCCCTGTGCTTCCCCTGCGAGAGCGCTTATGAAATGAGGCTGATTTCCGGATGAGTGGAACTAAGTGTAGCGTGGAGCAAGAGGAGGAGGAGGAGGAGGAGGAGGAGGAGGACCACCAACAAGCAGGAAAAGGTTCAGGAACAATAACATTTGCGAGAGAAACACACACACACACACACACACACACACACACACACACACACACACACACACACACACACACACACTGTTAGCCCTTTCTTTCTCTCTCTCTCTCTCTCTCTCTCTCTCTCTCTCTCTCTCTCTCTCTCTCTCTCTCTCTCTCTCTCTCTCTCTCTCTCTCTGCTCAAGCAGGACACCAGATCGTGGCGGCGTGTCCCTCAGGTCACCGCCATGAGAGGTCTTCGTGACAGCTTTCAAGGCGTTGCGGGGCTGCGGTGGGTAGTGTGTGGGGAAGGAGAAGGGAAAGAAAGCGGCTGGCTCGTGCCGGTGGGCAGGGAGGAGGGGAGGGAAGGAGTGAGGGAGGGAAGGATGGAGGCTTCTTCCTCCCTGCCCCGAAGGGTGGAAAGAGGGAAAGCAGGAAGGAAACAGAAAGGAAGAAACCTTCATACTCTCTCAAGACATTGCCGGTGGCTGGCGGTGATATCTCCACGCGTACGTGTGTATGTTTGTACGTGTAGACTCTGGACCACATTGCCGTGGCCATGATCCTGATAATTATTTAATGATATTCGTAGCATGCAAGTGTTACTTTCTGTGCTGTGTTCCATAGTATATGTTGCTATTACTTGCCATGATTTCGTCCACTGCCAGCTCTGGTGACCTGCGTCGGTATGGTCAGGCTCATAGTGAAGACTTTTCACGTCTTTTCACGTGAAGCCTGGCATGGAGTGTTTATCATCAACACACTTCAGGAAATTGTATTACAAATATTTCTGTAACAACCATATTGTGTCTACGTTTGACTCATACCATTCTGCATCATCAGTGGGAAAAATACCCTTGTGAATCTCAAAAATAATCTCTGTTGCTTCTGAGAATAGTCCTTACGAGAGCCCAGAGGGTTTTAGAGCACGGAGCCAGGGGTGTTCTCTGCGTGGCGGCGCCGTGCGGTGAACCATATTCTGAAACACTTAAACGCCGCACCTCCACTACATTCTAAAGGCTCTACTTGAAGTTATGCGGGTTTTTTAGTATTTTTATGGTTCTAGAGATAGATTAACAAGATTTCTACATTACTGATAGGAGAAACACTCTTCAGAACACGGCTAACAATCTCTCTGGCCTTTGAAAATAGTCGTGATGAGAGAGCAAAACGTTTCAGAATCCTGTCCAGTGAGAGGCGTGCGGCCGCGCATCGCGGTCATCACTTGTCAGCCCCGGCCATGTTATGACGTCTTGTCCCGTTGTTTATTCGATCACGTCTTGTGGCTCATGGGACACGCGCGCCTTCCGGATGTTTGGATTTGTTTTTCTCTGGTGTTTTTTGTTGCTGACTGGTGATGGTTTGGTCGGTGGCCCCCAGGATATCGTGCACCTTTGGAGAGGACGACGCCCCGTGTGAGGCGACGGAATTCCTATAAAACGTGCCAAGAGTGGTGCTGAGCCTCGTAAGGTGAGTCCAGTGCTGGTGAATTAAGGGGAAAGTGTTGTGATCTCTGCTGGCAACAGCGGGGCGGTGGGCGATGCAAGAGATAATGTGTAGTAAAGAGATACGTAGATACATGCCCGGCAGTCTGGTAGTCGTGGTCGAAGGTCGCACCACCGTACTTTCACTGTGCATTACGTTTTCTCTCACTCTCAAGTCTTCTGATCCGCGGACAGTGACAAAAGGGGACCATTGACAGACTGCTAGTATACCAGAGGACTTGCGATGAAGGGTAGAGTAGGATTAAGTGCGGCGTGTTACTCGCCTATTGACCAAGGTCCGATTTTTTAAACGTGGTGTTAGTAGTTTCTAATACCAATGTAGGTGATTCTTAGTACGTCTCGTGTTTTGAAACCGTGGTGTTGGTGTCAAGTCGTTGAAGACGCCACGGAGACACCAAAAGTTCCTTAAATAATTGTTGGTGTGTCCTGTCTCTCCCCAACAAGAAACACCAATGATATTCACAATTCATATACGATTGAAAGTTATGTTAAAAATATGATAATATATCAGTATACTTCTACACTAAAGGAAAATAGTATCCATCATCGTAAGGAAGAGATTAAGGTGTTTATAAATGCGTTCGGGCGCCTTTCCTCGTGTGAGTTATGGCTCGTTTACCTTGTGTAGATCATCCGCCAGATTGAAAGAGCTGTCGATTTCCATCACCTCTCCCAGGTTTACAGCATCTTCACATGATAATTGCAACATTGAAGTATCTTTTCAATGCACAAAACATTAAATTTTAGTTATTCTTGGTCAGAAGCATGATATATGCTCTAGCTGGGCTTTATCAAGCTTGGGCCACCAAACAGCATTACCTGGTAGATGGAAAAAATCATATTTATTTAACTGTATACAGCGCATCATATTGAGAATGAGGAATTTTGAACTGGATCGGCAAATAAAAACAAGCTAGGTTATATATACTAAAGGCGTAGGAGATTGTAGGCTACGTGGTGGCTGGCGAGTTGGTTATTGTTCGGTGATACGCACGTACATCTCAATATGAAGCAACGATAGTAATATTCTAGACATCTGAATAGTGTTTGGAGGTTACAGGTGGGATTTCCCCCCACTCTGTTACGTTTTACGTCTATTCAAATGTGTCTGCGAAAGAATGGAACTAAAACAACCAATAGTAATGGTTGGAAAGGACTCCAGAATATTACTACCACTTTTCCCACATTGATTTTGATACTCTTGTCAATTAATCTGGTAATCACAAGCACAAGACTCTATAACCTGATTCCAAACTAACTATAGTAGTTGGCAACTAAGAAACATTTCTCGTATAGTTTTGAAAACTCTTGAAAACAATTATTACATTGCATACATTTGCAGCATATCTGTAACTCCTTGATCTTCTGCATCAAGCTGAGGAGGTGAGGCTTCCCACAGTTATTCCTAGAGACCGGCAAAATTCGTTCACATGCCTCTCAGAAGAGAGGCTCTCACCTGTTTGTACACTTCAACTACTACAGATTAGAGAATGTACAGCCCCAACTACAAATAGAACAATTATAAATAAATATTATATATATATATATATATATATATATATATATATATATATATATATATATATATATATATATATATATATATATATATATATATATACAGTAAAATCCCTCTTATCCGGCATCAACGGGACTGCCGACATGCCGGATACTTGAATAGAAGTGAAATTATGTCCACAATCACTATCCTACACTCACGCATCTTACCATAACAAAGATCAGCTGATCTTAATCAGCAGCTGATCTGATCAGCTGCTTAAGTGTAAGCACAACACGCTTCCTCTTTTCTACAACTTTAGGCATGATGAAGGCGTCAGGCGATAAACAGTGCACACGCGGGACTGAGTCACTGAGTAAACACAGTGCAGTGGGCCGCGGGTGGGGCAAAGCAGTGCGCTCTGGTGGCGAGGGGACAAAGTATGCCTCGCGCGGATATTTTAATCGATTTTATGAGTACACATTGATTTTTATTGATTTTAAGGCTCGGCGAAAAATGTGCCGGATACTTGAAGCTGCCGGATACTCGAATGCCGGATGAGAGGGATTTTACTGTATATATATATATATATATATATATATATATATATATATATATATATATATATATATATATATATATATATATATATATATATATATATATATATATATATATATATATATATATATATATATATATATATATAGACTTTAGGCAGGAAAACTGTAAAGCATCGATCAGCTGATCGCTTCGGCGGGCACATGAGACACTTCAGAGCTGCCAACCTGTGCGAAGAGTGCTGTTCTCCTAACACCACGTCGTGTCTCCTTCCCCGAGTTTAAAAACGCATTTGCAAAGTTAGTAAGAGGAGATAAGATACGACGTGGGGCTTGATGTTGGGATTTACTAACACCAACGTTTGAAAAAAATCGGCCCCAAGACTACGCGGGAGACAAGACGTGTAGCAGTGACATGCAGCTTGTCTTGCTTATCAGTGTATCAGTGCAGCGACAGTTAGTGAGGCAGGATCCTGTTTGAGCGTGAGCAGCAGCAGCAGCAGGCCTCGCCACACCACCACTGAGGCGTCACGCTCGTTCACCCTCTCACCCACCCAGCGGCCCCGCGCACGTGAGCCACCTACCGATGGCAGGGAACCCGTGGGCGACGCCGCAGGAAAGAGAGAGAGAGAGAGAGAGAGAGAGAGAGAGAGAGAGAGAGAGAGAGAGAGAGAGAGAGAGAGAGAGAGAGAGAGAGAGAAGGAAACTTCATAAAATCCGTTTTTCCTTCCAGTCCCGTCAACAGTTCCCTTTCTTCTCTCTCCTTCCTCTTCTCTCCCTGCTCCACTTCCTCCCGTCTCCGTCTCTCCTGCAGATGAAGCATGAAACGTGTATAGTCTTCCCGCTGCCCTCACATTACTTAGAGGGTGGTGAAGAGCGACACGGAGGAGGAGGAGCAGGAGGTGCTAGTAAGGAAAATAAAATAATCGCCGAAGAAAAAAGGAGGTGAAGAATGGATAATAGAAAGGCAGGATGGAGACAGGACTAAAAAAATATAGTTTGAAAAAGTGACCAGGGCATGGGAGGAAGAAAAGAAATAGACAAGAGAAAGAAAGAAAGAAAAGAAAAAGAATATAAATTAAGTGGAACAGTAAGAACGAAAAATTAAATAGAAGGAAAGGAGGAAGGAGACGTGGAGGAGGAAGAGGACGAGAAAATGGTGGTGGTGATGGTGATGGTAGTGGTAATGAGACGAAAAGGAGATAAAAAAAAAGAAATAGAAGAAAATATTAAATAAAAACAAAGGCTTCAATGGTCTTGTGATCTAGTAATGGCACGAGGACGGCTGGGTAGAACTGGCCAGGGCGGCACTACATAGACTAGGCAGGACTGAGCTGGAGTGAGCAGGACTAGGCAGGACTGGACTGGGGAGGGCAAGGTTGGTGAGGGCTTGGGGCGGCAGCGGTGGACTGAACAGGGATGGTTTGATGAGGCAGGGTTTGGCTTGTCAGGGTACGAGTGGGCACTGGTAGGCAGGTGTGGTCAGTTCAGTAGGTGGCGGGATGTGTGGTCAGTTCAGCAGCAGGTCAGGTGATAGAGAAGCTAATTTATCGGGTGAGTCACGCTGCATTGTGCTGAGTTGTGGAGGTAATGATGGTGGTGCTGGTGACGGTGGTGATGGTGGAAGTTGGGGTGAAGATACAGACCATATCTACAGCATGAAGAAAAGGGCAGCTGACGTAGAAGGTGTGAGCAAGGGAGAGAGAGGGAGAAAGAGAGGATCAAGGAACTAATGGAAAGAAAGAGAGGAAGAGAGAAAGAGAAAAGAACATAGGAGGATGGTGGTAATGAAAGGAACAAAAGGCAAGAATAGTAGGACGCAGGGACAGAGGACAGGGTATGGCAGGGAGCTAGAAACAGGAGGGGACATAAGATAGGGAATGACAGGGAAGGGGGACATGAGACAGCAAGAAAGAGGGCATGGCAGGAAGCAAGAGATAATAGGAAGCAGGTAATAGCAGGAGACAAGATACAGTAGGAAGCAAGGGAATAGCAGGGGATGACAAGGAGCAGGAGAGAACAGGGAGCAGGTGCATGGCGGGGACCTCTCATTGTGTGTGTGGGCCGTGAGGGTAAGATTACTGAGTGTCCCGATGCTTTATCACCGCCTAATGAAGCCTCTCGTGTTGGCTGCCGCATTAGCCTGTATTATGGGGCTCCGCTTATTGCCCACACGTACGCCGGGCACACGGGTGGGAATGCTGCCATCAGGGAACGGGGAGGAGCAGGGTTTTGTCAAGTTTTTAGTGGACACTGCTGAGGGCGAAACGTGCTTGGCGTGGGTGAGAGAGGGAGAGACAGAGACAGTGTGTGTGTGTGTGTGTGTGTGTGTGTGTGCAGGCGATTAAGGTGATGTGAAGTTGGTGGCAATGTAGTGATGTCACTAGTAAAGGAGTGGTGCTGGAGGGATGTCTCGTGGGGTGACAACAGGCAGGCAGTGATGGTGGTGGAGGAAGGAATGGACGTGGGAGGTGGAGTAGAATAAATCTACATCCTGATGATGATGACTGCTGGGAGCCTGTGGGGATCACGGAGAGGAACAACTCTGGAACGGAAAAGGAGGAGGAGGAGGAGGTGGAGGCAGTAAGTAGGCGGCAGACAGACGGGGGTGGGGGTAAGAATCTCCTCGGGCCAGTAACTCTTGGCCACTTTCACCTTACTAGTGGATCGGACCACCTGGGGCACACCGGATGGACACTGCTTTCCACCGCAAACTGGCGATGCGGCTGCCTCAGGTACCGTAATGGCCCCGAGCAGCAACAGCCCTCACCCGCAGCGCACCTCGCCTCCTCTGCCGATAAGAAAGCAAGGCGATGAAGGTCCCTATTCTTGAACTCTTCGACGTCCTTATTTCAACTACTAGCAGATTCTAGTGAAGGTTTTCGGGGTTTTCATGGGTTCGTTCGACAGGCTTCATCCGGAGCGCACCACGTCCCTTCCTGCCGATGCGAAAGCAAGGCGAGAAAGGTCCTTACGCTTGAACGTCTTGGTGTCTTACTTCAACTATTTATAACAGGTTTTAGTTGAAATTATTGATGGTTTCAAAGCTTCACTCGACAGATCTCGCCCGCAGCGCACTTTGCCTACTCCTGCCGAGACGAAAGCAAGGCTCAGTACTTTTGAATGTCCTGATGTTTTACTTCAACTATTTTTAACAGGTTTTAATGCGAGTTAATGGAGTTTTCAAGCATTCTCTTGACAACGCCGTAGTGCATTTCGCCTTCTCCTGATACGAAAGTAAGGCAGCAAAGGCCCGTATTCCTGAACATTTCGGCATCCTTGCTTCAGCTATTAACAGGTTCCAGTGGAAGTTATTGTTTTTATTTTTCAAGAGTTCAGCAGGTAGCACCCGAAGAGTACCTTGCCTCCTCCTGACAATACAAAAGTAAGGTGATAAAAGCCCGCATTCATTCATCAAGTTCTAGTGGAAGTGATTGGTTTTCAAGGGTGTTTTCCGGATTTTAGAGGCAGTTTAACGAGGATTCTGCAATGGATCTCTCTCTCTCTCTCTCTCTCTCTCTCTCTCTCTCTCTCTCTCTCTCTCTCTCTCCCCATCCGATAATTAACGTGCACCAACCCCCGAGCCTGGTGGGCCGTCACTATGCCCGTCCTATACCAGTGACCGAGTGTGCGGGGAACTGTGCTGCTGCTTTGACGTCACGGTGAAGCGGCGGCGACTACATCACATCGCCGCCGCTGCTTAATGAGGAGGAACACAGTCAACACACAGACCCTCACTAGCCCCTCTCCTCCCTTCCTTTACTCTCCCACTCTCTCCTCTCCCTCGCACACACTCACCTTTTCATTATAACGTTTCCAGGTAAATACAACCGTTATGACTCATCTCCGCCGTGTCTCTTAAGGTGTTCGTTGCCACAGAGAGTTTGAAAGCCTCGTGAACCCAATTGTTGGTTAGTATTAGTGTAATTGTCATTGGAGAGAAACTGTATATGATTTTGAGGTTTCGTGGACTCAATTGTTGGTTGGTGTTAGTCAGAATGTTGCAGGAACAGATGTAATTTTAACGGGGGAGTTGTATATGATTCTGAAGCTCCATGAACTCAATTATTGGTTACTGTTAGTGTAATTGTTATGGGAGAGAAACTGCATATGATTTTGATGTTTCGTGGACTCAGTTGCTGGTTGGTGTTAGTCAGAATGTAATTGGGAGAGAATGTAATTGGGAGAGAAGGTGTATATGACTGAAGCTTTGTGGATTCAGTTGTTGATTAGTGTTAGTGTAATTGTTATTGGAGAGAAACTATATTATTTTGAGACTTCGTGGACTCAGTTGTTGGTTGGTGTTAGTTAAAATGCTGCAGGAATAGTTGTGATTGTAATGGAGGAGAAACTGATTGTGATTCTTGTTTGATTCTTCATTGTGAGAGTGCCTTCCTTCTCTTCCTCTTCTTTATCTCCATCTACCGTATCCTTCCTGTCCTTCTCCTCTTCCTCATCTCACTCTCTCCCTTCCCTCTGCCTCACCTTCCCAATCCCTCATTTTCTTTCTTCTCCATCCACTCTCTCCTTCCTTCCCTCTGCTCTCTCTCACCTCCTTGCCCCTTGTCCTTCCTCTCATTCACCTCCATACTCTCCTTTCCTCTCCTCTTCCTCACCTCAACACTCTCTACCCTTCTTCTCTTCCTCTCCCTCATCTTTTCACTTTGTCCTTTCCTCATCTCTCCCTTACCTCCTTTCCATCACTCTGCTTTACCTCTCACTCCCTCTGCCTCCTTCACTCTCCTCTCCTTCACCTCTCCAGACTCTCCATCTCTCTCCCAGCTCTTGCAAAACGGAAGCGGTCGCCCAGACATCGTTTCGACCCGTTAATTCTGAAGGAGGAGCTTTAGGAAAACATTATCTGCAATTTCCCCACTCACAAATCTCTCTCTCTCTCTCTCTCTCTCTCTCTCTCTCTCTCTCTCTCTCTCTCTCTCTCTCTCTCTCTCTCTCTCTCTGGAGAATAATTGATCAGACATTTTTGACAGAAGAACAAGAATAGGAACAAGCAGAGCGAGAACAAGAACAAGAACAAGAAGGAGAAAAACAAGAAGAACGATAACAAGAACAAAAACTAGGAGAAAAAAAATAATAATCAGAACAAGAAGATGAAAGAAGAGGAGGAGGAGGAGGAGAGAGAAGAAAAAAATAATCAGATTCTGTGTAAGTGGGTAAATATGAAGGAAATAAGTTAGGTGGGTGGGGAAGTTCTGTCTGTCCCATTGGCGGCAATAAATACGGCAGAACCAGAACCAATCATTAATGTTATCCTGCAAAAATCAAATCTTCCACTCGTTAATAAACTCGTGTGAACCAGACACTAATTTCCGGATGAGCGTCTTGGCACGGAGAGAGAGAGAGAGAGAGAGAGAGAGAGAGAGAGAGAGAGAGAGAGAGAGAGAGAGAGAGAGAGAGAGAGAGAGAGAGAGAGAGAGAGAAAAGCTTATAAGTCAACACAGTATTGCTTTTCCTGAAATGTCTTGCCTCTCGGGTCTCTCTCTCTCTCTCTCTCTCTCTCTCTCTCTCTCTCTCTCTGCTTCCATCTATCCTGTCTTCATTTACTTTACTTTTCCTTTCTTTTCTTTCCTCTTACCACCCATTCGTCATTCCTTTCCTTCTTCCTACAGTCTCTTCCTATATTCTTCCTTTTTTCCTTCCTTTATCTAGTCTATCTCTATCCATTTCTTACTCATGCTTGTCATCTCTGTCTCCTTGTCAATCCATTCTTTCCTCTGTCCTTCCGTCCTGTTATCCTTCCGTCTGTCAGTGCCTTCTTCCTTTCTTACCACCACCACCTCCTCCTCCTCCTCCTCCTCCTCCTCCTCCTCCTCCTCCTCCTCCTGCTCCTCCTCCTCCTCCACTCAAAGAACTTCCCTCCATCCTTCTGTCCTTTTATCCTTCCGTCTCTCAATGCCTTCTTCCTTTCTTATCCTCCTCCTCCTCCTCCTCCTCCTCCTCTCTCATTGGCGTGTGTCAAGACCATTGTTTCAGCTGCTGGTACCCAACTTTTGAGGCACGACCCGCGCACACCTGATTGACAAGCCTGAACTGACTTTTTGCACCGTCGTCTGCCAGGACTACGACCCCCGTCGCGACCCCCTCCCATGATCCCCTTCTACGAACCCCCCCTCCTACGACCCCCTCCTTATTTTTTTATTTATTTTTTTTTTCCGAATTCGGCTGACGACCTTCACGTACCCGCACCGCCCCTCCAATCCCCCCAACCCCACCGCCGCCGCCGCCACCACCACCGCCACCACCACCACCACCACCACCACCACCACCACCACCACCACCACCACCACCACCACCACTACCACCACCACTACCACCACCGCCTCCTTCTATAATCTATATGGTGGTGGTGGTGGTGTGTGGGAAAGGGGAAAGTGTGTTAGTTAATGTATCATTTTGTTATTTTGATGGTGGTGATACGGAGATATTTGTTGTTGTTGTTGTTGTTGTTGTTGTTGTTGTTGTTGTTGTTGTTGTCGTTGTCGTCGTCATTGTTCCACAACCGCCACTGTTACCACCACCACCACCACCACCACCAACAACAACAACAACAACAACAACAACACCACCACCTCAAGCATTTCGTCGCCAATCAAATACTTTTCTTGCAGTAATCATTCTTTCATTATTTCACTTCCGCCTTGGTCGACTTTTTCCTCTTCCACATTTTACTCTCTCCTTTAAATTACTCTTCAGTCTCATGCCCGGTTTCTCTTTTATCTTCATTTCTTCTCCTTTCCTTGATTTCTCTCTCATTTCCTCTTCGTTTTCCTTCCCTTTAGTCTTTCTGATTTCTCTCGCCTCACCTTCATTCTTCCTGCTCTTTCTCTTTCCCTACATATCCTATTCTCACTTTCTCTTCCTTATTTCCTCTATTCAGCGTCCGTCCTTGGCATCTCTCCTCTCTCGTTTCTCTTCTCTCTCCTCATCCTTCTTTCCATCTTGGACCTTCTAGTTTCTGCTCCTCTGTTGTTCGTGTTTCTCATGCAGACTGGATGGAGATGATAGTAGCAATAGATAGGCATGTATTACACAGGGGCCGCCACGTGAAGGCCTGATGGCTTCTTGCAGCTTCTCTTATTTTCATATATTCTTATTTTTCTTTCTGGTTTAACTGTTTAGTCGAAAGCTACATACAGTCCTCCATTCCCAAACATTTCGGTGCTTCACTCATCCACTTGTGGCAGCTTGTAGTGGAGGTCCCTGTGGTTTTGAAGGCAGGTCACAGCGCACAGCAGGGCACGGTAGGTCACAGCAGCACAATGCAGTCCGGGTCACAGTAAGCTCGGCGACACGTTAATGTTCTTTCATGGAGGTCGCGGCTAAGGGAGAGAAGTTTTCGATGTTTTGTTCCTTTCCCTTCTTTTTTTCTTTCTTTTTCCTCCCGATGTGAAGATAATTGCAGCATCAAGAATGAGGAAAATTAGCTGCGTAAGGAGGAGGGGCGTGGGTTTTTTGTGGAGGAGGAGGAGGAGGGATGAGACAAGAGAGTAAAAGGAGGAAGGAAAGAAAGGAGCCAAATAAGTGGATGGAGAAGGAGGAAAAAGAGGAGGAATGAGGATAAAAGAGACAAGTGAATGAAAAGAGGAGGAAAAGGAGGAGGGGAAAGATGATTAGGTGAAGAGAGAATGAGGCAAGAGGGTAGGAAGAGAAAGAAGAGGAAAGAAGGAAATGAGTGGATGGAGAAGGAGGAAGAAGAGGAACAATGAGGATAAAAAACACAAGTGAGTGAAAAGAGGAGGAAAGGAGGAGAGGGAAGATAGCTGGAAGAGGAAAGAAAAAGAAATTCTGAGAGGAACTAAGGACAAACACACACTGTTGTTGTTGTTGTTGTTGTTGTTGGTGGTGGTGGTGGTGGTAATGGTGGTGTGGAAGAATAAAACGAATTGTTGGGTTTGGCGACGGAAACGAAAAAAAAAAAAGAAAGAAAGGAAAAAAAGAATAAAAGAAAGTAAACAATGGCTTGGGAAAGAAGATGGTGATGATGATGATCTTAATAAGGTGAAGGAGGAGGAAAAAGAAGAGAAGGAGGAGGAGGAGGAGGAGGAGGACAAACAAGAGGATGATGGTAAAGTGCAGGAAGAGAACATTAACAGAACCGCATTTTGCAGCGACGTGACCTCGTGGTTGTGTTTGTCCTCTGCCTGCATTGTTGTGTGTGTGTGTGTGTGTGTGTGTGTGTGTGTGTGTGTGTGTGTGTGTGTGTGTGTGTGTGTGTGTGTGAAAGAGAGAGAGAGAGAGAGAGAGAGAGAGAGAGAGAGAGAGAGAGAGAGAGAGAGAGAGAGAGAGAGAGAGAGAGAGAGAGAGCGAGAGTGCACCTGGTCGTTAGATATCATTACCTTGAGACGTCAGTGTGATGCGTCAGGGAGGGGAAAAAGAGAGACTATCTCAAGAAAATCTGTTTTGCTTCCTTCGCCAGCTCGGTGTTCCTTTTTGACTCCACTCCAACCCACGTAGTCTGGCGAGGGGAGAGACTGCCTCAAGAACACTGCATAATTCGCTGCTCTGTAATCCCAGTTCCAGCCCCACTCCGATTCAGAATTCCCTTGTGTTCTCAGCCTGAGCCTTGTTGTAGTAAAGGGATAGAATTTGTCTCTTGTAATATCTTCAGTCTCCTTCGACGTCTCAGTATTCTCTTGTGAACACATTCCCAACCTCTCAGTATAATGATGGAAAAGCAATTTATTTAAGGAACACTCTACAGCCTCTCTCGACGGCTCAGTATTCTCTTGTGATCCCAATCCCAGCTTTGTGTAAATAAAAGAGTAGAACACTCTCATGTCTCCCTCAGTGGCTCAGTATTCCCTTGTGATCTCATTATCAGGCTCGTACCAGTAAGGAAATAAAGTTTTCTTCAAGAACTTCCTCCAGTCTCCCTCCACGGCTCAGAATTCCCTTGTTATCTCATTCTTAGCCTCGCAGTAGTAAGGGAAAAGGAGTTTACTTCAAGAACACCTTGTACAGCTTTGTACTAGTAAGGAATAGAATGATTCCCTCAAGAACACTCTCTTGGGGTTCCCGTGGGATCCCATTCCCAGCCGCGGTGCCACTCTGCCCGGTGAAAGGAACCAGAGAGTAGCATTCTTCCGTATAACTGTTAACATCCTGGTCTGAGCCGCCCCGAGAAACACAACACAATAACATCGTAAGGTCGTGTAATTCTGGGAATCAATTCAGTGTGAATGCCTGGGGTTAGAGGGTCGTATGGTAGAGAGCAGGAGTCACGCGGTGAAGGAAAGAGGTTGTTTTTTGCAGCGGGACGAGGTCGAAGAGTAATGAAGAAGGACCGTGTGAGTGTGACGCGTGGGGAACATCGCCTGTGTACACGAGGGCCAGTATTGGCTTCCTCAGGGCAAAACACCTGTGTGCTACGAGGCTCTGCTGGCTTCATGAGCTGCTACAGTAAATCTACCTGTCCTCAAGCCTTCCTCCTAAGATCAACTGGTGCCTTTTGGGTGAATATTCCTATGTAGTCTGTGATGGGACTGGTAGTTTTAGGGCAGACATGAGGAGGGCGCTGGAAGGACAGCACTGCGCGACTAACGACTGGGACAAGCGTACAGTGAAGAAGTGGAACTGCATGGTAAAGAGATGGGAGAGCTCTCCTCGCTACACTGTATCTCGCTCCATACAGGGAGGTCATAATGTACAATGACACTCGCTCATGCCACCAGTTATAATGACCCTACTCGGGGAAGCGAGCGTGGCAGGCTGTGCAGTGTGCGGGCCACGCCGGGCACCGAGGCAGGTCAACAGTGGCTATAGTCTTAAACGTGATTACACTTCCTGCTCTTTTTTCTTCCCGGTATACGTGGAGAATTTGTATTTTACGTTGAGCGGGGAAGCGAGTGTATTGTTCGCTGTTAAGGTCACACAACATGGCACCAGACTATAATGGCTCCTCCGTTACCCGCCGCCCATTGTCTTGACGAAGCTCTGGGTTCGAGACAATCGCCGCCGACTTTGTCTTCGCGGATGAAAGCAGTTCCTGTGTGTGTTGAGTGAATTCCGAGTTAGTTTTTGACCTTCGATCTCTTCCTGACTGAGGGATGGCTGAGGGGGCGGTGGTTCCTGCATCCAGCCGTGCGGATATGTGTGTGTTTGTGTGTGTGTGTGTGTGTGTGTGTGTGTGTGTGTGTGTGTGTGTGTGTGTGTGTGTGTGTGTGTGTGTGTGTGTGTGTGTGTGTGTGTGTGTGTGCTTACTTGTTTGGTTATGGCTGCATGCCCTCTCTTTCTCTCTCTCTCTCTCTCTCTCTCTCTCTCTCTCTCTCTCTCTCTCTCTCTCTCTCTCTCTCTCTCTCTCTCTCTCAATTGCACCTTCCTTCCATTCTTCATAATCTGTTTTATTTATTTCTTCCTCTGTTCATTGTCTTTATCACATATTTTTCTTCTTGTACATTAGTAATAATAATAATAATAATACTTTCCTACTTCTTTCTTTTTTTCCCCTTTGTTTTTTCTTCAGTTCTTCGTTTTATCTTTCTTCTCTCATTCCTGTCCTTTTACTTCTTTCTTTCTTTCCCTCTTTTCCTCATTCCTGCTCCTCTTCCTGCCTCTTATCTCTTCACTTCCTTACCTCCTCCCTTCATTCCTACCGTATTCTCTTTTCCTTTCCTTCACTCCTTTCATCCATGCTCTTTCTCTTGCCTTTCTTCCTTTCCTTCTCTTTCCTGCGTTTCTCCTCTCCTTTCTTTCCTTTCCTCCTCCCTTCATTCATGTCATATTCTCGTGCCTTTCTCCCTTCCCTTCCTTCCCTCCTCCCCGTCTTTCCTCTTGGCGGGGCAAGTGTCTGAGCAGGTGGCTAGGTGTCCTCAGAAGCAGGCAAGGGAACTCGCGCAGGCAGCATCAGCAATGAGGTCTCAAATGTGTGCTCCCAGGTGCCCCCAGACTAAGCCCCGATGTTCCCTCTCCTCAAGTGTCTCAGAGTTCAGTGCTTTGTGTCAGATTTCTCCCTCTGATGTCATGTATCTATTGGCTCTAGTTTTGTTTGCTGCTGCTGCTTATAGAAGTAGTAGTAGTAGTAGTAGTAGTAGTAGTAGTAGTAGTAGTAGTAGTAGTAGTAGTAGTAGTACTTTAATGATGCAAATTTACATAAGAATTACAAATAAATACTGAAAAATATATATAATCCGTTCAAATTAATTATATTCCAAATTCCAGCAGAGGGTAAGATCTAAGCCTGTCCAACACAAATTTATACATTATAGGATGTATTGGTGTGTTTATAGCCACGTTTACCTAGCCACATAAAGGAGGTGCAGGCATCTTGTAGTGTAAGATCAAGTATTATCAAGCTGGCACGGTCTGGACTTCCTACTGTAAGCACCCACCGCGGTAGACATGTTTCATACGGGGACTGCCACGTGTAGGCCTGATGGCTTCTTGCAGCTTCCCTTCTGTTCTTGACGGAGGCGAGAGGCTCAGGCGAACTCAATTTCCACTCCTTCCCACGACCTTTACTATAATTACATTTTGGCCTGACCGACCCTTGGTCAGGTGTGTGTGTGTGTGTGTGTGTGTTTGTGGAGATTCGCGCCACGCGTCGGTGTGCGTAATGCATTAGTAGCAGCCACCTCGCGTTACGGCCAAATGATAGCCCGCCTTTTTTGTGCCGCCCGTCTGTATGTGTGTGTGTGTGTGTGTGTGTGTGTGCGTGCGTGCGCGTCTTTCCCTCGGCCACCTGTTCAAGGCCACTGCTTTAATAAGACAACGTGGCGGGGACAAAAATGCCGCGTGAAGTGGCGGAGTGTTGGCTCGGGCCGCCACCAGACCATGGCAAGCCCCTGCCCGTCGCCAGTATTACAAGTCACCCTTCATTTGGCCTCGCCGACCGCCGCGACGCGTCAACCCGACTCACGGCCGCCAGGTGTGCTAGTGGCGGCGGCGCTGACGGCGGCGGCGGCGCGAGGTAATTGAGCCCTTTGTTATCACCTGACTGAACGCGTTAACAATAACCTCGGCTTTAGTTCATTAAGGCTTGCTAATTTACATCTTCAGTGTACCTTGGACTTGCACTTTTCACGCGAGGTGTGTGTGTGTGTGTGTGTGTGTGTGTGTGTGTGTGTGTGTGTGTGTGTGTGTGTGTGTGTGTGTGTGTGTGTGTGTGTGTGTGCGCGCGCGGGCGCGCGTGTGAAGTGGGCCTGAGTCACCGGTGGTCACATTGATGTCAACCATTAAGTTTCCGTCGTCTCGTCGTTCCATCTTTCTCGTCCACCATTGTTTTCCTGACTCGTCACCATATTTGTTGACATCAAACAAAAAGAAATAAAAAAATATATGTAATAATTAATAAACAAATAAATAAAATAATGATAATTTATGCAATGATAACTCAGGAATATTAATCAACTTACTACGTTGAACTGTTCATGTTCACTGTGTGTTTGGCTATTTGTGTGTGTGTGTGTATGTGTGTGTTAGAGAGAGAGAGAGAGAGAGAGAGAGAGAGAGAGAGAGAGAGAGAGAGAGTAAAGTAGGAAAGAGAAATTGGAGAAAGATAATGACGGCGAAAGGAAGTAGTGAGAGTCAGTGAACCTTGTAAAGAGACGCTCGTGTCCCACTGCTTTCTGAACCATGACCCCCCTGGAGCATGGACCCTGGAGCCTGCTGGACCTCTGGAACCACTACCTCGTTAAACGTGTCCCCGCCAACACTGAACCTCCACACCTGTCCCTTGCAACACAACGTGATCCTGCTACAGTATTTTATTGTCTGTAGAAGCAAAGAGGGAAGGGATGTGGAGGAAGTGAACGCTGGAGTGATGGAGGAAAGGAAATAAATAACATGGATTCATTGGCGCCACCTCGTTGAGCGCGTCCCGCCAACACTGACATTCCACAGCTGTCCCTTGCAACACAGCGCTCCCTGCTAGTGTGCTTCCCCGTCTGTAGAACCTTAGTAGCTCCTGCAATAATTGATCCGTGTCGTGCTTATATGCCCTTCTTCCATCTTCCTTCATTTGTTTCTTCCTTTTTTCCTTCGTCCATTCTTGTTGTTGCATATTCTTCTTTCCTTGGGTTACAACATCTTCACTAGTAACTCACTCCCTTGTATTAGTATTTCTTCTTCAGTAAAACCTTGCAATATAGAAGTTCCCTTTGAAATTACAGGTGGAACAGTGAAATGCGTTTTGCAGTTATGCTCTACTCAACCCGGCCACCACTTAGTACTATTGTCCTATGCAGGAGCATGTCTTCTCACGCACGTTGCTGCATTGCCCCTTCCTGCTTCCCTCCCTCGATACGCGGTGAGGAGTCGGGAGGAGAGAGGGCGAGGCAGCGGGTGGAGTACGAGCATGT